>NC_134353.1:68278729-68627225 GCF_048569485.1 Anomaloglossus baeobatrachus | reverse complement strand
TTTATGGTAGATGGCTGTGCTGACTTTGGTCTTGATTAAACATAGTGGACCTATACTAGCAGATGACATGGCTCCCCAAACCATCACTGATTGTGGAAACTTCACACTAGATCTCAAGCAGCTTGGATTGTGGCCTCTCCACTCTTCCTCCAGACTCTGGGACCGCAATTTCCAAATAAAATCCAAAATTTACTTACATCTGAAAGCAACACCTTGGACCACTGAGAACAGTCCAGTTCTTTTTCTCCTTGGCCCAGGTAAGACGCTTCTGGCATTGTCTATTGGTCATGAGCGGCTTGACACAAGGAATGCGACACTGGTAGCCCATGTCCTGGATACTTTTGTAAGTGGTGTGGCACTGACTCCAGCAGCAGTCCACCCCTTGTGAATCTCCCCCAAATTTTTGAATGGCCATTTCTTAACAATCCTCTCAAGGCTGCGGTTATCCCGGTTGCTTGTGCATTTTTTTCTACCACACTTTTTCCTTTTGTCCTTCCACTCACCTTTCTATTTCCATTAATATGCTTGGATACAGCACTCTATGAACAGCCAGCTTCTATAGCAATGACCCTTTGTGGTTACCCTCCTTGTGGAGTGTGTCAATTACTGCCTTCTGGACATTTGTCAAGTCAGCAGTCTTCCCCATGATTGCATAGGCTACTGAACCAGACTAAGGGACCATTTAAAATGCTTAGGAAGCCTTTGCAGGTGTTTTGTGATAATTATTCAAATTTTCTAAAATAATGCCTTTTGGGTTTTAAGCCATAATCAGCTGCATTAACAGAAATAAACACGACATAAATCCCTCTGTGTGTAATGACTCTATAATATATAGGAATAAATCCCTCTGTGTGTAATGACTCTATATGATATATAGGAATAGATCCCTCTGTGTGTAATGACTCTATATAATATATAGGAATAGTTCCCTCTGTGTGTAATGACTCTATATAATATATAGGAATAGATCCCTCTGTGTGTAATGACTATAATATATAGGAATAGATCCCTCTGTGTGTAATGACTATATAATATATAGGAATAGATCCCTCTGTGTGTAATGACTCTACATAATATATGCATTTCCCTTTTTGTATTGAATTACTGAAATAAATTAACTTTTTGATGATATTCTAATTTATTGAGATGCACCTGGCTGTAAGTAGAGAAAAATCAGACAGCACACTATAGGAATATCAAAAAAGTGATCAAACGTTAATTTGCCATGTGTGCAAGAAATGCTGTTTCAGCTCCAATGAGCCTTTGACAAGCCTTTGATGAAGGCTCTTTGGTGCAAAACATTACTTTTTTTGCACACATTGCAAATTAACGTTTTATCACTTTTTTTATATTCCTATAATGTGCTGCCTGCTTTTTTGTTCTTTCTTATTTGTTTAGTTATAGCTTTAGCTCAGAACTTCTTGAACATTTTCTTATAATCCTTCTATGTATCCCGCTCTTGAGTGAATTTGCTTCAATGTCAGTCAACAGAATATTTAGCGGCCCCGTTGATGCAATTTTGAGACGTGCTAGGAGTTGTGTTTCCTGTACATAGACAATTTCTGTAATGATCCCTTCAGACCTCAATGGCAGCTGATTTTTTTAAGAAAGAGCTGTCATCATCGTTCTCAGATACGTATGGAAATGTTTCAGGAATGTCGGTGACAGATATTCGAGTAGTGTGCTTACTAAATGACACTGTGACTCTGTAAGCCTAATACAGCGTATACCCAGATTAACTGTGTATATGACATGTGAGTCTATCTTTAGGATACAGGTTTTTTTAGGTTTTAAAGAATAAAATATTCTGCATTGAAGGGGTACTGAGAAGGCCCGTGACTAAATAATCTTGTTTACAACTATGGCGGCATAGCGTAATAGTACAAATAGTACAAAGGAACGTCCGCAGATAACTAAGTTGTTACTGAAAATGAATCTATATACAAAGACTAATACCTATATCACTACCATAGAGTATAACCGTATAGTGGTAGATACCAGTCCTGCAGAACATACAAGATATTACAGTTATAGATAGAACGTCAGCTGTACGTCACTTTCTCATGAAGTCGTTCACTTTTCCCATGTTTTCCACCCGGCCCAGACCGGCATGACAACTTCTCCAGCTACAACTCCTCTTAGCGATTACAACAAAGATACATATGACCTCACATTTCCAGCTCCATCCGCATCTATTGCCGACCAGCACAAACTCCTCATCCTACAGATACCCCAATACTAAGCCGCTGCTCCGGTATGTGTCCATATTACTGCACCTGCTGTGTGGCACAAAAAATTATGGTCCTCTTACTGCCCCACATAGTATTGCCACCACTGTGCCCCCACCCTCCCACATAATAACAAAAAAAAACAGTTGCACTCTGTATGCTTTAGCATTTCAAACAATGAATGCAAGAATATAGACATACATTACTGCTTAAGGAAATGTATAACAAAGCTTAATGCCTCTATTGTGCCCTCTAGATGGTAGAATTGCCCCATGGACATTATTAATACCCTGTGCAAATATCCTAGAAAACAGTGCCTGCATTTTGCCCCCTAAAAAGTAATAATTGCTCCTTTTTGTCTCGTGATGGTCACAATAGCCTAAAGGCCGCTTTACACGCTGTGATATTGTGACAGATATCGCTAGCGTGCGTACCCGCCCCCATCGGTTGTGCGACATGGGCAAATCGCTGTCCGTGGCGCACAACATCGCCCAGACCCGTCACACTACTTACCTGCCCTGCGACGTCGCTGTGACCGGCGAACTGCCTCCTTTCTAAGGGGGCGGTTAATTCAGCGTCACAGCGATGTCACAGCTGCGTCACTCAACAGCCGCCCAAATGAAGCGGAGGTGGGGAGATGAGCGGGACGAACATCCCGCCCACCTCCTTCCTTCCGCATTGCGGGCGGGATGCAGGTAAGGAGAGGTTCCTCGTTCCTGCGGTGTCACACGTACCGATGTGTGCTGCCACAGGAACGAGGAACAACATCGTTACTGCTGCAGCAACGATATTCGAGGATGGACCCCCATGTCACCGATGAGCGATTTTGCACGTTTTTGCAACGATGCAAAATCGCTCAAAGGTGTCACAAGCAATGGCATCGCTAAAGCGACCGGATGTGCGTCACAAATTCCGTGACCCCAACGAGATCGCTTGAGCGATGTCGCAGCGTGTAAAGCGGCCTTAAGTGCCCCATAACAACAATGCTTCTCACGTGCCCACAGAAAAGCTCCCGTCACCAAATTTTTCATGGTGAACTGGACACACAATGTAATAGTGATTGCAGAGCAAAAGAAAACCTTTGTTTTTATTTTTACGTTTCTGTTGCGCAGATATTAGCGATCAAAATATTTGGGCCATAAAGAATTATTTTTATTTTGCTCATTATCATCAGTCGGAGAGTTCACTAGAACCATGTTCTTTCTCTTTCTAACACAGAGCAATCATTAACAGACAGAAACACTGATGAAGGAAGAACACGCCTCCGCAATACTTTAGATCAGGCTCAGTGTGAGACATGTAATGACAAACAATCTGCTCTCATCACTGCAGAGTGATGACATGTGCTGGAGCACAACAGATCCGAGTGTGATAAACGAACAGCAGTCAGCTCTCATCTTCAGCAGTCAGTGTGGGGAGGGGGTCAGTGCTGGAGAGTTAAGTCTCATTACAAACACTTCTAGTAGCTCTCTCATAGTGCTGCTAATTCTGTTAAGGTACCGTCACACTAAGCAACTTACCAGTGATCCCAACAACGATAGGGATCGCTGGTAAGTTGCTAGGAGGTTGCTGGTGAGATGTCACACTAAGCGACGCTCCAGCGATCCCACCAGCAACCTGACCTGGCAGGGATCGCTGGAGCGTCGCTACACAAGTTGCTGGTGAGCTCACCAGCAACCAGTGACCAGCCCCCAGCGCCGCGTGGAAGATGCTGCGCTTGGTAACTAAGGTAAATATCGGGTAACCAACCCGATATTTACCTTGGTTACCACCGCACGTGCAGAGAGCAGGGAGCAGCGCACACTGAGCGCTGGCTCCCTGCTCTCCTAGTTACAGCACACATCGGGTTAATTACCCGATGTGTGCTGCAGCTAAATGTGCACAGAGCAGGGAGCAGCGCACACTGAGCGCTGGCTCCCTGCTCTCCTAGTTACAGCACACATCGGGTTAATTACCCGATGTGTACTGCAGCTAAATGTGCAGAGAGCAGGGAGCAGCGCACAATGCTTAGCGCTGGCTCCTTGCTCTCCTAGTTACAGCACACATCGGGTTAATTAACCCGATGTGTGCTGCAGCTACATGTGCACAGAGCAGGAGCCGGCAGCACAGGCAGTGAGAGCGGCGGAGGCTGGTAACAAAGGTAAATATCGGGTAACCAAGGACAGGGCTTCTTGGTTACCCGATGTTTACCGTGGTTACCAGCCTCCGCAGAAGCCGGCTCCTGCTGCCTGCACATTTAGTTGTTGCTGTCTCGCTGTCACACACAGCGATCTGTGCTTCACAGCGGGACAGCAACAACTAAAAAATGGCCCAGGACATTCAGCAACAACCAACGACCTCACAGCAGGGGCCGGGTTGTTGCTGGATGTCACACACAGCAAGATCGCTAGCAACGTCACAAAAGTTGTTCGTTAGCAGCGATGTTGCTAGCGATGTTGCTTAGTGTGACGGGGCCTTTAATCACAGGCATCCACACACAAGGAGAAAAAGAAAACTTTGCCACTATAGCTTAGAACAAGCTCTGTGTGAGACACAACAACAGTGTGCTCTCAGTACAAACTGATTACATGTGTTGGAGCACAGCAAATGTAAGTGGGATTAACAGCTTTCATCTCCAGCAGTCGGTGTGGTGGGACGGGTAGTATAGCAGAGTCCTTTTCAATAAAGCTAGTTTTAATTTGAGAGGAGTGGTACTAGAAGTGTTTGTAATGAGACTCAACTTCTACAGTACTGACCCCCCCCCCCCATACCGATTGCCAGAGGTGAGAGCTGAAAGCTGTCGATTAATCACGCTCGGGTCTGTTGGGCTCCAGCACATTTCATCACTCTGCATTACATCACTGACCCTGTTATCAGTTATTGTGGGGCTTCTTTCCCCAGGATATTGCTGCCTGCCTATAACTCGACATTACACAGGATGATAGGCCAACAGCTCCCTTATATACAATATGATCGGTCAACAGCTACCATCTGCATAGTATGGTGTTGATGAAGCTCCCCTATATGCAGTATCATGGCCCCACAGCTCCCTATATACAATATTATGACTGCATAGCTCCCTATATACAGGATGATAGTATCATGACTTTCCTTTACATAGTATAATGTTCCCACAACTATTAGTGATGGGTAGTCCAGCTCTTTTTGGTGATCCGGTTCCCATGGCTCCTCTCACCAAAAAGAGTCTGCTCTTTCGGATCATTCATGGCTTCCTATTAAATATTTAAGCTTGTGTTAATGCCGCAAAAAACATGCCCACCCGCAGCTAAACCCCACAGATTCCCTTAACACAGTATAATGCCCCCCACAGCTTCCCTATGTAGAGTGTAATGCCACCATAGCTCCCTATATACAGGATGATGGACCAACAGCTTCCTTATAAGCAGTATGATGCCACAACAGCTCCCATGTACATAGTATGATGCCCCCACACTACCCTATGCACATTATAAAGCCCCCACAGCTATCCTATACACAGTAATGTAAAAAAAAAAAAAACCTTACGGTATTTCCTTAAGTTTTGCAAAAGTGTTAAAAGAGAAGAAAAATGCAATTATGCTACAAATGCAACAACCTCCATAATAGAGTTTATATATTATTTAACTGTACATTGAAAAATGTGAACATTTTTATATTTTGGAAACTTTAGCGCAATGATATCATGTTATTCTGTCTCTGTGCAGAATCCACATTCATATCATTCTGCGCCTGTGGAGCTGCCGTTATAAATTCTGTATCGCACCCACTATTTCTATTTACCTCGAAGTCAATGAACCTGATGAACTGTGATAAGATACCATAATGCTTCGAGGAAACCCGTGAGAACATAGAATACTCAGAAATTGTATTAGCTTTTCGCATTGAATCAATGTTTATGGTTAGAGGCTCCTCACATTTAGGCTCCTGATCGATCCTCAGTGTAACACTAATGCAATAATATCAATCGATGCGGCTGATATATTCTCTCTCTTCTTTTTCTAGCTGTGATAGTCTGCAGACGCAGCAAATTGTTCACATTTGTTCTTTATTTTCTGGGATTTGTACATTAAAAAAATGGAGATGTTTGTTTTTGACCCTAGTCATAGATCTAATCACGCATTCAAATCAATAGGTCATCTGGGGGGTTGAGATTTGAGTCAACAGGCAACTTAGAACAGTGTAAGACCACCTTCACACGACTGTGCAAAACACGAGAACGGTCCGTGGTGAAGGTGCGTATGTGTGTGTCCTTGTGTGTTCTACATGTGCTGTCCCTGTGCTATCCGTGTAACATCCGGACAACATGAGCTGGTATTCTTATCTATCTCCGGTGCTGCTGTTACTTCTGGGTCAGCAGTCAGTGCAGTGAATATGCATGAGCTTAATGAATGGGCCCAGAAGTAACAGCAGAGGCAGGTAAGTGTAAAAATTCTTTATTTTTGTGTGACCTCTTTTCTCCAATACGTGTCACATTGATGTCACACGGATACCATCAGTGTGCAGTCCGTGTGACACCTGTGCTGCCAGAAAAAAATTGACATATTGCCATGTGGAGCACATGGCCACGCGTGTACGCCACATGGATATGTGAACAAACCCATTGATTTTAATGTGTCTATGTGTGTCTGTGTCTCCCGTACGTGTGAAAACTGACATCACACATACCGGAGACACGGATGTGTGAAAGAGGTCTAACGGTAAAAATTGAGAAACCTAGCAGTTAAAAATAAAGACAAGGCAAAAAAAAATGAACAGCGAAAACATGACCTGAGTAAATACAACATTTGCTAGAGTTAATGGTCAACACAGGTATTTGCAGTATGAGAAGGACAACTTCAAGATGTACCCAAAAAGTAAGAGATAATGATATCCGGAGACCCTTCTGCCAACAGTCGGTGTAGGAGAGGTGGCTCTAATATGTTCCGTTTGAAAAGAGTGATAGATGTACATACGCAGCACTGCTCTAATAGTTATATAACACAATATCAGGGTAACAGATGGAATAGAAAGAAGTATTGTCAGGCCACTCCAAAGTTGCATATTAATCAAAAAGAAAAACGGGAGTATTAAAGGGCCATGCATGATATTACAGATGGAAATAGAGACTCCTTGTGAGTACAAAATAACAAGTTTATTTCACAATCAATATAGACAAGGAGACAAGCATCATAATAAATAGTAAAGGTACATAAGTGCAGGAAAAGAGTCCCAGAAAGAGGTTCCCAGACCATGGGCCCCTGCCATAATAAATACAAATGAATGGGTCAGCAGCATTCCCATAACATTATGGAGAGTAGTTCAAATATAGATAGATAATAAATGGATTGCCGCTTACCCATCAAAAAGTGCAGAAGTGCTTAGACAAGTGCCAAGGCAGAGGTCCACTACAGGGGAAGAAAGCCCCAACGCGTTTTGCTGCGTTAGCTTCTTCAGGGGGCAGTGTGTGGCTGAGATACCTGCAGATAGCTCCATATATGCCCCCAGATAAAGCAGAGATTGCCATCACCTGCGCCGCGCACGTCCCGTCTGGCATCCCCCATCCACCTATCACTTCCGGGTCTCACCGGCGGAAGTGACTCAAACGTGATGTCACCTCCCACCACTAGAGAGATCCTCAGTGTGGGCGGAATAGAGAAAGGCAGGAGGCACGTGCCGCGGACATCCCTGGTATGGGCAAGGAAATAGGCGTCCCCGACTTCACAGGACCATCTTAAACATGGTGTAAGTAGCGTCACCATTGGACCGCATTTAAATATCATGACAAGGTAACGGGGCGGACTCACACACCATTAAAACATGGTATGTAGTCCATTTAAACCCCCCCAGAAATATGCACAATACTGCGGACCGTAGTGACACATACTCGCCTATAGGGGCATATATGTAAAGAACCATGATATAATGGAAAACATAGAATGTAGATTTCAAAGAAACAGTATATAAACACAGTACAGCCATATATACATATGAAATGACATTAGAATGAAAGAGATTGGATTGGATGATATTTCCACATATTTTTTTTTTCCAATTTAAGGATATTTAGTATAAGGATCTATCCAATACATATATTCATCCTGATCCTAGTGGGAAATATATATCCCATGACCCAAATGGGTATTCCATAGATTGAATAATATTCATGGATGTTCCATAGATTAAAAGGTGTTCATGGAACCACAAGCTGTTGCAGTTACCTATATCAAAAGCCACCCAAAGGGACATAAAAAGGAAAGGGAATAAAAAAATATAATTAAAATCAATTAAAAACAACACATATATGTAAAATACACACATGGGTTGCCCTCAGAGAGACAGCGAGAATATAAATCAACAATAGTTATTTTAATACATTCCATTGTTACAAAAATGGCAAGAAGCTGAGTTTCTCATTGAGACCACTCGGCATCATGGTCCCCAAACGAACTATCCAACTACACTCCCTTTGAGCAAGAGCCTTGCTGTAATCACCTCCCCTCATCCCAAGGTGCACGTCAATGCCCCTCACCTTAAAATGGGTTGGGTCACAGTCATGTTTCACCTTGTGATGACGGGGTAGCGTAGTTAGACGCGGGTTATCAATGTCCAGGTTAGATGCCGCTTGGATGTTCCTCACATGTTCATGTGTGCGCAACCGTAGCTCACGTGTAGTGAGTCTGACATATATAAGGTTGCACCCACACGTGGCATAGTAAACCACATTACTTGTACGACAAGTAATGTGGTGACGGATCTGGAACTCTCAACCACCATTGGCGGAAGAGAACGAAGTTTCCCTTATCATATTGTGGCAGGCAATACACGTGCCGCAAGGAAAAAATCCCCAATGTGGTTCTCCACTATCAAATATGTGTGGCACCCTAGCCACGTAGTGACTACGGACCAGGGTATCATGCAAATTAAAGGCCCTTCTCGCTGTCATCGGGGGGTTATCCGGTAGATTAGGTCCAATAGATGGCTCAGTTTTAAGTACATTCCAATGGCCTTTGAGAATTAATCTCATATCCCGCCACTTGTCATTGTAGGTGGAGATAAGACAGGCAATTGGAACAGTCTCCTCCTTTTGTTTAGGGACTAATAGTTCGTTACGTGGTGTGTTCCGAGCCTGACGGTATCACCTGCGCACAATTCCTTCCACTGTATCCCCTCGATAAGAACCTTTCCCGAAGGTCTTGAGCCTGGTCCTCAAAAAGACTATTACTGGAGCAGACTCTTTTGGCTCTTAGATACTGGCCAGTCGGGATTGCGGAGATCGTGGAAGGGGTGTGAGCAGATGATGCATGAAGGAGACTGTTTACTGACGTCTCTTTGTGGTAGATCGTGGTCTGAATAGAGCGGTCGGGATGTACTGAGATTTGAATATCCCAAAAAATCAATAAAGGTAGCATGACATTTGAAAGTCAACTTAATATTATAACTATTCAAATTCAAATCAGAAATAAACTGAGAAAACTCAAAAAAAGTGCCCTTCCAAAAAATCAAAATGTCATCAATAAAACGGAGCCAGCACTGCGCTTGGGACGCGGCGGGCAGGCCCTCGCCGAACACCTCCCTCTCCCAGAGACCTTGGAAGAGGTTAGAGTACGAAGGCGCGCACGCTGCGCCCATCGCAGTGCTGCACTCCTGTAGAAAAAAACGATCTTTAAATAAAAAATAATTGTGAGTCAAAATAAATGAAAGTAATTCCATAATCAATTCAATCATCGGTGCATCCAGACCGCTCATCTCCAGAAAAAATCTAACCGCTCAGAGACCAATCTCATGTTTGATCGAAGAGTACAGTGACTCCACGCCCACTGTGGCTAAGATGACACCGGGGTCCACAAAGATCCCATCAATCTGCCTCAGGACATCAGTAGTATCTCCGATATAGGAGGGCAAAGTCTGAACCAGTGGATGCATGTAAAAATCAATGAACCTGCACACCGGCTCAGACAGCCCTCCAATGCCGGAGACTATCGGACGGCCCGGGGGGACAAGGGGATCTTTGTGGACTTTTGGGAGTAGGTAGAATGTCGGAATTTTAGGATCCTTGATTAGAAGGCCCTCCATCACTTTCTTAGGTATCAATCCCCTTTGAAAGGCTGAGTCTAATATCTCAAAAAGGCAGCCATAAATTTGTTAGTTGGATTGGAAGATAAGGTGGAGTATGATGACTTGTTCCTCAGCTGCCTGAAGGCCTCCCGTTCATACATCTTAGTTGGCCAGAGGGCCACATTTCCCCCTTTTATCAGCTGGTTTAATTACAATATCGGTCCCAGAGCAATTCTCTGATCTTGAGTAAGATTATCCCTGCCCAATCTACTGCCCCCTAGTGTCTTAAAGTCATTTGACACCAATTTATGAAAAATCTCTGATAGTTGTCAACTAGAATACTGAAAAAAGCAGATTAGAACTCTGGTCCATCTCAGACAGTCCCATGAACAAAGAATGCAATTGTGGTGCGGACGTGTAACTATCACTCCTTTCAAACTAGACACTTCAGATCCCCATTCTCAGGATATGTGTGGGAGTCATCAGCAACTTATCACCTTGTGAAAGTTTTGCCTTGCAAAAGTATTTGTCCCCCTTGAATTTTTCAACCTTTTCCCACATTTGAGGTTTCAAACATAAAGATAAACATTTTTTAATTTTATGGTGAAGAATCAACAACAAGTGGGACACAATTGTGAAGTTGAACAAAATGTATTGCTTATTTTAAACTTTATAAAAAATTAGTAACTGAAAAGTGGGGCGTGCAATATTATTCATCGCCTTTAAGGTAATACTTTGTAGTGCCACCTTTTGCTGCGATTACATCTGCAGTCGCTTGGGGTATGTGTCTATCAGTTTTGCACATCGAGAGACTGAAATTCTTGCCCATCCTTCCTTTGCAAACAGCTGGAGCTGAGTGAGGTTGAATGGAGAACGTTTGTGAACAGCAGTTTTCAGCTCTTTCCACAGATTCTCGATTGGATTCAGGTCTGGACTGTGACTTGGCCATTCTAACACCTGGATACGTTTATTTGTGAACCATTCCATTGCAGATTTTGCTTTATGTTTGGGATCATTGTCTTGTTGAAAGACAAATCTCCGTCCCAGTCTCAGGTCTTTTGCAGACTCCAACAAGTTTTCTTCAAGAATGGTCCTGTATTCGGCTCCATCCATTTTCCCATCAATTTTAACCATCTTCCATGTCCCTGCTGAAGAAAAGCAGGGCCAAACCATGATGCTGCCACCACCATGTTTGACAGTGGGGATGGTGTGACGATATGGACACTCACTGCCTAGCATGGGTTAAAGCTTCTTAACATTTAGCCAGACATGAAGACAGTTTGTCTATAGATGGGGGATAATCCCTCATTGTTCTACAAAACTCTTGGGAGTTTAGTATTGAAGTTTTTGTTGACTCATGTAATTGTTTTGGCCACTGAAGGCCAGACACCCAGATAACTCAATTATGCAAACTTACTAAGTGAATTGCTAAATGTGATGTAATTTACCTGTCTCACCCTTGTCTCTGGATATTTGAATACAGCTTGAAAATCATACAATAATAGAAGCAACTTTGTACAACCAATCCGATAAGGGCACAGTATATCCGAAGGGAAGGCTATGGCTATAAAAAGGGACTTCTTTAAGTCACCAGTTGTTGATGGATGTTGCATGATCCAGTCTAAGCTCTTAGGAGCTGGCTAGGGGATCAGAACTAGGATGCCTTGTGGACTCGGTCTAGGGAATTCGACTCCGGCTGCCAGGATTATATCATCATACCAGAGACTACTTAAGAAGGAAACCCAGGTTGGGACAATCCAGTCACCTGGCTATAGACTTTGCAGACCTCAGCCAGCTTTCTAAATGTGGTGTTATTCCAGTCTCGGTGGGTGCCCGCCGAAAAGGGGGTGCTGCTGGATTGGAGTAAGTAGCCCTGGAAGCTCTGAGGCACGGACATTCTAATCCCTGGTGAGCCAGCGGAAGGGTGAGACTCTGTTGCCTGTTACATTTGTGTGTTTTGCTGGTTATGTGCTATGTGCCGTTAATTGTGTGGGGATCCAATAAAGTCTTACTATTGTGATTCCCTCACCCTGTGTTGTCTGAGTAGTGTTCCGCCCACGGTTAAGGAGGTCGGCGTTCAGTTGGGATGAGCCCTGAGCCATGCTGTCTTTCTAAAGGCGGCCAGTCCAGTGGACGAGAGCACCCACTGACCCCGTATCTTCAAAGATGGTGTGTTCAGGGTGATGAGCTCTGTTGCTTTTATGCCAAACATATAATTTGGCATTGTGCCCAAAAAGTTCGATTTTTGTTTCATCTGACCACCTTCTTCCACATGTTTGGTGTGTCTCCCAGGTGGCTTGTGGCAAACTTTAAACTACACTTTTTATGGATATCTTTGAGCAATGGCTTTCTCCTTGCCACTCTTCCATAAAGGCCAGATTTGTGCAGTGTACGACTGATCATTGTCCTATGGACAGACTCTGCCACCTCAGCTGTAGATCTCTGCAGTTCATCCAGAGTGATCATGGGCCTCTTGGCTGCATCTCTGATCAGTCTTCTCCTTGTTTGAGATGAAAGTTTGGATGGACGGCCGGGTCTTGGTAGATTTGCAGTGGTATGATACTCCTTCCATTTCAATATGATCACTTGCATAGTGCTTCTTGGGATGTTTAAAGTTGTGGAAATCTTTTTGCAACCAAATCCGGCTTTAAACATCTCCACAATAGTTTCCCAGACTTGCCTGTTGTGTTCCTTGGTCTTCATGATGCTCTCTGTGCTTTAAACATAACACTGAGACTATCACAGAGCAGGTGCATTTATTTAGAGAATAGATTACACACAGGTGGCTTATTTGTATAATCATCAGTCATTTAGGACAACATTGGATCATTCAGAGATCCTCCATGAACTTCTGGAGTGATTTTGCTGCACTGAAAGTAAAGGGGCCAAATAATATTGCACGCCCCACTTTTCAGTTTATCATTTTTTACAAAAGTTTAAAATAAGCAGTAAATTTTGTTCAACTTCACAATTGTGTCCCACTTGTTAATTCTTCACCATAAAATTTTAATTTTTTTATCTTTGTTTGAAGCCTGAAATGTGGGAAAAGGTTGAAGCACGCCCGCTGTCTTGGGGTTATATGTGACTTTGATCTTTCCTTCAATCCCCACATTCGTTCACTTGCTCGTTCTTGTCACTTCCACCTCAAAAACATTTCAAGAATTCGACCTTTTCTTACCGTTGACTCTGCAAAAACTCTTACTGTCGCTCTCGTTCATTCTCGCCTGGATTATTGTAACTCTTTACTAATTGGTCTTCCTGTTACTAAACTCTCCCCTCTCCAATCCATTCTGAATTCCGCAGCCAGGATCATTTTCCTCTGCAACCGCTTCACTGATGCCTCTGCTCTTTGCCAGTCATTGCACTGGTTGCCTATCCGTTACAGAATCCAATATAAACTTATCACTCTCACTTACAAAGCTCTCCACGGTTCTGCACCACCCTACATCTCCTCCCTCATCTCTGTCTATCACCCCACCCGTGCCCTCCGCTCTGCTAATGACTTAAGACTGACAGCCTCAACAATTCGAACCTCCCACTCCCGTCTTCAAGATTTCTCACGAGCTGCGCCTCTGCTCTAGAACACACTACCAAGAGAAATCCGATTAATTCCCAACATCCACACCTTTAAGCGGGCCCTAAAAATGCATTTCTTTAGACTAGCCTATCAACTCCCTGCCCTGATCTAATCTAGTCCCTTTCTGCCCTTCATAAAATTTACTTCCAGTTCTTGTCCCCTGTACCTGTATAAATTCTCACTGATGGGTTCATGCAGCTGCTTTTGAATACCCTATTAAATCGATGGCTGGACCATATATGACAAGCTTTTCTCCACCCCCCATTCACCTTTTGTGTCTTCCCTATTTCCTCATAGACTGTAGCTTACGAGCAGGGCCCTCACTCCTCCTGGTATCTTAATTTTGTTATTTTGTATCGTCTCATATTGTCTGTACATGTCCCCTCTTAATTGTAAAGCGCTGCGGAATATGTTGGCACTATAGAAAAAAAACTTATTATTATTATAAAAATTCAAGGGGGCCGAATACTTTCGCAAGGCACTGTATGTGTCAAAGAGCTCTGACTGTGGTAGGTCTTCCACAGACAATCTTTACTCAAGCCACTCTGTTTATCAGGATCCAAGGTAAACTCTTTTAGCCTTATACAGGAATATGTACTTATTCAGTACTTTCTGGGTTACGTCCAGAGTTGCTACTGGCCGGTAGATCAAGCTGTCAGTGAGAAGACTTATAAACCAGAAAATTGAAAAACCGTTGGGTAGTTAAAATATAAGCTGAGATCATGAATTAAACACCAGAAATTATAGAATACTAGGTCTAGATAAATAACAGACAAGAAAAGTTGTTATAACCGATAAACTACTAATGGGGGTTTAAATAAGGAGTGGCACCTCCCAAATCTCAAAGCAGACATACTCAGCTTCCTGCAGTAAAACGTAGACACCTACAGTTCCTAGCCAGAGTAATGTAGACCAGGACCGCATCTGCATACCCCAAAAGCCGTTGGCAGTGCAAGCATTGTGCAGCCTAGAATCCGAGTCTGTCACAGCCGAGGATAGAAGCTATACCAGCTGTATAGTACAATACAAAGGGTAGGGGAAAGGAATGCCCTATCGCTAAGGTAAGGGGGAAGTGGTGACCCCTGACAACAACCTGCAGCTTACCATCACTGCCCTCACCAACCCTATACAGGTTCTGCACCTTCCGCTGAGCAGAAATACCTCACCCTAGGCAATCCCTGATCTGGGTCCTAAATAAGGATGGTGGGTATGAAGGCTTGTCAACACAAATAATGCTAAAGGAGACAAAAGGAAACAATACAGGGGATGCACAAATGCTACCACCTGAGCCCTGGTAGACCGCAAAAGTCAAACACTTATCTTTGGAGCAGCTACCACATACATCTCTGGATCAACAAGAGGAGACCACAGTCAGGAACAACTATAAATGGCACCAAAACCACCCCAGGGAGAGGTTTATAAAGGAAGTCAGAGGCCGGCAACTGAGAGGAATAACTGACACTTTCCTGGGTTAAGAGAGTCTATTGCTGCAGAAACTTGGAACTGTCAGATAACAATGCATGCTGCCAAACTCTTAAGATTTTCTAACACTCGCCACTGGATTGTCAGCCGGCCGTGATACCTCCGTGACAGGCCGTGACAGAGTCATAGGATAGGGTTCAGACTTGACCGTACCATTATGCTATGTATAGGTGATAACGTGCTAAGTTAGCACAAGTTATGAACGACAACAAGAAGTCTTTAAAAGCGGCAAGTGTCATAATATAAAACTCTTATTGTGAATATCAAGGACAAGTAGCAATCAAATTTCTTCTATGCCACTGATAAAATTCGCTGGTTCTGCTTGACATGCTCTCTTAAATGAAGTTTCCACATATTCACTATGACATTATAGTAACCACTGCTTATCTAAGCCCAAGTATTCACTGATTAAACCGTCAATATCTCAGAAAACCAAAAGTGAGCATTTGTCCACATATTATTATAAGAATTCGGAAGGATAATGGGTTCTTGTACTATGTCTCTCCAACGAGAATCCTAGCTGGACTTGAGGAAGGATGACGTAACTTTGTGATGCGGGACTAGGATTCAGCAGACATCTAGGTTGTTGCTCTAAATCCACTTTTTGATAAGTAACTGATTGTCAGGGATTGAAAAGTCCAAGGGTTTATTCTTAAAAAAAAATCATTGAAAATGAAACAGCCATTACCAACACAAGGTCAGATTACCAATGCACTGCCAGGATGCAGCAGCCCCCATGATAAAGGTGCGGGCAGCACAGGTGCAAAATACTGACGAGACAACCACTCACAACCTATCAATTCATAGAGTGGGCGGTTGCCTAGTTGCATATGTACACATATAAGGTTTGCATAGCGCACCAGTCACACAAGTACATGTGATGCACAGTGTCTGGCTTACAGCCGATTCATGATGCCCATACTATTAGATCAGGTGGGCTGCCCAGCACTATATAAGGGCACCCCACAGGATTGACAACCCAATACACCCAACCAACACTAAAGGGTCTGGCTACATCCAGCATAAAAAATGGCAAAACAAAAGATGAAAAATTATATAAAAAAATGAGGTATTGGTCAATATCTTGGCCAAAATACACAAGCTCATAACCTAACATCATACTTGCGACGCCCTGCACTAAACTTGAATTAAATAAAAGCTCACAAAAGACATACATTTAATTTTTTATGCAGGATGAAGCCAGGCCCCTTAGTGTTAGTTGGGCATTTTAGGGTGTCTCTCCTGTGGGTTGCACATATATAGCGCTGGGCTGTGGTGTGAGAATATATCCTATTCCCTGTTACATCACTAAGTGTTTTAGCGTGTTTTGCCAACGACTGGGGCACGACATTTTGTGCCTCCTACCCGAGAACTCTCAGAGCCCCTTCCACCATTCCTGTATTGAAGCCTCCACCATTCCTGTATTAAACTCTCCACCATTCCTGTATTGAACTCTCCACCATTCCTGTATTGAACCCTCCACCATTCCTGTATTGAACCCTCCACCATTCCTGTATTGAACCCTCCACCATTCCTATATTGAACTCTCCACCATTCCTGTATTGAACTCTCCACCATTCCTGTATTGAACCCTCCACCATTCCTGTATTGAACCCTCCTCCATTCCTGTATTGAACCCTCCACCATTCCTATATTGAACTCTCCACCATTCCTGTGTTGAACCTTCCACCAATCCTGTATTGAACCCTCCACCATTGCTGTATTGAACTCTCCTCCATTCCTGTATTGAATCGTCCCCCATTCCTGAATTGAACGCTTCACCATTCCTGTATTGAATGTATTGAAGCCTCCACCACTCCTGTATTGAAGCCTCCACCATTCCTGTATTGAACTCTCCTCCATTCCTGTATTGAATCCTCCCCCATTCCTGAATTGAACGCTTCACCATTCCTGTATTGAATGTATTGAAGCCTCCACCACTCCTGTATTGAAGCCTCCACCATTCCTGTATTGAACTCTTCACCATTCCTATATTGAATGTATTGAAGCCTCCACCATTCCTGTATTGAACCCTCCACCATTCCTGTATTGAATCCTCCACCATTCCTGCATTAAAGCCTCCACCATTCCTGCATTGAAGCCTCCACCATTCCTGTATTGAAGCCTCCACCATTCCTGTATTGAACGCTTCACCATTCCTATATTGAATGTATTGAAGCCTCCACCATTCCTGTATTGAACCCTCCACCATTCCTGTATTGAATCCTCCACCATTCCTGCATTGAAGCCTCCACCATTCCTGTATTGAAGCCTCCACCATTCCTGTATTGAAGCCTCCACCATTCCTGTATTGAAGCCTCCACCATTCCTATATAACCATCCCTGTATTGAAGCCTCCACCATTCCTGTATTGAAGCCTCCACCATTCCTGTATTGAACCCGTAATCCCACATGTATTAGATTATAAGAAAGTCTTGATGTGCTTACAGTTTATCCTTTACTTTTCCGTTTTCTGCTGAAATACAAAATCTAATTTTAGAAAGTTATACATGCTTAGAATATTATTATTATTATTATTATTTGTTTTTAATATGACTATTTAAATTACGCTAGGCCTAAACCTAATACTATTTTTAGTTGGAAAAAAAGTGTTAAAACCTAAAATTTATTACTACAGTTTTTCTCTAAAGAATAAAAATTACTTTTTGATTGATGCATCGAATGTAAAGAGTTGAAAGGTGACAATTTTGAATAAAATATTATTTCAAAAACATGTTGGCCCTGATTCATCAAATCATGCCAGTCTTGGGGGGCGTGTCCTGGACATGGATGGAGCCGACAGGACGCACACTGTAAGAGCTCCTCACCAACGGCTGCAAACACCACTGTCCACCAGCGATTAAAGAAGCTTACCGGAGCCAGATGAGAGGGAAAGCGGGTCCCCGGTCGCAGACACCTGCTAGAGGGACTTCCAGCCGCGGGGGGCAAGGTATTGTGCCTTTCCTGACCGAGCCTCAGCGTCCTCCCAGGCCTGTAATGGCGACCGGGACGCGTGCTGCTGCGACCCGGCTGACACAGCCTGAGCGCTCTCCTGCTTCCCCCGCCCGCTCTGCACAGCAGCCGGGTGGAAAATTACTGACTGACCCGGCACCGCAGACTTCTGGAGGAATGACTCCTGGGAGAGACGCCAGAGACCGGCCTGTGATGGATGATGGGGGAGGGGTGAGCAGTGGGAATATGGCTGCAGGGCGCGCTTCTCCCTCTGGGTCTTCACAGGGCAGGGGATCTCCTGCCTCCCTCCCTAACTGCTCCAGCACACCAAGCACCCCGCGGTCGTCCCCTGCCCCACAACACTCACATACCCCAGCAGCTGGCTCAGGAGAGGCCATTGAGCAAAGCTTGCTTGCCCTCCCCTGCCGTGGAAGGGAGAATACAGCTACTCCCCTGCAACATTATGGGGATGAACAAGGTTCAGAAATGTCAGCTCTAAGGGACCAAATTAATGCTATGCCAACCAAAACGGATATGGAGGGGTACATCACCCGCCTGGAAGCTGTTTGTAAAGCGGAAATTCGCTCTTTGAAGGAGGGTATGACCTCACTGTCTAACTCCGTGCAGGCCCTTGAGTCATCCACCCAGGATTTATACTCTCAGCAAAGTTCACAACAGCAGCTTATAGATCAGCAGGCTCAACAGATCCACCTCTTGTTTGACATGATGGAAGATGCTGAAAACCGCAATAGACGAAATAATGTGCGAATCCGTGGTTTGCCGGAGTCAGCCGGGCCTCAGGACTTGACCTCTACACTGCAGAGGATGTTTAACTCCTTGTTGGAATGTCCCCTTGAAACACGCATTGAGATGGACAGAGCACACCGGGCACTGGGGCCCAGAAACCCGGATCCAGAGAGGCCAAGGGACATTATCTGCAGGGTACACTTCTTCCAGGTCAAGGAGCATATTATGAGAAAAGCAAGGGATAAAGGTACCCTTGATTTTAAAGGAACTCCCATACAAGTTCTGGCGGATCTCTCCCGATCGACACTTGCAAAAAGGAGAGCCCTGAGACCCCTGCTGGAGGTTTTACGCAACAACAATATTGCTTATTCCTGGGGCTATCCTTTTCAACTACAAGTCAGGAAGGGCCCCAATCTGATCATCTTGAGATCTCCAGATGACCTGCCAGATTTTCTTTCGGCTCTGGATCTCCCTGGGATAAAGCTACTGGACTGGCCATATACTACACCTCCACCCCAGAGAGTGGTCCGTCGTGGCGGTTCCTTCCCCTTTGATCAACACCGTACTCAGCGACAAAGACCTCAGAAGTCGCCGAGAACCTCATCGGCGGAGACTTGAACTCTCGGGACTTCTGGGATATAAGTGCTGTTCGAGAGAGGAGTGAGGGCTATTATGGCCTACTTTGATACCTAACCAATATTGCCCAATATCCCCCCTTTTTTTTTTTTTTTTGTTGCCCCCTCCCCTGCCCTCTTTTCCTCTCCCCCTTCCCCCCCCTCCCCTGGGCATCACCAATTCTAATAATGCTGGGATTCTCTGTCCCCCCTCTCGGCATGCTCCAATGCTGGGTTGGGGTACCTGAACCCCCATAGGTATATATGCCTCTCCTAAAAATCTCACGGGTTGTGAGCTAGAGGCGGGAGTTTATCTTTATCTCTCTTGCCACATTCTTCACTTTGTTGATGTGATTAATTATATTGAGCCTGAATTGTTAGCTGTTATATATGCTACTTCTATTTTGGTCGGGTGAATGACCATATGTGATTTTTCTTTTTTTCTGCCCTTTTTCGGTATTATCTAGTTAGGTGGTGTAGCAGCCGTTTCTCAGGCGACATAGTTTTCAGTCACCTCCCATATTAGGGTGTGTTCCTAGAACACTGGTTACGAGAATTCTCTCAGTTTTGATTGCCTTCTGAGCTAGGACTCAAGAGGCTAAGTAAGGACAAGTTTTAATACTAGTCTTTATTATTCTGATCTCTTTTTCTGTTCTACTACTTTCTCTGCTTTCTTTTCCTTAATCTTAGTTTCTTTCTTCTCCCTCCCCATCTTCTCACTTTTCCCTTGGGTGCCCAGAAGATAGGGCTTCTACGATGGTGAACCTCAACTTATGCTCTCTAAATGTTAGAGGATTTAATGTACCAGAGAAGAGATCCAAGATCCTCTATAACATGCATAAAAAAGAATCCATATTCTATTGCTTCAGGAGACCCATTTTAAAACAGACCACATTCACGCATTTAAGCATAGATATTATACTTCCTGGTTTCATAGTACCAATTCAGTCGCAAAATCCAAGGGAGTTAGCATCGCTCTACATAAATCTCTCCCAGTTCAGGTTTTATCAACTAAGTCTGACCCAGAGGGGCGATTCATTTTTATCAAACTTAAGATTTGTACCAAGTTATTTACCATTCCTAATCTTTATCTCCCCAACCAGGACCCGGCCAGGATTTGCCAAAAATACCTGAACACTCTCTCTGAATTCGCTGAAGGCTCCCTGATTCTTGGAGGAGATTTCAATCTTATCTTTGATCGGGCTGTTGACTCCTCCTCGGGTAGGTCTTCCTGCAGTGAAACTGCGAGGTCTCAGAAGTAAATAGACTTGAGGCTCATCGACGTTTGGCGTACCTTACACCCTAAAACACGGGACTACACTTTCTATTCTCCTGTCCATGATATGTACAGTAGAATAGACTTTATTCAACAGGGAACCAGACTTAAAAGAGATAGAGCCTGCGCAATAGACAGATTACTGACTTCCATTCAACACTTAGAACAGACCCATAAACGGACGCATGACCCTCAGATTTTAACAGACTTGCTCAAGGCTAGACTAGATTTGGGAGCCCTCTTGGATGCAGCGTCTGCCCGTCATCGAGATAGAGGTAGGAGATTTATGTACGAATTCTCTAACAAGCCAGGCAGAGCTCTGGCTAGGTTTCTTAATCCTCGCCTTCCCTCTACATTTATCCCTATCATTAAATCACCATCTGGACATTCAGCACATAAACCTCATGAAATAGCAGATGTATTCCGAGATTATTATGACGGGTTATACAACCTAGGTGGCCCAGTGGCGGACATGTCCCCAACAAATTTCCAAGCGAAAGTGGACAATTATGTTGATGGTACCCCTCTCCCCCCACTGAACCATGTGGACTCTCTCATGCTAGATGACCCTTTTAGTGAACAAGAGGTCACTGAGGTTATTAAGAGTCTGGCCAATGGTAGGAGTCCGGGTCCAGATGGATTCCTGGCCAACTTCTATAAGCAATTTGCTTTGGAACTGACGCCCTTCCTGACTAAGACCTTTAACTCCATATCCTCAGCTTGCCCCTTCGCCGCGCAAACCCTTGCGGCTACCATAACGGTGATTCCCAAGCCTGGGAAGGACCCGTCTTTATGCTCCAACTACCGCCCTATCTTTCTTATAGGGGTAGATGTCAAGATCTTCGCCAAACTAATAGCTAACCGGTTGTCCCCGCTGTTGCCTGTCTCAATCCATACTGACCAAACAGGATTTGTCCGAGGTAGAGAGGCGCGCGATAATACTATTAAGACTCTACTTTTGACCTCCCATATGTACAGTCAAGGCACTCCAGCCTGCCTCCTATCGATCGATGCCGAGAAGGCATTCGATCGTCTCAACTGGACCTTTCTACGCTCCTCCCTGAGGCAGCTGGGAATCGGTCAAACTATGTTGGAGAGAATTTTTGCCCTGTATCATAGGCCCTCAGCACGAGTTCGCGCCAACAATACTCTATCTTCTCCCCTGCAAATATCTAATGGCACTAGACAGGGGTGCCCCCTTTCACCCCTTCTATATGTAATAGCCATGGAGCATTTGGCTATATCCCTTCGAAACTCCCCCGATATAAAGGGCTTTGATATAGGTCAGAAAGATTATAAACTTGCCTTATACGCTGATGACCTCCTTCTATATCTAACAAATCCGGAAGTCGCCTTTCCAATTCTCATCCAAGAATTCCAACATTTTGGCATAGTTTCTAACTTCAAAGTGAACTACTCAAAGACAGAGGCCCTTAATATTACTCACCCTATCACACGAGTCAATAGACTGAAATCCGCCTTCCCATTTAAGTGGGAGACCCAATCTATCAAGTATCTTGGGATATCTGTTTCGGCCAATCCGGATGAGTTGTTTATGGCTAATTACTCCCCATTGCTTACTAGAACTCTTGCTGACCTAAATAGATATAATCGGGGCCGACTTTCCTGGTTTGGCCGGATCAATGCCCTCAAGATGGACATACTCCCGAGGTTCCTTTATTTATTCCAAACAGTCCCGATCAAAGTTGCTAAACAGTATTTCAGACAACTCCAGAGGGCATGTAGCAGATTCGTCTGGGGGATGGGGAGACCTCGGATTCGATACGCCACACTGGTGAGACCGAAATCCAGGGGAGGCGCTGGTTTACCTGACTTTGAAAGGTATTACCAGAGTGTCCTCCTCACGAGGGTCTTAGATTGGAGATTTAACGATCTCAATAAACAATGGGTGGGCGTTGAGTCCCATCTCTCCCCGTTCCCTCTGGCACTGCTTCTATGGGCCCCCCTTCAACAGAGACCGGCGGTTTCGGGATTTCAACCTCTGACTCAGGCGCTCATACTTTTTTGGGACAGACATCTGGAGACGTTAAACTTATCCCATAGACCGGGGAGTATGAGCTCACTCTTTAATAATTTCGACTTTCCCCCTGCGTCGGATAGATCTACCTTCTTATGTTGGGACTCAGCAGACGGAGTTACACTGGGACAGGTTGCTAGGAGACTATCCGGAACGGCGTCTTTTGAGGCTTTGCAGGAGTCATGCCCGGGGAGGAGACTATCCTGGCTGGAATATACTCAACTGACCACATTCATAAAAAGGAAATTCCCGGGAAATGCTCTATTATCCAAACCTACACACTTTGAGACCCTAATGTCATTAAATGCCGCGCCGTAACATGCCATCGCATTGATTTATAATCTCTTGTGTACAGCCCAATATAAAGGTGCCCCAACGTATTTGGAGGCCCGGCAAAGAGAGCTCCAGATCACGTTGTCGGAACAAGATCATCTCAAAATCTTTACACTCTCTCATAAAATGTCCATTTCCTGTAGTGCACAGGAGAAAAATTTTAAAATTCTTACACGATGGTACAGATGCCCTGACCTATTGCATAAGATCTTCCCCACAGTACCAGATACCTGCTGGAGATGCGGAGTCGAAACCGGTACTATGAAACATATATGGTGGGATTGCTCCTTGATAAGGTCATTCTGGGATTCAATTTTTGAAATATACTATCAACTGTCGGGTATTCGGGTAATTCCTACTCCTCAAATAGCTTTACTGTCCCTAATCCCTGGATCTATCTCTGTGACCAAAAGAGGTGTCCTACGCTTTTTTCTCATTGCTGCTCGTATGATTATTCCAAGACATTGGAAGACAACTTCAAACCCCTCTGTAAGGGAATTTTTGGAGGAGGTAAATAGATTGGACCGTATGGAGTCCCTGATGGCAGATAATGGGGACAAATGGGATAAACATGCTGGCACGTGGTCTTCCTGGCTCCTTTTACGGGAGACTCCGAGATTTACGTCTTGGCTCAGATAAGGGGCTTTACACAGGTCTTTCCTTCCTTGGGTTCCTTTAGTTGATATCTGCAATCTCTAAGAGGATTCGTATACCTGACGCCGGAACTCTCTGGACACTCAACCTACTCCTACCTATCTATCCATGTCTCCCCCCCCTCCTCCTCTCATACCCTCCTCTTTTTCCCATACCTTTCTTTCTCTTCCTTCTTCTCTCTTTCTAATCTTCACTCAATCTTTATAATTAAAATAGTCTCTGTAATACTGTTTTGAGTTGATATACCATGATACGGTATAACCTGAATTGTCTTGTTTTAACTGTATTATCTGTTATGTTTTCTTATTTGACCATTCTTATCCTGATAAAAGTACTCTTACAATACAGTGCTACATGCTCGATCCACATGTTTGGATCAACCTTCACTTTGTTTGACTACATCTTATATGTGTTATAAGCAATGCTTTGTTCACTTTTCATTAAACCCAATAAAAATATTTACTGGAAAACAAAATCATGCCAGTCTTGATAGAGGGATGCACTGGAATCAGAAGTGCCCAATTCATTGAGGTGATCGCTTCTTAATGAGCAAAGCGCATTTGAGAAGTGGCCTCTGTGTGCCTCGCCACCAATCTTACTAAGTAACGTTTCTGGCATAAGCCATGGTATAGGTCAACATAAATTAGACTATCTCTGGAGTCACATTTCTGTCCCACTCCAGGTCTACCCATTTTGGTGTGAAACGGCCAAATGTTGCAAACTTGTAACTTTTCAAAGTGATTTATGCTATTTTGCCTTAATTAATTTCCGGCGGCTGCTGGGAGGAATAAAATATTTTTTTTCCCATTAGCTTTTTTCATTACTATGGCTAGGCACCTTTCTTTCGCTATTAAATCCTATATCTGCAGGTCGATAGCATTATCTGACATATCGGGTTCTATTTAAAGAGTATGCACTTTTTGGCACAATGACAAAATTTGCACAAACTTTTCAAATCAGTAATTGAGGCCTTCGGACTCTGTAATTGTGATTGTTGTGCTAATCCTATATTTTTAACACTAGAAGTCCCAGGAATTTCAAGCTCCATAGGGTTCCAATGGTAGAAATGTTAAATGACCCCTCTCTGGGACTTCTAGTGTTAAAGTGATATGACATCTATTACATTAGCTGTACAGCTGTGTGTCCATCACATCACCAGGACAGACTCTTATTTTATGTAATGAATAGAAAAACCATAACTGTAAGCAGAGATCTTGATTGTGAGATGAACTGACCCATTGAAGTTTCAGGTTTGCCAGTCTTAGCCAGACTTTAGATAAAGTTCATTTCGGAACATAAAAGTGATCCTGGAGGCATTGGAAGTCACCGACTTGGCAATTCGGCTCTCCGCCCACATACAGCCAGCCATAAACAGAACACTTCCGGGGTAAGGAGGGCAGGTTTTTTTTTTTTTTTGGACACGGAGAACGTTTTTTCCCCCTGTGAGAGCCATTGAGAGACTGCAAGTGGCCCACACTGGGCCAAGACCTAAGCGTACCCGAGCACAGCGATACTTGATCGAGTGGTTAGCATACGTAAAGCACCCAAACTCCGAATTCGGACACTGAGTTTTTTTTAAAAAGTCCTTGTTTGGTACGAACCTGTCACAAGGGTACCATGACGGGGTGTAGTCCCTCTGATTTCTGGTGTCAGGAGATCACAGCGCAGGGCTTCATATACATTTGCTCAGGTTATTACTGCTGGCTGTGCAGATTTTCCTTTATCCAACGCTGCTAGTGTTAAGTAGGTCTTCTGGTTCTTGAAAATCTGAATGAACGATATGGTCAGCGATCTATTGCTTAATAGCTCTGCTATAAAAACTTCCCTCCTAGTCCAGGTAATCACTGGTGATAGTTTCTGCTGCTTTGCTTGCCTCTAGAGGGAACCTGTGAGCTGTGGACCAGGAAGCCATTCTGAGAACATTTGCCGAGTGAAAGTTGTGTTGTTTTCCCTTCCTTAAGGTACCGTCACACTAAGCAACTTACCAGCGATCCCAACAACGATAGGGATCGCTGGTAAGTTGCTAGGAGGTTGCTGGTGAGCTGTCACACTGCGACGCTCCAGCGATCCCACCAGCAACCTGACCTGGCAGGGATCGCTGGAGCGTGGCTACACGAGTTGCTGGTGAGCTCACCAGCAACCAGTGACCAGCCCCCAGCGCCGCATGGAAGATGCTGCGCTTGGTAACTAAGGTAAATATCGGGTAACCAACCCGATATTTACCTTGGTTACCACTGCACGGAGCTACACGTGCAGAGAGCAGGGAGCAGCGCACACTGAGCGCTGGCTCCCTGCTCTCCTAGTTACAGCACACATCGGGTTAATTACCCGATGTATGCTGCAGCTAAATGTGCACAGAGCAGGGAGCAGCGCACATCGCTTAGCGCTGGCTCCCTGCTCTCCTGCTTACAGCACACATCGGGTTAATTACCTGATGTGTGCTGCAGCTACATGTGCACAGAGCAGGGAGCAGCGCACAATGCTTAGCGCTGGCTCCCTGCTCTCCTAGCTGCAGGACACATCAGGTTAATTAACCCGATGTGTCCTGCAGCTAGCTACATGTGCACAGAGCAGGAGCCGGCAGCACAGGCAGTGAGAGAGGCTGGTATCGAAGGTAAATATCGGGTAACCAAGGACAGGGCTTCTTGGTTACCCGATGTTTACATTGGTTACCAGCCTCCGCAGAAGCCGGCTCCTGCTGCCTGCACATTCAGTTGTTGCTCTCTCGCTGTCACACACAGCGATCTGTGCTTCACAGCGGGAGAGCAACAACTAAAAAATGGCCCAGGACATTCAGCAACAACCAACGACCTCACAGCAGGGGCCAGGTTGTTGCTGGATGTCACACACAGCAACATCGCTAGCAACGTCACAAAAGTTGTTCGTTAGCAGCGATGTTGCTAGCGATGTTGCTTAGTGTGACGGGGCCTTTAGTCCTTTTGATTTTTCACCTTTTGTTCTGTTCCATGTTGTTTGGTGTGCTTTGTAGATTGCAGTTTATTTTACCCTTGTCTGTGTCCCGCTGCCCTGCACACTATATAGGGCCGAGTCCAGGGAGAGACAGGGATAGGCACGTGATCAGCGACGGAATGAAAGAACCCATATAGAGACATTAGGGCGAGCAGGGATCAGTCTCAGGTGAGTATAGGAGGTGACCCCTTTCCCTACCACCAGGGCCCATCGTTGTAAAGTGTACCCTGTTTGTTGTGGCGCTCGCCGTGGGTGCCTGTGTACCTGGCGGAACCTCAGTAGTCACTGCATGACAGAGCCCCAAACTTTACAGTTCAGGTTTCCTCATCCCTAACCTTGAATCCCATAAAGAAGTGATACAGAAACTATGTCAGAATATTGTCTAACGTTTCATTTCACCGTGAATAAGCTTTATTTGCTAAAACTATAATACCACTTTAAGACTTATCTATAGCAAAACTCGGCACAACAGAACCTAGTTATGTAAATCCTATGCGCCACGCTATGAGATTGATCCATTGATTTCATATCCTGGAATTTACAGCAGCTCTGAAATGTTTTCATAGTGTGATATGGGACATATCGGAAAGGAAAAGTCAAATGCTCCTGCTCTCGGCTGATTTAATCCCGCAGTATGAGAAATCTTTGCAATTACTTAAAATGGTGTTAGTAGATTACATTTCCGGTAAAGGACTGCAAAATATATAGGAAAAAATGTTTTTCGAATACTAATTATTTTTTATAATTTTATGGCGTTGCACAGATCTGCAGAAGAGGTGATACAGGAAAGGGTAGGACATTTTTTAACAAGACTATTTCCAAAGTTGCCTGAGTTTTTTTTTATATGTATTATCTACAGTGGAGCAAAATGAAATTGGTTTGAAAAGTAAAAAAAATTCCTTTAAAGCCTGAGCTCTATCTCCTCTAATCTCACTCCAAAAATAGACAGAGAGAATATTATCTAGCCCCCAAACCTTATAGGAAGACACTAATATTATAAATGACACGTGCCAGGTGGGAGCGCTGTTACATATAAGTGCATCTCGATAAATTAGAATATCCTCAAAATGTTAATTTATTTCAATAATTCAATACAAAAAGGGAAAAGCATATATTATATAGAGTCATTACACACAGAGAGATCAATTCCTGTATATTATATAGAGTCATTACACACAGAGAGATCAATTCCTGTATATTATATAGAGTCATTACACACAGATGGTTCTATTCCTATATATTATATAGAGTCATTACACACAGAAGGATCTATTGCTATATATTATATAGAGTCATTACACACAGAAGGATCTATTGCTATATATTATATAGAGTCATTACACACAGAGGGATCTATTTCTATATATATTATAAAGAGTCATTACACACAGAGCAATCTATTTCTATATATTATATAGAGTCATTAGACACAGAGGGATCTATTTCTTTATATTATATAGTCATTACACACAGAGGGATCTATTTCTATATATTGTATAGAGTCATTACACACACAGAGGGATCTATTTCTATATATTATATAGTCATTACACTTAGAAGGGTCTATTCCTATATATTATATAGAGTCATTAGACACAGAGGGATCTATTTCTATATATTATATAGTCATTACACACAGAGGGATCTATTTCTATATATTGTATAGAGTCATTACACACACAGAGGGATCTATTTCTATATATTATATAGTCATTACACTTAGAAGGGTCTATTCCTATATATTATATAGAGTCATTACACACAGAGGGATCTATTTCTATATATTAAATAGTCATTACACACAGAGGGATCTATTCCTATATATTGTATAGAGTCATTACACACAGAGGGATCTATTTCTATGTATTATATAGAGTCATTACACACAGAGGGATCTATTTCAAGTGTTTATTTCTGTTAATGTTGATGATTATGGCTTACAGCCAATGAAAATACAAAAATCATTGTCCCAGAAAATTAGAATAATATATAAGACCAACTGAAAAAAAATATTTTAAACTCAGAAATGTGCCTCTCCACTCTTCTTCCAGACTCTGGGACCTTAATTTCCAAATGAAATGCAAAAGTTACTTTCATCTGAAATTAACACCTTGGACCACTGAGTAAGGCCCTGTGCGCACTTACCGTTTTTTGCCGCGGATTTCCTGCGGTTTTGCTGCATGTTTCGCTGCATGTTATGTTCATAACATCTCTGCAGTGATTCACCAGCAAAACCTATGGAAAAAAAAAATCCTGTGCGCACTATGCGGAATTTGACAGCTGCATGTTTTGTTGTGGGATTCCCGCAGCAAAAACAATTGCATGTCACTTCTTTTCCGCACATCGCTGCGGGATTTCACTCCATTGACTGCAATGTAATCGTGAAATCCCGCGGGAATAACACAGGCAGCAAATTCTGTGCGGTTCAGTGCATTTTCCTGCGTTATTCCCTCCGGTATTTCGCGGTTTACCTGCGGTAATGTACATCGCTTGCCTGCGGTTTGCAGGGAAGTGATGTCATTATGACAGGAAGAGGAAGCCGTGCAGAGAGTAAACACACACAGATCACACACACACATCACAGACACACACAGACATCACACTCACACACATCACAGACATAGAACACAGACACAGACATATAGAATACACATAGAAAGCAAACGGAAATATAGAAAAAAAAAAACACGTGTGCTCTGCTGTATTTTTAGCATCCAGCCGAGGCACGCACACAGCGGCGGCCCGGTATTTTCAGGCTGGGGAGGGCGAGGGGCAGGGGTAATGTCCCCCGCCTCCCTCCCACCTCCCGCAGCCGAGAATATCAGCCGCAGCTGTCCCGGGACTGTCGCATCCATTATGCGGCAGTGCTGGAGTGTCCCCGGCTCTTATTGTTGCCGTGATGCAGTGGCAATCAAGGTAATGTAAGGAGTTAATGGCGGCGGATCACCGCCATTAACTCCAGGCTTGATCATGGCAGCATCTATGTGACAGCTGACATGATCAACCCGTAAGTAAAGTGAAAAAACACACACACCGGAAAATCCTTTATTTTAAATAAAACACAAATAAGCCTCGTTTACCCGTTTATTAACCCCCCGAAACAAAGCTCCGACATAATCCACGTCCTGCGATGCTTGCATCCAGCCGCGACTGACACTGCTGAATGCAGCCTCGCAGCGAGACAGCAGAGGTAATTACCGGTCATTTCCCACGGCCGGTAATGTGAACACACTGCCGACCGTGAGAAATGCAGCGTGTGCTCACAGGGACTCTATCTATTATCTATTCTTCTATCTATCCCTCTGTCTGTCTATATATCTATTATTCTATCTATTTCTCTATCTATCTATCTCAGAATGAAATGACTTTTTTTTTTTTTCAATGTGCTTTATTGCATTGAATGCAATAAAGCACATGTACCAACCCGCACGTGGAAAAACCGCGGCAATACCGCAGTAAAACCGCAGCAAACCGCATGCGGTTTTCGGGTGCGGTTTGCCGTGGTTTTTTACCGCGGGTGCAGTAATCTTTCAATGCCTGCGTAATTTTCTTGAGAAAATTCCATTTTCCAGTGCGCACATAGCCTAACAGTCCAGTTCTTTTTCTCCTTGGCCTAGGTAAGACACTTCTGGTGTTGTCTATTGGTCATAAGTATAAAAAAACTGAGTGAAAGCCCGGCTCACTGAGTGAGGTGCTCAGGGGAACAACAATTGCATAAAAATAGATAACCCCGGCACACAATGATGAAAAAAATTTTGTAGTTGAAATTTTTATTTTTATTTAATTTTTATTTGACGTTTCGGCGAATGCCTTTTTCAAAACTAAATAAAGAGAAAAATAAAGACATACACAATTGTCAGTACCATAAATACATGAGATATTACAAGTCATATCCATATAATATCATGGTAACATCATATATACCTAATTCAACCTGAAAGTTTGTTTTATCCTGTGAAGTATATCATTGGACTTCATAAAGAGTTATCTAGAAAAAAGGCCCATATATTAGATACAAGAAAAAGGAGAGATTACATAAATCCGCCAAAACGGAACATACACTTGAAACATACCTAATCAAAGTCTCCCCAAGAAAATTTTGTATAATGGGGTATAATGTGATTTATCTATGGGACAGAGATATAACTTCTGGTGTTGTCTATTGGTCATGAGTGACTTGACACAAGGAATGTGACAGTTGTAGCCCATGTCCTGGATACGCCTGTGTGTGGTGGCTCTTGAAGCACTGACTCCAGCAGCGTCCACTCCTTGTGAATTTTCCCCAAATTTTTGAATGGTCTTTTCTTAACAATCCTATCAAGACTGCGGTTATCCCTGTTGTTTGTGCACCTTTTTCTACCACACTTATTCCTTCCACTCAACTGTCCATTAATATACTTGGATACAGCACTCTCTGAACAGCCTGCTTCGCTTCTTTAGCAATGACCTTTTGTGGCTTATCCTCCTTGTGTAGTGTGTCAAGGACTGCCTTCATGATTGTGTAGCCTACAGAACCAGACTAAGGGACCATTTTAAATGCTTAGGAAGCATATAAAAGGTGTTTTGTGATAATTATTCTCATTTTCTGAGATCATAAATTAAAAACAACACTCTGTCTGGGAAAAAAAACAAAACGCTGGAGTGGTGTTTTAAAGATGTGCTGTAAATTTCTCTGTCATATCATTTAAGGCAATTTTTAGAATAAGTTGTCCTCTTTGTGTAATGAGGAATAACTATTTCTGGTTACCGTGTTTCCCCGAAAGTAAGGCCCTGTCTTACATTAATTTTACCCCCAAAAGTCCCACCCTGCCTTACTTTCGAGGGAGGCCTTACATTGGAAAAAAAATGACAATCCTCCCCCCTGCAGCCACCCCATTGTTTGAGAGTCCGGCATCCACCCCATCCTCCCCCCTGCAGCCTCCCCATACAGTGGTTCTGCCCCCCACTCTGCCACCACACACACTGACACATACGGTACCGGTACAGCCCCACACGGCACCCACACACATATCGTACCGGTACCGTACACACACACACACACACACACACACACACACTGACACATACAGCCCCATACGGCACCCATACACATACCGTACACATACCGTACACACACACACACACACACACTGACACATACAGCCCCATACACATACCGTACACATACCGTACACACACACACACACACACACACACAGAGAGTTTCGGAACTTACCGTTACTTTCCTTCTTTATCGATCTCCTCTGCGGTGCCGGGCTGACGATTCAGATGCCAGGGACGCTGGACCAATCGGAGCGAGCCTGCAGGCGGTGACGTCGCGGCTGATTTCGGCCAATCAGCTGCGAGCCGGCTGATTTCGGCCAATCAGCTGCGAGCCCGCTGACTGGCCAATCGCAGCTCGAGCTGAGGGCCAATCAGCTGCGAGCCGGCTGACTGGCCAATCGCAGCTCGAGCTGAGGGCCAATCAGCTGCGAGCCGGCTGACTGGCCAATCACAGCTCGAGCTGATGGCCAGCAGGGAGCTTTGCGGGGGCCTTTCACCGGAGGCGGACCACGGGTGGCACGAGACTGGAGAAGGCCTGGATGGAGCGAGGGAACAGTGGCAAGTTCCTGTACTGTCCCCAGTGACCCCACCCATATGCGACCTTACATTACGCCGCGACCACCACCCATAGGCGGCCTTACATTCCCCGGGCCCCCCCCGCTACCCTGCCTTACAATCGGGGGGTGCCCTACATTGGCGGACCCCCCCGAAACCCCCACCCTGCCTTACTTTCGGGGGGGTCCTACTTTCGGGGAAACACGGTATTATATGACTTGTAGCCTGTATTTTTCATCAGGTTTTCCCTGTTAAAGCCTTATTGGCTTTATCAATAATTTCCAGGTTTCACTAAACTGGTGGGTGGAGACTAAATGTCATGATGGCTCCCATGCACTGCACTCAGAGACATGAGCAACTCCTGCTCTCCTGTCTGTAGCACATTCTGAGAGAAGCAGCAGCATAGAGGACATTATACAGCAGTACTGAGCAGTGTAGCTGTGAATCCAGCTCTGCGCTGAAAAGAGAGCACTAGAAATTCTACCTTGCATCTTCATAGACTTTTATAGGCAGCTGTCTGACTTGTCTGGAAAAACAGGGAGTTTATAGCTGGGGGGAATTTTTTTTTTACAGTAAATCATTAGTTCTGGAGGTTAGTAAGTGGAGCCTGTTGGACACACCCAAGGGTGCACAGAACATCCTAATCAGCAAATTTTGTTAAGCTTCATTTTCTGAAGAATGGAGGCAGTGACTAGAACATTAAAGATATGTTTTGTTTTATAGGAACATTATTCCCTACCAAGCTGTGTGCTTAGGTTATATTGCCAGTTTAGGTTTCCAGACTCCCTTTAAGTAGGATACGTAGTACAGAGGATTTCCATTTTGCAACACAGAAACTCTGGATCCGTCAGTCAACACTGAAGACAAAAGGTTTTACAAGGCACTTAGACATGAGTACCAGAGCATTTTTCTGGTCTGGACTGCAGGGGTGGGATTCAAATTTTTAACAACAGGTTCTCTGTAAACCACGCCCATTTGAAAACCATACCCACTCAGTAACCACACCCATTTTGTTAGCCACACCCATTTTCACGCACTTTCCTCAACCAAAAAATACAAGTAATTTAATGTAAAATCTCTTTCCCTTTCTTCCCCTCCTATACCGTCACTCTCCTGTCCAGCACCAGTTGTTCCAGTCACTGTCAATCATATTGTATTAAATAGTTTTTCTACAGTTTTTAAAAATTATTACTAAAGGAGCCCTGCTAAAATTGGAATGGACGACCTTCCCCATACAGATCCCATCCCATGTGGTCTCTTGCCCCCTGCAGATCCCATCCCATTATGGCCTCTTTTCCCCTGCAGATCCCATCCCATGTGGTCTCCCCCCCTGCAGATCCCATCCCATTATGGCCTTTTTCCCCTGCAAATCCCATCCCATTATGGCCTCTTTCCCCCTGCAGATCCCATCCCATTATGGCCCTTTTCCCCCTGCAGATCCCATGCCATTATGGCCCCTTTCCCACTGCAGATACCATCCTATTATGGCCTCTTCCCCAGCAGGTCTCATCCCATATGGCTCCTTTTCCCTGCAGATCCCATCTTATGCGGCTCCTCTCCCCATATAGCTCCCATCTTATACGGCTCCTCTCCCCATATAGCTGCCATCTTATGTGGTCTCCTTTCCCCATATAGCTGCCATCTTATGTGGTCACCTTTCCCCATATAGCTGCCATCTTATGTGGCCTCTCCCCATATAGCCACATATAGCTCCCATCTTATTTGGCCTCCTCTCCCCATATAGCCACATATAGCTCCCATCTTATGTAGCCCCTCTCCCCATATAGCCACATATAGCTCCCATCTTATGTGGCCCCTCTCCCCATATAGCCACATATAGCTCCCATCTTATATGGCCTCCTCTCCCCATATAGCCACATATAGCTCCCATCTTATGTGGCCCCTCTCCCCATATAGCCACATATAGCTCCCATCTTATGTGGCCCCTCTCCCCATATAGCCACATATAGCTCCCATCTTATTTGGCCTCCTCTCCCCATATAGCCACATATAGCTCCCATCTTATGTAGCCCCTCTCCCCATATAGCCACATATAGCTCCCATCTTATGTGGCCCCTCTCCCCATATAGCCACATATAGCTCCCATCTTATGTGGCCCCTTTCCCCATATAGCCACATATAGCTCCCATCTTATGTGGCCCCTCTGCCCATATAGCCACATATAGCTCCCATCTTATGTGGCCCCTCTCCCCATATAGCCACATATAGCTCCCATCTTATGTGGCCCCTCTGCCCATATAGCCACATATAGCTCCCATCTTATGTGGCCCCTCTCCTCTTATAGCCACATATAGCTCCCATCTTATATGGCCTCCTCTCCCCATATAGCTGCAATCTTATGCGGCTCCTCTCACTGCATCTTCGGCTCACTGAGCGCTTACCTGCTCCAAGCACCGGCGGCCTCTCCTCTGTCTTCCGTCCTCCTCTGCAGCTTGTCTCTGCACGCTGACAGATGGCAGGAGGAGGAGCTACCTCCTCACACTGCCGTGACCTCTCTGCAGCATCAGCACGTCGCTGCACGCCGGGTCAGGGAGCAGACAGGCTCCACTCAACCCGGAAGTGCGGCGTGGAGGTACGGGGATTCATTTGTGTTAGAGTCTTAGGGAGACACTAACACAAATGAATCCAGGGAGGAACCGGATCGCCGAAGCTGTTTCTTGTCGGTTCGGGGAACCGGCTGCTATTTTAACAACCGGTTCTCCCGAACCGGACAGAACCCGCTGAATCCCACCCCTGGCCCACTGGACACTTGTAAGCTAATTTGCATAAGTATCAGCATCAAGAAATATATGATTTTGTATGTATTTAAGGGGAATCTGTCAGCAGGATTTTGCTACTTCACCTGAGAGCAGCATGTTGTTTGCAAAGAGATCCTGAATCCAGTTACAAGTGTGAGACATGTTATGACTGACAGTATGCTGTCCTGATCTACATGTCTCACGCTGGTAATACTGCTGGAGGCAGATTGTCAGGGAGATCCACGTCGGGCCCATAGATCTTAGATGAGGCAGCAAAAACCCTGCTGACAGATTATATTTGAGAGCAGTACAATTTAAGCAAAGAGATCTTGAATCCAACAATGTATGACTAAAGGCCCCATCAAATGCTACGAAATATCTAACGATATGTCATCGGGGTCACGGAATTTGTGACACACATCTGGCAACGTTAGAGATGCAGTAGCGTGTGACACCTCCGAACGACTGTTAACGAGCAAAAATACTCACCTTATCAGTACTCGTTGACACGTCATTCATTTTCAAAATGTCATTCCTCCTTCTGCGCGCTGGTTGTTCGTCGTTCCTGGGGCAGCACACATTGCTCCGTGTGACACCCCGGGAACGATGAACACAGCTTACCTGCGTCCCGCCGGCAATGCGGAAGGAAGGAGGTGGGCGGAATGTTACGTCCCGCTCATCTCCGCCCCTCCGTTTCTATTGGGAGGCCGCTGTGTGACGTCGCTGTGACATTGAACGTCCCTCCCCCTTCAGGAAGAGGATGTTCGCCGCCCACAGCGACGTCGTTAGGAAGGTAAGTTTGTGTGACGGGGGTAAACGACTTTGTGCGCCACGGGCAACGAATTGCCCGTGACGCACAAACGACGGGGACGGGTGCGATCGCCTTTAGATTACTGTCTGCAGCCGTTCTGACCATATCATAATTTTTAGATTTAGCCATGTAGCAGAGCTGAGAGAGCTGAACCCGCCCACACCAGACTCTCTTTAAAGTTTTTACATTGACAGTGAGGTGTCAATCAGAGGAGGGGGCTTGCCAGAGTGCCATGCTTGTTGTAGTGCCCGGTCCCAGCATGACATCCCTGTACGTTTCCGCTCCCGTGCCTGAGCGGGGGAACCATTTTTCTCACCAGTCGGGGGTTCCGTGCAACCCATTCCTCCACTTGGGCCTACCACAGCCTCTTCCTGCTTTCAGGCCACACACAGACCTTCTGTGAATACCCAAAGAGTGCACGCGCAGCCATACCCCTTTCTTCAAGGGCTGATGTCCTATTAACGGAAGTGACCTCTGAGGTCAGCAGTCTCCCTGTAAGTACAGTATTTAAGGCATTCTCTCCTTAGGGAAGATACCTGGGTCCACACCCGGATGCTCGCTGCCCCTTGGGGACCGTTGCACTCGTGACTTTGTAGTTAGAGCACTGATAAGTCCTGCTGCTTAAACAAAAATCAAATTAATAACATCGGATTGTGACAAGGCAGCCATCCTTAAATTTTCTGTGTTACCCTTGCAGCATGCTTGCTTCAGCTTACATAGCAAAAACCTGCTGACAGATTCCCTTTAAGTCTATTGGTTTAGTAAGGAAAATTCTGTTAAAAGAATCACAAGGGGTAACCACAAGACGATTATGTTTGTTGACCATACAGCTCGATGAATCGGGAGGATAATAACTGTGCTATAAGAATTCACAACATATTTGATATTGTCATTTGTAAGACATATTCATTCATGTCCGCACTTGGATGAGGAGCTGATGATGAAGTCCATGAAGCAGAATAACACTTATTTATTACCAGAGGTTTGTTATCATGCCTCGGAGGAAAATGTGCTCGTACCATACAAAGAGCCATTGTTCACATTTTCTTATTCATTCCGGGCTGATTTTGGTATTTGTAAGGAGAGCAGGTTCCGGCATCGCACAGGCACAAATTGCTTCTTTTCACAGAACGTGGCTCTACTCCATAATATTGTCTAATATTCATGATTCCAGCAGATTGCTTCATAGAATCAAAGCATCCTGACACAGCAGATCCTATAACACATTCATCTTATTATCGGGATGGGGCCCAGGTAAGCTGCGCACAGTTATATCCCTACATCAATTTACTTTTATTACCTTTTCCATCGAATATTGAGCAGACTGTGTGGAACTTCTACAGCGTTAACCTTTTAGGTGCATACCTATGATGGTGGTTGCAGACCAGTGGAACATGTGCAAGAAGAGACAACTGTCACGGGGTGTCTACTGACTGACCAGAGGTTCCTAAACTGGCCCTCAGATTCGAGACCCTGCGCTGTCCCTTATCTCAGAGGTAAGCTTGATGGTAGCCAGGTCCGAGGCCCCAGCATGACTCTGACTCTTGTCTGAGCCCTGATCTTACTGCCCCCCACCTTGGGAGGGGGTCGGAAACCCAGTAACCAAATCCTACAGAAAAGACACGGACAAGGGAGAACAAAGCCTCATACACATTGCACTCAAACACAAAGGAGAGACTATAGGTGTACAGGGGAATAAAAGAAAGGGTACGGAATAACCTCACAACAGGGGAACGTTCACACCACGCAGAAAAAGAACTAGAGTGCACCATGAACTGGACAACCACTGAGACCGGGATCACTGAAGCTATCTTCGGCAGTCTCCTACTACATTCATCAGCCTTAAATAGGAAGAAACCAGCTATGGATAGTAATCCGCATCCTGGCTCTCAGTAGAGTTGCACACTGCTCGAAAAAGGATTAATTCCTGCATGGCTGGGATCAGTGAAACAACTCAGCCGACGCACAGCTGAGCTGAGTATAGACCAGGTTGCCTGGCAAACTCTTCAATGTAAACAGAGCCCAACGCCGTATTAGTAATCTGCATGTGCAGAACCGGACAGAGCATGACGGCAACACAAGAGAACTGAGGTGTAACTTGAATCTTTTGGGCTTCAATTCAAAATCTGTAACTGGTCCTCACCTACCATGGGCCATTTCTAACACTGGTGACTTATAGACTTGGGCTAGATGGCGACTCTGGCAGCAACACAGGCCGCAGGACCAAAGATCACTATATTACCGCTGCTGCATCGCAGCATTATGCAAAGGAACGGTGTTACATTGTCACACGTAACAATCAAAGTCGTAAAAAGTCAAAACTTTATGCATCTTGTTTGTTGTACTTGTGGCACCTTGCGGGATGCAATGTGACCCCATTTGCTTCCAATCTTTGGCCGTGTGAACTGTGCCATGGCCACAGTCACCATGTAGCCCCAGCCTTTATGTTGCAGAGGGACCTTATCGGACGCCAGGTCTGACTACTACTGTGAGGGTAGGCCTGCTGAGCTATAGGCCATTTGTCCAGATATAATAAGATAATCTATGTGTGTATATAATTAAAGCATAGATGTCGTTGCATAATTATCTGTATGTCTGTATGACAATCACATAGACGCCGTAATATGATTTTAAGATGTGCACTCTGGAATGTGTTAACTAAGATGGATAAGCTAAAATGTACAATGCACAAAGAAGTATTCATAACACCCTGATTGTATTCATAACATGTTGGTTCTCACCAGCTGGGATGTGAAACTGGGGCTTTATCTCTTACTCCTTGTTCTCGTTTCAAGGTCAAATGTTGAATTGTATAACTGTGATTATTTTACAATATACGGGTTAGAAGAGCATTGGGCTTCTCCCGGATAGAGACACGTCTCTGTGTGGTCATTTTTCCTCATACATATATCTGCGCATATCGATTTGAACCGTCTCTGTGACCCTGAGAGACCCCATTTGTGGTTTCCCCAAAATTACCAACCTTGACACTACTACTATACTTCAATAGGTACATCTGTGTATGACTTTTGTGGGGGGGCAAGCCTGCAAACTTTGCCGGATGAACAGGTCTCCAGAAGGCTTGTCACAAGGGGAGGTTGTGATTACAGACAAGAATTTACACTGACTACTCATTCCCTGCCACTATGAACTTGACTAAAGTTACAGTGAGTAAATAACTTTACTCCGGGACAGCACCTCCAAAGGGTAATATTGTCACGAGTGTGTCACAGGTGACAGACAGTCATGTGGTTTCTGGCTATAGAAGGTCACAGCGTTTGGCTGCACAAAATGCTCCCTGACTTTCTATTGTTTCTGTTGTCAGTATTCATTGGTATAGGTAGCTTGCCTGCTGGATTCATCTCTCCCCCTTTTGGACCCAGCAGGAGCTCGCCTTCCACCCAGCTGTTGATAATTATCAGCATTCTCTTGTTGCTTAAATACCCCTTCCTTCCTTGAACTGATGCTGGTAATATTTTCAGTTCATTCAAGCCTTGATTGCAAGCAGGTGGCTTGTTCTCCTCTGTGGTATCGTTGCTGAAAACGTTGTCTATTGGGGTTAACAAATAACTCATCCCATCTGTTCCCTATTTAGGGCCCAGCACTAGGTATACTTAGGGTCAGTTATCCGGCTTGGTGCATAGGTGCGTAACCTATTTAGAGTGGTGAGGGACCTCAGGGACCAGCAGTAGGTTTGGTCAGGGGTCACCATCTTCCCTTTCCCTAGACACAGGGCTTCCCTTCCCTTTCCCCGTTCGCTTGGTACTTCTCCTTACCTAGTGTGATAAATATTTTGGGGAGGGTGTAATCCAGCAATGGGCTCTAGATGCTGGGTGCCAGAGGTCAGTGCCAACAAACCACTTTGCCTCAGCCAGAGTATTAACATGCAACGCTAGAACAGTGAACTGAACCTTTGCGACACGTGATGTCCAGCTAATGATACTAATAAGTATGTACAGCTATCGTGTTTATTACCTGCCATGGCTCAGGCGCCGTCTCTTGGTTCCATTGTTTGGGACCTGTTCCCTTTGTGCAGGTCTGCCCTTGTTTTCTGCTGTGACTCTACAACTACCTCTGACATCATGACTCAATGCCTTTTGAGGTCAACCCAGACAGCTTTGTGCTCTGAGTATTCAGTAAAGTTTGCATTAGGTTACCATTACTATATGTACTTCTGCAATTAGCCTCAACATCCTCTTCACTCAGCAGGCTAATCATTTTTAGCAAGCGCTTGCTTGTTTATCATCTGCACTTGCTTCCTAGCATAGAGAGGTAGTTAACCGTTTTTCTGCTGTAAGCATAACAAACTCCTCACCGCTAATACTGGTGATGTTCAGACCTCAACGCTGCAATAATGAGTTCATTCTCTGAAATTCACTCTCCAGTTTGCCTTTTCTGCTGCCTTTGGTTAGCCATTTTTTTGTTGATTACACATGCCTTCACAATTAACCATCTGTCTGCTGACAGCATAGAACTCTGCTATTAACCATGCGTCTGCTGCAAGTCATGAATCTCAACATCTACCGTTCTAGTGTACATCCTCACTCAGGGCTCTGTATCTTCTGCCATTTCCTGGTCTGCTCATCTGCTTACCCAGCTGCCCTCACTAAGCCATGTACTGTGCGGCAATTCCAACTCTGCTGCCCCATTCTCTTTAATCTGGGTAAATTTTTGCCTTTACCAACAGCTTAGAGAACCCACTTCACCAGATGAGCCCTGAACAAGACAATGAATAAAATGTTTATTATTGACCCAATGGTTCCGGACTTCATCTTACACACATTCTATTCATTTTCTTGAACTTTGGTACCGGTGTGCACCATGGTTCTTTCTCCCCAAATTCCACTATGGGTATGGATGAACGGTTAATGGAGCAAGCAACTACATCTAATGGAATACTTGCAAGTAGGGAACATACAGGGGCGTTTCTGTGCCCAAAATGCTGCCTGCATGTTTTAAGGAACAGAAATAAAAGGCTTTTTAATTGGATGCTGAGTGCCACCTTATTTTTTTTTCCTTCTGCAACTTCTATTCTAACATACTGGATCACACTGGGGTCTATGTGTGCGTTGAAAGTTGCTTTTACAATGTAAGTCTATAGAGCCTCATTCTGACGTTCCTCCTGATTTGATCTTGACTATTTTGCTTAGTTACTTGCCTTCTGATCCTGTTTCAGGGGGCTTCGCTCTGGTTTTTACCCAGTTAGTTGACTATTTTGGTGATATCTCACTCCTTCGGCTTACAGCTCCTCATTGCACGCATCCCTGCATAGGGGTAAAAGGGTGAAAACCAAAGCATTCTCTGGGACCTTCTAAGTGGAATGTCTAGTACCAAGACTGTCTAAAAAAAAAAAGCCTATTATGACTCTCTAGAACTCCACAAATTGTGTGTAGAAGTGTGTGGCGCCCCTGAGCCTTTTGTCACCACAGGAACATTGCACCCCAGCCAGAGGTGTGATGTCCCATCCTGGGTAAGGAAAGGAGTAAACACTGGTCCACAGGCAAATCTGCAATACACCCATTGTTAGGCACACACAGGGACCAGGGACAGTGGCAGCTACCCTCCCATGCTGCATGCTGGGAGGGGCCGTAAGACCCATCCCTGCTTCCATAGGGTAGAGCTTAGCAACTGGGGAGGTGGGAGGAGCCAGAAGAGAGTAGAGTAGTGACAGGAAGGTCAAGTTTAGTCAGTTGGAGTTTGGAGTTGAAGAGAGTGAGAAGTCTGCGGGAGGCAGAGGAGTCTGAAGTAAAGAGAGAGCTGAGAGGAGTGAAAGGAGAAGTGCTCTAGTCAGTCAGGAGCAAGAAGGAGAAAGTGACGCTTCCTGGTGAAGACCCTGGGGTCCGGCTAGGCCCAGGTGACACCAAGCAGAACAGAGGGGATTCCAGGGCCACAGACAGCTTTCAGGCTAGTGGCCTGTTCCACAGAAATACCAGGTGGAGGGATCAAGCTGCATACAGGGAACGGTCCCTAGAAACTGGAGGAAGAGAAGTCAATTTCAAAGGTAAAAACCGAGGCCCAGGGTAGTTGCAAGCGCCCCGGGCCACAGCCCACAGCAGAACCTCTGGAAAGGGGGTAGAATACCCACTAGGCAAGCCCCCAGCCCGGAGGCTGTAGTGGAGGCTAAGCCAGGTTCATCCAACAAAGGCAAGGCTTAGAAGTCAGCTGAAGAAAGGAACATAATAGAGGGGTGCACTGGCTTTTATTCCCAGATCTACCCGGGATCAGCGGAGGTCCCTGACAGAGGATTCCAGCACACCAGTGGGCAACCGGACAGCTGCCGTGTTGAACAACCATCGTGAGTAAACATCTTGAAACTGCAGCCCCTGGTGTTGTCTCCGTTATTTCACTGCATAGACTTCCATAACTACAGGTGGCGTCACGAATGTAAACTTTAATCACCCCCAACACTGAAGCCATATTAATTGACTCCCGCCAGAGTCACAGAGTCGGGCCCCGCCACCACTGACCACCCCCGGACTAGTCCGGCCCGGCACCGGGTGTCCCATAGCCCTGGGGTGGGTGAGTCAAGTGTCCTACTGCTGAGCCCCTCAACAATCTCCTATAATCCATAGTTGTTGAGGACAGTTTTTGTGTAGCACCACCACAGGGTAAATGAAGAATTACACATTTCTTATTTCCCAGACATTTTGTCACGCAACAGGCATGGTGAGTGCGTTCAGACCAAAAAGGAGTCTAGTGTACAATGAAAAAACACCAAAACAACACCACATACAGGGCGGAATACGGGGGACACAATACAGCAGAGGTCCCTGCCGCTATGGAGAGGAGTGAGGGGGCACCTCCTGAACTCACTTCAAGCGAACTCCTGAGCTCCCTAGCGTCCCTATACAGGTTTCGGTGAGCAGGATACCTTGGGACCTCAGCTGGCCCTAAACTCACACTGCCTAGTGAGTAGGTGGACCAGTTCACTAGACTTGCCACTACTATACAGAAACACAAGGGAAGGGAAACAAACAGGGGAAATACCACAACACAAAAAAATAAAGGTCGGCTTCTGGAACTCTCCAACTTTGCTCCTTTCAGCAAGGGGGCCAGTATACAAATAGATGTTTATCAACAGCAGGGATTGCTGGGTAACACGTCTATTTAAACCTGAGGGGCATGACTACAAAGTAATTGCAGCTGAAGCACTCGGCTAGAGACTGCTGGAGAAGCTCCAAGCAGAAAAATGGACATTAACCATGTAGGTACTAAGGGAAACAAAACCACATTTAAATGTGGATAACCTAATGGTTATGAGAAGCTGCAGTCCGGAAGCCGTCACTAGACTCCAAAGACAGGGAGACGTCCGTGACACATTTGTGGTCCTCCAGAGTGAGAGACCCTCTCTTTATAGTTTTTTTTCCACTCCGGTAAATAGCAGAGGTATTTTAAATGGAGACGTCTTCCCCAATGTTATCTCAGAAGTCCCGAAAAATATTTGAATATGGGATCTTTAAATCCTACATTTCCTTTAAGTTGTTTCTCAATATTCATAGCTGTGGACCTGTTAGAGGCTATTAGTTTTGTTTTTACATTAATTATTTTAGTTTGTATACAGCGGAGTTAACCTTTTGGCTCTCCAGCTGGTGCGCAGCCACCGATTACCTTCGGTTACAAATAATTACGCTAATAAGTAAATACCCGGGCAGAGCAGGCACAGCATGCATTATAATCAGAGATAAAACATCAGCAATATTACATTCTACGTATCAGGATATTTTGAATAGGATAGATCAGTTATTTTCCATTATTTATATAGCACCAACATATTCTGTAACTGCGGACAGAGATTGGCAATGTTCACATTGGTCCTTAGCCACCGAGCAAGACACAGAAACGTCAAGGCGGAACCAAGAAATATCTGAAGACAGATTTTTCAAAGATTTTATGGACTGATGATATGAGTGACTTTTGATGGACCAAATCGATGGGCTCTGGTTGGATCAGATATCCACTTGCCCTCAGACACCAGCAAGGAGGAGGTGGGAACTGACCTCATGCAGACTACAACTCAAAAATATCTCCCGGATCCGTGCTTTCCTTAACCAAGATTCAGCAAAAACATTAGTGCATGCTCTCATCATCTCCCGCCTCGACTACTGCAACCTCCTGCTCTCTGGCCTCCCTTCCAACACTCTTGCACCCCTCCAATCTATCCTAAACTCTGCGGCCCGCTTAATCCACCTCTCCCCTCGCTATTCCCCAGCCTCGCCACTCTGCCAATCCCTTCACTGGCTTCCCATCGCCCAACGACTCCAGTTCAAAACATTAACCATGACATACAAAGCCATCCACAACTTGTCTCCTCCTTACATCTGTGACCTAGTCTCCCGTTCCTACCTGCACGCAACCTCAGATCCTCACAAGATCTCCTCTACTCCTCTCTTATCTCCTCTTCCCACAATCGCTTACAAGATTTCTCCTGTGCCTCCCCCATACTCTGGAATGCTCTACCACAGCATATCAGACTCTCCCCTACTGTGGAAAGCTTCAAGAGGAACCTCAAGATCCATCTCTTCCAACAAGCCTACAACCTACAATAACCCTCAGTCCAGTACACCACTGCGCAACCAGCTCTGTCCTTACCTATTGTACCATCACCCATTCCCTATAGACTGTGAGCCCTCGCGGGCAGGGTCCTCTCTCCTCCTATACCAGTCTGTTATGTACTGTTAATGATTGTTGCATGTATACCCTCTTTCACTGTAAAGCGCCATGGAATAAATGGCGCTATAAAAATAAATAATAATAATAATAATAATAACTGCTATGGGCTGGTATTATTCGACCTTTTCAGGTTGAAGATGGGAGTCAAAATCAACTTTCAAACCTTCAGACATAAAAATAAAAAAAATAAAAAATAAAAGAAAAATAGAAAACGTCATTATATATCAAATCATTGAAGTCCACTGATTTCTCCTCCTGGACTGTTCATGTATTCTCAAAATTCTCATCTCACAGGTAAAATCTGTCTTCAGAGAATACAGATGTTCCCATTACTGAGATAGGAGATGACAGTTAGTGCTCAGAAAGTTTTATGAAAAAATGTAACTGTCATTTCAGGAGGACTTGCAGCAGAATGTCTGTGTATTCCGCTAGCTCCGCCCCCTCTATAGAATTTTGGAAGCACCAACTGTCATAAGCTGTCTCAGTAATGGGAAAACTGTCTTCACTAAGCACAGATTTTACTCATGAATTGAGAATGAAGGATCAGTTCAGGAGGAGAAAAAAAAGATGATTTCTATTAGAAAGATAAGTTTTAAGTGATTTCTAAAATTAAAATGACTGTTAAGGTAGGGTTCCGTATTTTGGATGTAGTTCTCTACCTGTTCTTTTATGCATATATAATGCAATAATCCGCATGGAAGGTTTCTGGTGCATTATGTCAGACCCTACGCAGCTACACCCCTTTTCTTTGTTCTCAATATCCTCCTTTAAGAGACACTGCAGCTGTTTTTGGTGGTCTTCTGGTTTCTTTTCCATTGGTTTATAAATCCATATTTTATTACTATTTTGCCTTATTTTCTCCTGTCATCAAGTATTTTGCCTCATGGCGCTCCAGTCCTGTTACTATTGTATCTTGATACTAATCGGTCATCATCAGCTTGTGTAATGCCTGCTTGTCTCTACCGGTTTGCTTAGTGGGTGGGCCCTTTCTAGTGTCAGGTTTTTTACATCCAATCAGGTGTCATTGCTGCTCCTCCTCCCCTCTCACCACACACAAAGAAAAACTGCAGCTGCATCCCCCTCCTCCCTTTCCTTTCCATTCTTTACTTTATTAGTTTAGTCTGATATCTAGGGGTCATACACATTATCTACACACTTTAGGAAATAATGTGAGGTGTTGATTATAGTGTAAGGCTAGGGCCCCACTTTGCGTTCATCTACTTGCAGTTCTAAACGCACGTTTTGGGCTTAATTGATTTGACCAAAGTTGCCTTTTTCAGAAATTTAGCGCTGAAAATGCATGTGTATTTACCGCGTTTTAGATGCTTTTTCAGCGCTTTTTGCATGCTTTTTCACCTGCGTTTTGACAGATGCGTTTTGAACATCAAGACACTGCTAAATAAAGTTTAAACAGTCAAACAGAATGAAAAAAGAGAAAAAAAAAAGGAAAACATATAGAATTTTAGAAATAATTAAGGAAATAGAAATATCTTTTAAAATTATTGCGGTAATATATTATTTATTGGAAAAATAGCAATCAATTATTATTTTTCTTAAATTTAATTGTCGGACTATGTGTGTGTGTAAAGGGACATATGAAATCATTATTTTAATGTCCAAAAACTACCAAAACGCATGTTTTCTGCACATAAAAATCAGGTAAAACGCAGGAATTTGAAGGAATCTTGGTTTTTGCAACTTCTCATTGACTTCAATGTTATCAAAACGCACCCAAAATGGCAAAAACAATTGACATGTTGCTTCTTTGAACGCTTGGTTTTTGCCACAAAATATGCAAATTCGCAGATGCGTTTACAAACGCAAAGTGGGGTCGGAAAAATCACAAATGCAATTGAATTGACTGGAAAATGACAACGCAAGCATTTTGGCATAAAAAATGTGCTTCTCAAAACGCACCCAAAAAGCACCTGAAAAGCAGGTAAAAACGCAAAGTGGGGCCCTAGCCTAAGTGTTTTGTCACATGGTGTTTTGCACAAACTTCCCCGACTGTCATGACTGCCTCTGTTCAGATTGCAGATTCTGACACTTTGCCTGATTGGTTTCTCTGGTGTCTGGGATCAACAAAGGCAGACTTGTGCGTTGACCTGCTGGGTGCTTATTTGTAGGTAGGCTAGCAAGAGTTAATCTCTGATGGTCTGCTTGCATCCTTGGTCACATGTTTTGGGGAGGCTTTCACGGTAGCTACCAAGCAAAAAGGAAGGGAAGGGAAACCCTTTGTTTAGGGAAGGGGGAAATGGTGACCCCTGACCAAGCCTACCGCTGTGCCTAGCTTCCCTCACCATCCTAGATAGGTTCTGCAACTATGCATCAAGCCGGAAACCTGACCCTGGCTGACCCTGAAAGTAGGCCCTAGGTAGGGAGCGGACAGGATGAGCGCTTAGTTAACCCCACTAAGCACTAAAGAATACACAGAGATAACAAACAGGGGAGAAGTGAACAAACTCAGGCAGAGGAACTGCAACAACCACAAAGTTTCTCTGCTTGCACTGAAAACTAGTTAAGGGTATAAGTGCTATCACGAACAGTGAGTAATAGAAAATGAAGGTATATAAAAACAACAAGGGAAGTTGTGATGAAAAGCTGAGGAACTCCGGAGGGTCCTAAAGTGATGAAAACCAAGCATAAATCGTAGGTCAGGAAGAAGTTTGCACAGCCAAACACTGTGACCTTCTATTGCCAGTTACCACAGGGCTATCTGTCACCCCTGACACACCTGTGACAGAGGCCTATCACATTAGCTCCCCTCCTATTTATGGTGGTTGAATCCTTGCACCCATGCCACCTATAGTCTTTTCTGTACTGTTCTGTGAGGTATGATATCCCAGGCTCTCTGGTGAAAGTTGTGCTTCTTTGCTTGGTGCAGTTGTGGACCTTACCCCTGTTGTTTTGTAGCTTCCTTGCTGCTCTTGTTTTCCTCCAGAATCTCTTATTGTCTTATCCTGTGAGTGTGCATGATGTTTGAAAGAGTTTTGATTTTCCCTTGTCTGTGTTTATCTGTGGGTTTCATCACACTCATGTCCTGTCCCCTTCCTCACGGAAGGGGGAATCATATCAGGACTGGTCAGGAGCAGGGCCAGGAAGGAGACTCAGGCATCTCCACCATCAGGAATATCCCTGAGATTAGGGATAGCATAGGGTCCCCTAGCCTGAGGGACAGATTAGGAGCCCCAGTTCCTCCTGCTATCCCTCAATGCTATTACAGAATGAAATAAAATCTGAATGATTAAAATAAAAATGATAAACAATCATAACTTTGGCAGTAAAGTTTTATTGGGCGTTTTAGTAATAATGAATAACGGAAATCAATGTCAATATGATATTCTTGGTAATTTAGCTAATAGACTACAACCGCTATTCGATTAAAGGACTTTCTGTAATGGGAAATGTGTTAATTTCCAGTCATCCTGCATTTTCTGGATTGTTACAGGCAACCGATTCCACCGTTTTATAAAATGATTTACATTCCATATATTGTAAGGGAAAAAAAAAAGCTGTTCAACCGAAGTACATGTAAGTGACCAGAAAACAAATATATCAGGTTGTAAATGTGCAAATTAAAATTGAAAAAAAAAAAAAAATCTTAGCATATTACACACATTTCATATACATCCCGTTTTGAGATTTTTTTATTTCCGAAAAAAACCCTACTTTTGTGTTTTTTTTTATATTTGGTTATATATTACATTCCTTATATCACAGTAAATAATATATTATCTGAGTATTATTTACATACATGCAAGCCTGTAACTCCTGTGTACAGCATTATAAAGGCATGTATACGCAGAAAAAAGGATACAAATGTACCAAATACCAATACTGTACAGAAATGCCCCAGGAAATATGACATCAAAGGAAAACTCCAGTCACTGTGTTTACTTAAATAGGAATAAGGCTCATTTTTGAGACTGAAAAATAATGTTGAATTAAAATGTATAAATACAGTGCCTTGCGAACGTTTTCGGCCCCCTTGAATTTTTCAACCTTTTCCCACATTTCAGGCTTCAAACATAAAGATAAAAATTTTAATGTTACGGTGAAGAATCAACAACAAGTGGGACACAATTGTGAAGTTGAACGAAATTTATTGCTTATTTTAAACTTTTTTAAAACAACCTGAAAAGTGGGGCGTGCAATATTATTCATCCCCTTTACTTTCAGTGCAGCAAACTCACTCCAGAAGTTCATTGAGGATCTCTGAATGATCCAATGTTGTCCTAAATGACTGATGATGATAAATATAAGCCACCTGTGTGTAATCAAGTCTCTGTATAAATGCACCTGCTCTGTGATAGCCTCAGTGTTCTGTTTAAAGCACAGAGAGTATCATGAAGACCAAGGAACACAACAGGCAGGTCCGTGATACTGTTGTGGAGAAGTTTAAAGCCGGATTTGGTTACAAAAAGATTCCAAAACTTTAAACATCCCAAGGAGCACTGTGCAAGCGATCATATTGAAATGGAAGGAGGATCATACCACTGCAAATCTACCAAGACCCGGTCGTCCATCCAAACATTCATCTCAAACAAGGAGAAGACTGATCAGAGATGCAGCCAAGAGGCCCATGATCACTCTGGATGAACTGCAGAGATCTACAGCTGAGGTGGGAGAGTCTGTCCATAGGACAACAATCATTCGTACACTGCACAAATCTGGCCTTTATGGAAGAGTGGCAAGGAGAAAGCCATTTCTCAAAGATATTCATAAAATGTGTCATTTAAAGTTTGCCACAAGCCACCTGGGAGACACACCAAACATGTGGAAGAAGGTGCTCTGGTCAGATGAAACCAAAATCAAACTATTTGGGCCCAATGCCACACCATCCCCACTATCAAACATGGTGGTGGCAGCATCATGGTTTGGGCCTGCTTTGCTTCAGCAGGGTCAGGGAAGATGGTTAAAATTGATGGAAGATGGATGGAGGCAAATACAGGACCATTCTTAAAGAAAACGTGTTAGAGTCTGCAAAAGACCTGAGACTGGGACGGAGATTTGTCTTCCAACAAGAAAATGATCCCAAAACATAAAGCAAAATCTACAATGGAATGATTGCCAAATATACGTATCCAGGTGTTAGAATGGCCAAGTCACAGTCCAAACCTGAATCCAATCGAGAATCTGTGGAAAGAGCTGAAAACTGCTGTTCACAAACGCTCTCATCGAACCTCACTCAGCTCCAGCTGTTTGCAAAGGAAGAATGGGCAAGAATTTCAGTGTCTCGATGTGCAAAACTGATAGACACATACCCCAAGCGACTGCAGCTGTAATCGCAGCAAAAAGGTGGTGCTACAAAGTATTAACTTAAAGGGGACGAATAATATTGCACGCCCCAATTTTCAGTTTTTTATTTTTTAAAAAAGTTTAAAATAAGCAATAAATATTGTTCCACTTCACAATTGTGTCCCACTTGTTGTTGATTCTTCACCATAAAATTTCAATTTCAATTTTTATCTTTCTTTGAAGCCTGAAATGTGGGAAAAGGTTGAAAAATTCAAGGGAGATGAATACTTTCACAAGGCACTGTATCATTTTTTATTTTTCAATCCCATAATACATCAAGTCCAATTACAATTTTTCAAAAATTTCTCCAGAGCAGAGCGCTAAAAATGAATGCTCTTGTACAAAAAAGTAGGGGAAAAATTGGTAGCACCAGGGCTCCAGTGCAAAATCTGAACCAGCGCACAAACTCAACCTTGCATACTTTTCTGCTATTGGTTTTGAGTCATCATATGGACAATCATCCTCTAATTACTCACTTCTCCTTGGTCCCAGCATCTTTGGCTCTGGTACTGGTGCACACAACATTGTCATGTTGGCCCGAGACCTGGCCATAATAGGGCCTAAAGATGCTAATGAGGATCCAGGAATAAGGAGAAATGTGTAATTAGATGGATTTGGTCTGGGGTCTGATTATGGGTTCTGGTCTGGGGTCTTATAATAAGATATACATGAAGGGGCCTGGTTTGGGGTCTGGTTGGGTTCCAGTCTGGAGTCTGGTATCTAATCTGAAATGGGGTCTGATTATGAGTTCTGGTTGGATTATGGGGATCTTCTTAGGTTTGATTATGGATTCTGGTCTGGGATCTGATTATGGGTTGTTTCCTTAGGCCTGATTATGGGAACTGATCTGTAGTCTGATCATGGTTACTGTCCCAAGGTCTGATTATCATATAGCTCTTTGGTTCTGATTATGGGTTCTGGTCTGTAGTCTGGTTATGGAGATTGGTCTGTATTATGGTTATAGGTCTTATTTGGAGTCTGATTTTGGGTTCTAGTTAGGGGTCTAATATGGGTTCTGGTCTTATGTCTAATTGTGGGTTTTGGTTTGGGGTTCGATTATGGGTTCTTGTTTGGGGTCCGATTATATTAACTGGTCTGTGGTCCGATCATGGTTTCTGTCCCAAAGTCTGATTATGGTGATAGCTCTTGCATTTTATTATGGGTTTGGTCTCTGGTCTGGTTATAGAGACTGGTCTGGAATATGAATATAGGTCCTATCTAGGGTCTGATTTTTGGTACTAGTTAGACATCTAATATGGGTTCTAGTCTTAGGTCTAATGATGGGTTTTGGTTTGGGGTCTTATGTGTTTTGGTCTATACTCTGATAATGGGTTCTGGTCTGGGGTCTGGTTGTGGAGACTGGTTTGGATTATGATTATAAATCCTGTCTGGGGTCTGTTTTTGAGTTCTAGTTGGAGGTCTAATATGGGTTCTGGTTTGGAGTCTGACTATGGATTCCGGTTTGGATTTGGATTATGGTTTCTGATCTGAGGTCTGTTTATGGAAACTGATCTGTAGTCTGATCATGGTTTCTATCCCAAAGTCTGATTATGGTGATAGCTTTTCTGTATGTAATGGGTCTGGATCCAGGGTCTGAATATGGCCTCTGGTCTGTAGTCTGCTTGTGAAAGTCTGGATCATGATTATAGGCCCTGTCTGGTGTCTTAATTTGGTTAGAGGTCTAATATAGGTCCTGGTCTTAGGTCTGATTATGGGTTCTGGTCTGGGATCTGATTATGGGTTCTGGTCTGTAAACTGGTTTCCAAGACTGGAATATGACTATAAGTCCTGTCTGCGGTATGATTTTGGGTACTGGATAGAGGTCTAACATAGGTCTTGGTTTTAGGGTTCTGGTCTGGAGTCTGATTAGGTTCTGGTCTGTGGTCTGATTATGGGTTGTGGTCTTGGCTAGGATTATGGGTTCTGGTCTTTGATATGATGATGGGTTCTGGTCTGCGGTCTGATTATGTGTTCTGGTCTTGGCTATGATGATAGGTTCTGGTCTTGACTTCGATTATGGGTTCTGGTCTGGGGTCTGATCATAGGTTCTAGTCTGTGGTCTGGTTATCGAGACTGGTCTGGAATATGCTTATAGGTCCTGTCTGCGGTATGATTTTGGGAACTGGTTAAAGGTCTAATATAGGTCCCGGTTTTAGGTCTGATTATGAGTTCTGACCTTGGCTATGATTATGGGTTCTGACCTTGGCTATGATTATGGGTTCTGGTCTGGGGTTTGATTATGGCTTCTGGTCTGTAGTCTCACAATGGTGTCTGGGCTTGGATCTGAATTATGGGGTCAAGTCTGATTTATGAATGTAGGCTTTGGTCTAGAATATGGCATGGGCTATAGATTTAAGGTTCCAAGAACCTGAATTATGGTTATTCTGGTCTAAATTAAAGCATCTAAGCTGGGCTCTGAATTATGACATATGGTCGAGGGTCTGAATTTCTGGGATTCAAGATCTGGAAAGGTTTCTGATAATGAATAAAGGGGGTTATCTCCAGTCTTTCTAAAACATCTAACTTTATCAGAAAATGGTTTCTGAGAATGCTGTTCTCTATCCTCACTTGCAGGGTCCACAAACCACAACCTGTGAATTTGCCTCCATAATATATTTTCCAAAGTTTCCAACTATGCTCACGATATAGGCACTGATATAGATTTTGCATTGGGAACCAGACTGTATATATATAAGACCTAAAAAGTCACAACCTGCTACAATGTAAAAACCATACTGTGACCATCCATACTGGAAGCATAAAGCCTTTACAACATCCAGTCCCTATGTAATAACTTCTATATATTTTTTTTTAACTGGAATTTTCCTTTTATTGAAAACAGCAAAAGTCATTTGTAATTTTGCTTTAAAAAAAACAAAAAAGTCCTATGTGTAAGACAATAAAACAGAGGAGGTATGTTGCAGAAAACCTTCATGTATAAAATGATATGCAAATAAAATTAAATAATAATAATAATAATAATATTTAGTAACATAAATATATACCTAGATTTCCTACGCATACAAAACTATATGACATTTTTAAGGATTTTTTTAAGGAGGAAAAAAAAAATCATTGTGAATATACAGGTATTTATAGATCCTTTTTGTTTCATTCCACGGCATGATTTGAAGGGCACCACTATGACCGGACACTTCAGACCGTTATGTCTCCCAAGAGGCAATATCAGTTTTTGGAATGACCCTTGTTCCATCGAGCAACATGTAATTCCGTTCTTTCAAAAAGTCACCCCGGGCCGAGCATCCGACTCCAAAAAGTCCCAGGAGTTCATCAAGCCCAGCGGACCCTAACGAGTGGCCTAAGTTTATACCTAGAACTAGGACACGCCGGCTTTTCGATCACACACCTACAGTAGATCCGTCATTGCTGATTTCCTTTCCTTTTCTGCTCCAGTTCTTGTAAACGTTCTTCTCTGGATTGGGCATGCTGGGACCCCACTTTGTGTGCCGTCTCGGTGGCAGCAATGTCTATCTGAGCGTATCTGGTAGCACCTCCGCCTGGAAAAAAAAAAAGTACAGAAGTAATTCAGGATGTAGGTATTTCTTTATTTCAAGATGTGTCATTGAAATATTGTTCTTGAGGAAAAACAGATATTGATGTTTGACGGGAGCTGTTGGGAGGAAAGGTAAGGAAAATAGTGTCATATATTAGAGAATCTGTGAGCAGATTTTTGAGATGTAATCTGATGTAAGGGCAGAGATCCTGATTAGAGATGAGTGAACCCGAGGTTCGGTGTTCAGACTTTTATGAAAAACCTGAGTTTGGGTGCTACTTTACTCGTGCGAGAATCGCTGTGCTTGAGTTCTCTCAGTGCTCAGCCCAGTGCGAGACACTTTCAGTGTTAGAACGGCTTACACTGGGGCTAACAACAGCATGAGCGGTGTCATGCTATGTTCGGTGTTGCACACATTTGTGGGCACGATGTTGTCGGACTCTGTTCACACCACAGAACCTGACAAACAAACCGAGGCTTCTGTATTGTTCAGCCTGTGCAGGGCGTCGGCTGATTCAGGTTCACTGGTCTTCAGCTCTGCATACTGCTGAACAGAACCTAAGAGTTTGTACCATCGATCAGGACTCATTGCATCCTGAACGTAGCGGGTCCTGACCTGCGGGGCCGCGAGTCTCCTCCGCAGGAGACTGCAGCTGCTCGTACCCATGATCAGGGTTCAGTGCGCTGCGGTCTCCTGCTTGTGAATCTGCAGCAAACAATTGACTTGCTGCGACTTGGAAAGCCGCACCGCAGGTCATTGTTTGCTGTGGAAATCCCATCCACTGTGCTTGTACTGTACAACGCAGCGTTTTAGACGCAGCAAAAACACGCTACATCCAAAACGCTGCAAACACTGATCTTGGACACAAACCCTTACAGCTCAGGTTGCTAATTGCCTCGTGAAACCGTCTCCTCCCTATTTAAAGCATGGCTTCCTTCCTGTATGTGCCGATGATAGCTTCAGCTTTAGTTCCAGCAATTCCCGGTCTTGCTTGGTGATATTCCTGTTTATGATGATACGTTTTGCGCTTCTGAGTGGTTTGAGCGTTCCCTTGTTATGTGTTACTTCCTCCCCTTTTTCGTTATTCCCCAGTACACATATTGTCTCTCCTTTGTGTTTTGAGTGCTGTGTCTACAAGTTTCCGTTCTCCCTTGTCCGTATAATTTGTGGGGTTTTGTCTTTGTGTTTTCCGACTCGTCCCAAGGGAGTGGGAGAGAGGGATCAGGGCTCGGACAGGAGTTAGGGTCACGCTGGGGGCACGGACCTGGCTACCATCAAACCTACCTCTGAGATAAGGTACAGCATAGGGACTCTAGCCTGAGGACCAGCCTATGGTTACCTTTCTTGTCATTATATATACCCCATAACACCCCATCACAATCGCATGTAGTGTGCACCAAAAGAAAAATAATTGGAAAAACCCCACCCGGAAGTGATCTATTTATGGCTGGCTGCATATGGGTGGAGACCTGAACTGCCCAATTAGTGACTTCCATTGGGGTTCAGGTCAAGTTCGAGGCTCAAACGTAAGTTAAAGTCCAGCTGCACCTGCCGAACTGAACTTCAAGGGGTCCGCTCAACTCCTGATTCCAGCGATGTGTTGATCACTAGAGGACTAGCTGTCTCGTGCCTTCTAGTCCAACCATGCCCCCACCACTGATTAGCAACTTTCTGCATGCAATGTGAATGGGATTATACACAGCTCAGCACTCCGAACTCTTCTAGATCTGCAGCAACCTACACCACCACGATGCTGAGTGCCCTCCAAACGTTCTGCATACATTTTAATCACAACAGCTGCACCCAGTAAGCTAAGTTACACAGCGTTGGAATCCGGTTCTCTGTCCCTACATCATGTTGCTGTCAGATTACATAACAAAACCTTGATGATCGATTCTCTTTACAATTTTAGTTTTTTTTCCTATTAGTCAATACAAAAAATGCACACCCTTTCTTTCTAAATCTTTTAAAGTGGATAACCTTTGAATAAGTTTCCTTAATAATTGTTAGCACCCATGTCCCACAAAAGAGGAGGAGCAAAGTGACAGCTCCACCCTCCCCAGTACTGTACATGCCTCCCAGTGCTGTGTGTCCCCTCCAGTGCTCTCTGCTCTCTCCAGTGCTGTCTGCTCTCCCAGTGCTGCCTGCTCTCCCGGTGCTGTGGGCCCCTTTCAGTGCTCTCTGCCCCCTCCAGTGCTGTCTACTCCCTCCAGTGCTGTCTACTCCCTCCAGTGCTGTCTGCTGCCTCCAGTGCTGCGTGTCCCCTCCAATGCTGTGGGCCTTTCCCATGGTCCAATGGGTGACTCTAATCTTGATCTTCTGAATAATTGGCATGCACTCACTTAATAGAGCGAGGTGCTAGTGAATGGGTCAGCTGGGACAGATATCACAAAATACGTAATTACTCTTATTTCATTTTTTGAAGCGTAAGGATTTATTACAAATATTCATGCTCAGGTACATGTGTAAGTGACATACAACGTTTCGACCTCAGCGGTCTTGGTCATGAGTCGCCAGTGGGCCCTATGGAATATGGTAACACCTGAGCAGAGGCTCTAAAGTATTTGTGGGTGTATACGGAAGAAATTAAATGAGTGTGCAGTAATTACGTATTTTGTTCTAGTCTTGATCTTGCACCTCCTCTCTTCCTACAATGGCCATCCTCCTTCCTTGCTTCATGTGGAAGACTTATCCTACACCATACAAGTACACATGTGGTCAAAGTTGTTGGTACCCCTCATTTAAGGAAAGAAAAACCCACAATGGTCACAGAAATAACTTGAATTTGACAGAAGTAATAATAAATAAAAAATCTATAAAAATGAACAAATGAAAGTCAGACATTGCTGCTTTTCAGCTTCCACAGAATTTAAAAAAAAATAAAACTCATGAAATTGGTCTGGACAGACGTGATGGTACTGTTCCTTAACTTAATATTTGGTTGCACAACCTTTTGAGGCAATCACTGCTATCACATGATTCCTGTAACTATCAATGAGACTTCTGCACTTCTCCACAGGTATTTTGGTGACTCCTCAAGAGCAAACTGCTCCAGTTGTCTCATATTTGAAGGTCGCCTTTTCCAGACAACATGTTTCAGCTCTTTCCAAGATGCACAATAGGATTTAGGTCAGGGCTTATAGAAGGCAACTTCAGAATAGTCCAATCTTTTCCTCTTAGCCATTCTTGGGTGTTTTTAGCTGTGTATTTTGGGTCATTATCCTGTTGCAAAACCCATGACCTTCGATTGAGACCAAGCTTTCTGACACTGGGCAACACATTTCTCTCTAGAATCCCTTCATAGTCTAGATATTTCATTGTAGCCTGCACACATTCAATACACCCTGTGCCAAATGCCGCAAAGCAGCCCCAGAACATAACAGAGCCTCCTCCATGTTTCACAGTAGGGACAGTGTTCTTTTCTTGATATGATTCATTTTTCCGTCTGTGAAGTTAAGGGTACGCTCGCTAGCGATCTCACTAGATCGCAGCGTTAAAGTCCGTCGGTTGTGCTGCCCGTGGCACATAGCATCGCTAGGAACAGTGAGATACTTATCTGCCTAGCGACGTCGCTGTGACCGGCGAACCGCCTCCTTTCTAAGGGGGTGGTTCATTTGGCGTCATAGGGACGTCACTAAGTGGCCGCCCAATAGAAGTGGAGGGGCGGAGATGAGCGGGATGTAACATCCCACCCACCTCCTTCCTTACTCATTGCCAGCGGCCGCAGGTAAGGAGATGTTCCTCGTTCCTGCAGTGTCACACATAGCGATGTCTGCTGCCGCAGGAACGAGGAACAACCTCGTAACTGCACATACAACGATATTTGGTGTTTGAACGACCTCTCCAAAACCAATGATTTTTACCACTTTTGCGATCGTTGAAGGTCACTCGTACGTGTCATGCGCTGCGATGTTGCTGACGACGGATGTGCGTCACAAACACCGTGACCCTGACAATAAATTGTTAGCGATGTCGCAGCGTGTAAAGTACCCTATAGAGCTGATGTGCCTTGCCAAAAAGTTCCATTTTTGTCTCATCTGTCCATAGGACATCCTCCCAGAAGCTTGTCAACATGTAGTTTGGTAAATTCCAGTCTGGCGTTTTTATGTTTTTTTTCAACAATGGTGTCGTCTTTGATCATCTCCCATGAAGTCCATTTTGGCTCAAACAATGACACTGATGTTCCTTGACCTTGAAGTTCACCTTTAATATCTTTAGAAGTTTTTCTGGGCTGTTTTGTTACCATTCATATTTCCGTCTTTTTGATTTGTCATCAATTTTCCTCCTGTAGCCACACCCAGGGAGGTTGACTACAGTCCCATGGATTTTAAATTTCTGAATAATATGTGCAACTGTAGTCACATAGAAGCTGCTTGGCGATGATCTTATAACCTTTACCTTTAACATGCTTGTTTATAATTTTCTTTCTAATCTCCTGAGACAACTCTTTCCTTCGCTTCCTCTGATCCATGTTGAGTGTGGTACACACCATGTCACGGAACAGCATAGTGAGTATTTGTAGCCCTATATACAGGCCCAATGACTGATTACAAGATTGTAGACACCTGTGATGCTAATTAGTGAACACAACTTGATTTAGCATGTCCCTTTTGTCACATTATTTTCAGGGGTGCCATCATTTCAGTCCAGGCCTGTTTCATGAATTTTATTTTTTTAAAAATTCTGTGAAAGCATGGTTGAAAAGAAATGTCTGACATTCATTTGTCCATTTTCATAGATTTTTTTATTACTTTTGTCAGAGTCAAGTTATTTCTGTGACCATTGTGGGTTTTTCTTTCATTAAACGAGGGCTACCAACAATCTTGACCCCGTGTGTATACTCAGGATTCTAGTATTCTGTAAAAGAGGCCTACATGGCGATGGCCGTATTTTGTATGGGGAAAACCTTGTGACCGATTCCCTTCAAAAAAAATTTCTATGGAGAAAATTTGGAGCACTGTAGGAGAAAAACGAACATGTAAGGGGTACTTTGCACGTTGCGACATCGCTACTGCGATATTGTCGGGGTCAAATCGAAAGTGACGCACATCCGGCGCCGGTAACAACGTCGCAACGTGTAAAGCCTAGGAGAGAAGATGAACGAGCGTGAAACAGTCAAAAATCGCTGATCTGTCACGTCGTTCATTTTCATAATGTCGGTGCGTCAGCAGGTACGATGTTGTTTGTTGTTCCTGCAGCTCCACACATCGCTGTGTGTGAAGCCGCAGGACCGACAAACATCTCCTTATCTGCGCCCGCCATCCACCGGCAATGCGGAAGGGAGAAGGTGGGCGGGATGTTTACATCCCGCTCATCTCCGCCCCTCCGCTTCTATTGGCCGGCCGCTTAGTGACGTCGCGGTGACGTCGCTGTGACGCCGAACGCACCGCCTCCTTGGAGGAGGGATTCTTCGGCAGTCACAGCGACATCGCCGACCAGGTATGTGCGTAGCAATAATATTCACTACAGCAGCTTGCACTACATATCGCATGTGCGACGGGGGCGGGGGCTATCGCGCTCGGCATCGCTAGCATTTGCTAGCGATGTTGCAACGTGCAAAATACCCCTAACTGTTCTAAACTTTGTTTTGCACACAATTTTTGTTGAATTTTTATTTTTATTTTTAGTGAAAATCCGAAGTAAATCCAGAGGGAATAGGAAATATAAAGAGAGAACTTATGTTCCTCCTTCTCGATGGCATTTCAAAAATTAACTGTGAAACCACGCCATAAATATGCTAAGGAATTAAGCAACAAAGAGAAGATCTCTGGAGACCCTTAGGCGGGCTTTGCACACTACGACATCGCAGGTGCGATGTCGGTGGGGTCAAATCGAAAGTGACGCACATCCGGCGTCACTTGCGATGTCGTAGTGTGTAAATCCTAGATGATACGATGAACGACCGCAAAATCGTCGTCATCGTATCATCGCTGCAGCCTCCGACATTTCCATAATGCCGGGGGAGCGACAGGTACGATGTAGTTCCTCGTTCCTGCGGCCACACACATCGCTGTGTGTGAAGCCGCAGGAGCGAGGAACTTCACCTTACCTGCCTCCCGGCTGCAATGAGAAGGACGGAGGTGGGCGGGATGTTTACATCCTGCTCATCTCCGCCCCTCCACTTCAATTGGCCGCCTGCCGTGTGACGTCACTGTGACGCCGCACGACCCGCCCCCTAAGGAAGGAGGCGGGTCGCCGGCCAGAGGGACGTCGCACGGCAGGTATGTGCGTGTAAAGCTGCCGTAGCGATAATAATCGCTACGGCAGCTTTCACTATATATCGAACGTGCGACGGGGGCGGGACTATCGCTGCAGCATCGGTAACACATTGTTACCGATGTTGCAACGTGCAAAGCCCGCCTTAGTCATTAGATGCAGGCATTTCTACAAATACACTTTTTCTGTATATATTCCAAAATAAACTATTTCTACTACTTTTAACTGAAAATGCACAAAAAAAAGTTTGAGAGTATGTAACAGAATTTATTACAATGTATATATTAAAAAAATAGGTCTCAGCCTGCAGGTTGTGAAAAATAAAGGAAAGTGGGAAAAGAGAAGTAAGACATTTTTATAACTTGAATATCTTCCTTACAAGATCAATTCTCTTGGGGGGAAAAAAGTTTAATAAACGCTTATTTAGTTGCAGAAGTTACAAACAGAAATCAATAGCAGTAATTTACTTTCCTTAATATATCCTACAGGGGAAACTTTGGTAAGTTTTTAGATAGTTACCTTATAGCCATAGAGTTATTTCTGTTAGAAATGGCAAAACTTCTTTGCAGTTTTTACTGTGCCTGAGAAATCGGGCATTATAGCACCATTAAAGGGGTAGTCAAGTGATCGGTGGGGGTCTGTCCACTGGGATCTTTACCGATTCCAAAAATGGAGACCTTTTATTCTCCATCTGGGCACGCTGCCCAGTATCCCCACGCTCCTCCACGTGGGTGCTTGGTGCTTCCTTCCCTGGGACATGTGCACACGTGTCAGGTCCTCCAGGAGTGTTCCTAGGGCATGCGTGCACACCTTGCCCTTCTCTTAAAGGGCCAGCACATCATTCCTTGGAAGTACCCCTCAGTCTATTGCTGAGAGGCACTGGGTACTTAAGGCAATTTCCCCCTAGGGGGAGGTGCCTGTTCAACGCTTTTGTTCAGTTAGTGGTTTTGTGTCCTAGCCAGCTAGTTGTCAGGTCCCCTTGCCCATCCTGTCCTGCTTGTACTTAGTTTCAGTCCGTCCTGCTCTGTTGGCACCTGGTTCAAGTCTGTTATGCCCTGTTGGCACCTGGTTCCAGTCCGTCCTGCCCTGTTGGCACCTGGTTCCAGTTTGTCCTGCCAGTTGCTAACTGGTTCCAATCCATCCTGCCCTATTGACACCTGGTTCCAGTCCAACCTGCCCTGTTGGCACCTGGTTCCAGTCCGGCCTGCCTTGTTTACACCTGGTTCCAGTTTGTCCTGCCAGTTGCTACGTGGTTCCAGTCCGTCCTGCCCTGTTGGCACCTGGTTCCAGTTTGTCCTGCCAGTTGCTACCTGGTCCCAGTCCATCCTGCCCTAATGGCACCTGGTTCAAGTCTGTTATGCCCTGTTGGCACCTGGTTCCAGTCTTTCCTGCCCTGTTGGTACCTGGTTCCTGTCCATCCTGTCCTGTTGGAACATTCTACTTGTCCTTCCTGCCCTGTTGGTACTACTGACTGTGCTCCTGTCGTGCCATCTGCCTCACCTACCCCAGTGATTCCTGTCCTTGCTAGTGATTCTGCCTGTCCGTCCTGGCTGTGCTGTCTGTATCAGCTACCTTGGTGGTTCTTGTCCATGCTGGTGACTCTGCATGTCTGTCCTATTTAATGTAGCCGGCATCTGCCATATGTGGGGGTGGTTCAGGAGCTGAGCCCTCTCTCTACACGGTTATCCCTGTGTGAACGCACAGTTACATCCATATTAATACAAAACCATAGTTGGTCCTCCAAATTACAATTTTTGAAGCCCCAAAGGACTGTCCTCAACTAAAGGGGCTTCACGCCTCCTACCTGTTCATCCTCCCCTATCTTTTATTTATGCTAATTGTATTTTAGAATTGTTTTAGTAAGTGGCTAGAAGGACCTGTCCTGATGTTATAACCATGTGACCAGGGGGGGGTGGGACCTCAGCCAACAAAAAAATAATGTTGCTTCCTGGTATCAGCTATGTTGGGTGAGACCCTGCCCGTTCTGATCACATGGGTATGACATCAGCACAGGTCCTTCTAGCTACTTAATAAAACAATTCTACAATATAATTAGCATACATAACAAATACTGGGCGTATGAACAGGCAGGGGGCGGGAATCACCCCAGCTATCAGCAGATCGGCAGCTGATGCCAATCAAAAAACTGTTCATTTTACAAACTTTACTTGCTTGTATTTCAAAACCTATACATCCTAAATGACAACTAAAGGTATGTATAGAATCAGCCTGATAGTGCCAGTATAGCACTGGCTTTAAGTTATATAGGAAAATCCTGGTGATTCATGTGCTTTAATAAAACAAACATTCCCTTTAAGAACATTTAAAAAGTTTTACTTTAGTAGAGAGTTTAAACTTCTGGAAAAGCTCTGATTTTGCTGAGTCACTTATCCCCCTTGGCTAAGAGGAGCTACAAAATGAGAGAAGTTCTCAGCTTTTCTAAAACATCTTTAATTTCCTTCCCTTGTAAGTACACTTGTGCCACGTTAGAAGGCGTTAATTATAAACAGCTCCAACTCTAGGAAAAAAAAAATATTCATTAGAACTTGGAAGGAAAAGTAGGCAGCTCGGGAAACAGGGGCACCCCGGCCAAATGAGAAGACGTTCAATCTTTATTAATTTTCAGGTCTTAATTATAATGATTAGAGAATAAATAAACACTATTTCTCATCCCTATGCCAAGCATTATCCTTCATTATGTTGGCGATAACATGTCATCAGTCTTGGTTAGATAAATCTCGCTTTGCAAATACGTGGGTGACAGGAAATGAAAGGTGAGCGCTAATGCACCCTGGCTAATTTATTACATATATCTGTCTCTTTGAGATGGTTGGATGGTGCCCAGAAATGTGGACATGTTTGTCTTTCTCCTATCCATCTATATGAACTCTGAATTGTTGACTTGTACCATGGAGTTATATTTTAACTACGATAATATTCCTTGCAGAGCTATAGGCACCTCGTTCACTCTGCTGCTATCTCCCCCGACTCCCCATACATACAAGTGTATCTCAATAAATTAGAATATCATCAAAAAGTTAATTTTTTCAGTAGTTCAATACAAAAAGGGAAAAGCATATATTATATGGCGTCATTACACACAGAGGGTTCTAGTCCTATATATTATATAGAGTCATTACATACAGAGTGATCTATTTCAAGCGCTTATTTCTCTTAATGTTGATGATTATTACTTTCAGCCAATGAAACCCAAAAGTCATTATCTCAGAAAATTATATTACCACAAAGCACCTGCAAATGCTTCCTAAGCATTTAAAATGGTCCCTTAGTTTGGTTCAGTAGGCTACACAATCATGGGGAAAACTGCTGACTTGACAGATGTCCAGAAGGCAGTCATTGACATATTCCACAAGGAGGGTAAGCCACAAAAGGTCATTGCTAAAGAAGCTGGCTGTTCACAGAGTACTGTATCCAAGCATATTAATAGAAAGTTGAGTGGAAGGAAAAAGGGAGGTAGAAAAAAGTGCACAAACAACAGGGATATCAGGCTTGATAGGATTGTTAAGAAAAGGCCATTCAAAAATTTGGTGGAGATTCACAAGGAGTGGACGCTGCTGGAGTCAGTGCTTCAAGAGCCTCCACACACAGACGTATCCAGGACATGGGCTACAAGTGTCATATTCCTTGTGTCAAACCAGTCTTGACCAATAGATAACTACAAAAGCGTCTTACCTGGGCCAAGGAGAAAAAGAACTGGACTGCTGCTCAGTGGTCCAAGGTGTTGTTTCCAGATGAAAGTAAATTTTGCATTTCATTTCAAAATCGCGGTCCCAGAGTCTGGAGGAAGAGTGGAGAGGCCACAATCGAAGCTGCTTGAGGTCCAGTGTGAACTTTCCACAATCAGTGATGGTTTGGGGAGCCATGTCATCTGCTGGTGTAGGTCCACTTTATCAAGACTAAAGTCAGCGCAGCCATCTACCAGAAAATATTAGAGCACTTCATGCTTCCCTCTGCCAACAAGCTTTTTGGAGATGGAAAGTTAATTTTCCAGCAGGACTTGGCCCCTGTCCACACTGCCAAAAGTACCAATACCTGGTTTACTAACCACAGTATCACTGTGCTTGATTGGCAGCAAACTCACCTGACCTAAACCCCATAGAGAATCTATGAGAGACACCAGACCCAACAATGCAGAAAAGTTGAAGCCGTCTATAAAAGCAACCTGGGCTTCCATAACACCTCAGCAGTGCCACAGGCAGATCACCGCCATGCCACGCCGCATTGATACAGTAATTCATGCAAAAGGAGCCCCAACCAGGCATATACAGTACAGACTTTTCAGTAGGTGCCAACATTTCGGAGTTTAGCATCATTTTTTCAGTTGGTGTTATATAATATTCTAATTTTCTGAGATAATGACTTTTGGGTTTTCATTTGCTGTAAGCCATAATCATCAACATTAACATAAATAAACACTTGAAATAGATCCCTCTGTGTGTGATTGTAAACAACTCTATGGTTGCAATGCAAATGGCTGTGATACCCAGATGTAGTGATCATTCTCCAAGGTGGAAAGCAATATCCTATCTCCGGAGTTGATAAATGGTCCTGTTCTGCATACACTGGGTGAGAGAATCGAATGTCCTAAGCATAATGTGCAGTAAGGGAGGTTCTACCAATATCTTGACTAACAATTTTGTCCTAGTGTTTACATCCACAACTAGTTCTGTGAGTGTCGATTATGTTTGGATCTCACTATATTTGAAATTCCATGTTTCCTCTACAGTCGCTGCTACAGGAGGAATATTTGGATTCACCGGCTTCCCTGGCCCTGGAGTTATGGTCATTGGACTTGTGGAAGTCAACTGATCGCCATTGGGTCATGATTAGAAAAATGGTTTTCTAGTTGTGACCTCAACTAGTGGAAGTGCCTTAGAGAATGTACACACTTACAGTAAGTATTTGATGCAGGTATTTATGCATCAAAAACATGGCAGTAAAAACACTGGATAAAAACATGCGTTTTTGATGCAAGAACCATATATTGGCCTTTTGCAGCTCAAAAGCTAATGAAAATGCACAATTCCGCCTGCTTTGAAGGTAGAAATGGGGCCCTCAACCTATTCGGCCCCTGTGTGGCTACACCAACGATATGTCCATCCCTGCTAGCATCAATAAAAGCAAAGCAAACTTGTTCCGAAGTGGGCTTGGTATTGGTCTCCCACTCCACACTGTTACCCTGCCCCTCTGGTTTCACGGATGTGTCTGGACCTTCAGGTGCTGCCGCTGGGACCAGGTGCAGAAGGGCCCGGCGATCGTCCAGATATTAATAGACGCTGTCCCTTTAAGGGCTTGACTTAAGGGGTTTTTTTTTTGTTTCCTTGCCATGTTGGAGGAGCCTTTCCTCCAGCTGGTAATTAAGGGCCTTTATAACATTGGGCCTCTCACTTCTCCAGTGCAGGTTACACTCTTCACTTGGAGAAGTTGCTTGCTCAGGAGTGCATGTGGCTTCAGACTACTGTTGCTGTTTATTCTGAAGATTCCCTCTCAAGATAAGTTGTTGTTTTTCCTTTTTCCCCTTTTGCTGTTTATTTTTGTGTTAGCTTTTCCCTCCGTGGATTGGTGGATGGTGGGATTTAGTCCTAGGGTCTGGCTAGGAGACAGGGGCATGTTGGCGGGCCACACCTCCTTACTCTTATAGGTACCTGTGGTTTGAGGGCAAGCGCAGGGCCCCCAGTGTCAGGGTTAGCGCAGGAGCCCCTGGTTACCCCCCCTCTTTGAGTTTGAGCCTCCCTTATTCCCAGGAGTGCACTTGCTGGGTGTCTCTCCCCACACCCAGCATGACAGCCGGCCACCCATTCATCACCCAAATAGTTGCAGGCCCAACCAAGGCTGGGACCCTTCTCTACAAAGGCCCAATAGCCATTATACGAACATCTCTATAAATTAAATATTCTCTTGATAACATGTATATTAAAACATTTCTATGACCTAAATATCTTCCCTGTAGTCTTGCGACATCCTGAATGACCGAACCTGTAAAAAAACTGTATGATATGAGATACAGCCTGTAGAGTCAAAGGGTAATGCACTGGTTAAAATGAGTTAATTCCGCAGCACACGTTATCATGCAAGTGTGGGTATTACATGCATACAATAGAACATGAATATTTATGTCTGTAAATCTTATTTTAATGAGCTTTCGCCGTTCTGTATATAATTGACTTTAAGTGTAGCTCACACTCGCCGCTGACTTTATAGCTCTCGTCAAAGGTCAAGGTCAATATAACAAACTCTCTGATTAACATATACTTCTTCATCTGCATAGCCTGTCAATTTTAATGGCTCTACTAACAAAAAACACTGCGGGGAATCCTGCTAATAGATTTCTTCATTGTATTGTGCAATGGATCGGCGTTGCGGCTGACGTGTGGACTGTTTTACGCTCTGAGAACCCTTCGTAGACGTGTTATCTGGAGATGTTAGTTTGTCAGTTCAAAGGGTTACTTTCTAGGGGGTTTTTGGAACTAGTGCACTCAGGTTGTGTCGTGGTTTAGAGAAGCGTCACAACTTAATGAAGCGTAAAGCCAACAGAATTTATATGGGGGCTCTTCTGGACTAATCTTTGATCAACACCATGAAGTGTCCAAGGTGCTTCAGCTAATGGGTATAATAGGGTCATCAGTTTGGGCTCCTGTTCTCTAGGTCAGAGTGAAAAGTGGTTGAAAAAGTGTCTATCACAGTCAATGGCGTAACTTGAAGCTCATGGACCCCAATGTGGAAACTCCAATGGTGCCCTCCAACAACTATTGAGAGTCTAATACTATTATTGTTTTCATACAGTTGAAACCAGAAGTTTACATACACTATGTAAAAAAAGACACATCTGCAGGTTTTTCCCACTGCTCTCTATAAAGACACATCTGCAGGGCTTTTCCCTCCGCTCTCTATAAAGACACATCTTCAGGTTTTTCTCACTATCTGACATAAAATCAGAATAAACCTTTCCCGTTTTATGTCAATTAGGAAGCAAAATTATTTATATTTGCCAAATGCCAGAATAATAAGAGAGAAAGAGAGAGAGAGAGAGTGTTTTAAGACATTGTTATTACTTTCTGCAAAGTCAAAAGTTTACATATACTAAGAGTACTATACCTTTAAACAATATGAAACAGCTCATATGATGATGTAATGTCTTTGGAAGCTTCTGATTGGTTTATTGGCAACATCTGAGTTAATTAGAGACACACCTGTGGATGTATTTTAATGCACACCTGAAACAACACACTGCTTCTTTGTGTAACAGCATGGGAAAGTCAAAAGAAATCAGCCAAGATCTCAGGAAGAGAATTGTGGACTTATACAAGTCTGGTTCATTCTTGGGTGGAATTTCCCGATTCCTGAAGGCGCCTCGTTCATCTCTACAAACAATTACACACAAGTACAAATAAGATAGGAATGTCAAGCCATCATACCATTCAGGAAGAAGACGGGTTCTGTGTAGTAGACATGAACGTGCTTTGGTTAGACATGTGTATATCAACCCAAGAACAAAAGCAAAAGACCTTGTGAAGATGCTGGTGGAAGCTGGTAAGTTTGCGTCATTATCCACAGTTTAACAAGTAACTGTATCAACAATGGCTGCAAGGCCACTCTGCCAGGAAGAAGCTATTACTCCAAAAGAAACATAAAAAGCTAGATTAATGTTTGCAAATGCATACAGGAACAAAGAACTTAATTTTTGGAGACATATCCTGTGGTCTGATAAAACTAAAATCGAACTGTTTGGCCACAATGACCATCGTTACATTTGGCAGAAAAGTAAGAAGCTTTGAACCCTAAAAACACCATCCCAACTGTGAAACACGGGGGTGACAGCATCATGTTGTGGGGTTGTTTTGCTGCAGGAGGGACTGGTGCACTTCACAAAATTGCCACATAATCTATCATGAAAAAATGAAGATTATGTGGCAATACTGAAGCAACATCTCAAGACATCAGCCAGGAACTTAAAGCTTGGGTGGAAATGGATCTTCCAAATGGACAATGACCCGAAGCATACTGCCAAACTGGTTACAAGGATAACAAAGTCAATGTTTTGGAGTGGCCATCACAAAGCCCTGATCTCAATCCTATTGAAAAGTTATGAGCAAAGCTGAAAAGGCCAGTGCGAGCAAGGTGAACTACAAACATGTCTCAGTTACACCAGTTCTGTCAGGAGGAATGATCCCAAATTCCTACCAACTATTGTGAGAAGCTTGTGGAAGGAGATCCAAAATGTTTCACCCAAGTCATACAATGTAAGGGCAATGCTACCAAATACTAATGAAATGTATGTAAACTTTTGACTTTGCAGAAAGTAATAAAAATGCCTGAAAACATTTTTCTCTCTCATTATTCTGGCATTTGGCAAATATAAATAATTTTGGTTCCTAATTGACTGAAAACAGGAAAGGTTTATTCTGATTTCTTGTCAGATAGTGAGAAAAACCTGAAGATGTGTCTTTATAGAGAGCGGAGGGAAAAACATGCAGATGTGTCTTTATAGAGAGTGAATGTAAACTTTTGGTTTTAACTTTCCCTTAGGCTCAGTTTCTGCAGGATGAAGCTGCTGTATTATAACACCAAAAGGTGTCATATTTATAACGGCTATATCATCTGGAAAACTATGCTTAGTTTTATACTGTCTGTCTATCTTTTTATGTGATATGGATGGACATTGACAACAATTTCCTATACAAAAAATGTGTCTGGCCCCCTATAATAGTAATCTCTACTTTATAAATGTCATTTACATGGCGCACATGTTAGACACACGGCACGCATACTCGCTCCATTATTGTACAACTATATCACTTAGGGGTACTTTGCACACTACGATATCGCAGGTGCGATGTCGGTGGGGTCCAATCGAAAGTGACGCACATCCGGTGTTGCTGTCGATATCATAGTGTGTAAATCTTTAATGATACGATTAACGAGCGTAAAAGCGTCGTAATCGTATTATCGGTGTAGGGTCCGACATTTTCATAATGCCACTGCAGCGACGGTACGATGTTGTTCCTCGTTCCCCTGCGGCAGCACACATCGCTGTGTGTGAAGCCGCAGGAGCAAGGAACATCTCCTACCTACGTCACCGCGGCTCATGCCGGCTATGCGGAAGGACGGAGGTGGGCGGGATGTTTACGTCCCGCTCATATTTGCCCCTCCGCTTCTATTGGCCGCCTGCCGTGTGACGTCGCTGTGACGCCGCACGACCCGCCCACTTAGGAAGGAGGCGGGTCGCCGGCCAGAGCGACGTCGCAGGGCAGGTGAGTGCATGTGAAGCTGCCGTAGCGATAATGTTCGCTACGGCAGCAATCACAAGATATCGCTGCTGCGACGGGGGCGGGGACTATCGCACTCAGCATCGCAAGCATCTGCTTGCGATGTCGTAGTGTGCAAAGTACCCCTTAGACTTTCTCCACCTTCTGTGCACTGCAATGATATATTCCCCACGTTCCACATACAGACCATTCACATTAGATCCTTGCAAGTCACTCATGCTTTACATTCTAGTTGCACATACACATTATTCACATACAGTGGATATAATAAGTCTACAGATCCCTGTTAAAATGCTTTGCTATGCAGCCAGAAGGCTGAATTTACCCTGTAACTGGGGTTAACACACCAGCCTCAGTTACAGGGAGAATAAAAACATAACAAGAATGCTAAAATTTAAAAAAAAGAATCTCAAAAATCCTTTAAGACCCTAAGGGAGAGATGAAGAAAAAAAACTAATAAGTAAAAAAAAGATAAAAAATAAATTAAACTAAAAAAAGATATACTGACCACTTGAATTGCTGTTTCTTGTCCTGTTGAATAAAAATATGTCCAATATATATATATATATATATTATATATATATATATATATATTTAAAAATATAATTTCTATGGAAATACGAATGCAATTTAAAATCATTTTAGTGGTCCTAAAAATAAAAGTCTAGAAACAATGTGAAAAACAGATATGTGTTTTCTGGATACACACCATAGATGCCGGATGCACACACATCACTTACATATAACATACCGCACACACTACACTCTATGGTTTACACACACACCACATGCGAAATCTGCATGACATGTGACAACAATTATCATACCATGTATGTCATAGTGTTTTTACAACCCTATTCATGTGCGAGAATTATGGTATGTTCACAAATCGTACTGTTGTCGCGTATTTTACATGTTTTTTTGTAGTTTTTTACCTTTTTATTTGTACTACAAAAACATGGAAAAAATTGATATGTGCCTTGGCAAAAATGCAACAGGGCTCAAAATCCGTGTGGAAAAAAACCGCAAAGCGTGCATGAGATTTCACAAACCTCATTGCCTATGCTGTGAATTTTATGCATCAAATTTTCTATGTAAAATACACAGCAAAAATGCCATGTGTGAACATAGGCACTAAATATTCCATTGTGGTTTAGTCCCATTGAATTGACTAATCTTCATGAGGATTTTTGGGTATGGACTGAACCAACATTTTTCGGTTTGGGTCTATTGACTACCACCATGGGATTTCCTATCTAGTATGTAACAATTTCGTCACGTGTTGGACTTACTATTTAGGTTTTGACATAACGTAACTGATATAGAATAGAGAAGGCCAAGGCCGGGGCTTATTGCGGAAATGGCACCACATGTGGCACAGTTATCAGGTGACCCTCCAGTATTCTGTATCCTCTCGTGTAATGGTGACGCCTGATGATGAAGAAGGTTAACAATTAGTCATTGTCATGGAGACATGTGAAGGATCTTCTCGGATGAGAGTGACGGGTGTTACCTCTTATTCCTGTACTAGGATCTTGACGTTCTAATGCCATGTAATGGAGCTGTTTCTTTGATGTAGGGCTGATAGGAATATTTACATAAGTTGCTGTTTCGCTGCGAAGACGGTCAGAAACCAGTGGCTCGGCCGGATAACCTCCTGCCCCTGCTGACCAGATGAAGCAGACATATTCTCATTAATTCATGCATTGCGGCAGAGCGAATGTTAGTGATGACGAGAAAGGTTACAGCACAGGCTGCAAGACGTCTTACACATGTAATATACCAACATGTAAAACATAACCCATAGCACCATGTCACCATAGTCATACAAGGTAGAATTTTCGGTCACAGTCATATTTCCCCTTGGTTTGAATATTTTATTTTCCAATTTTTTTTACTAGTTTTGCCATAAATGACTTTAAGACGACCAGATGGGCCTGTAGCAAAGATCAATGATTGGGTCAACTAGGCTCCCATCGCATCATTCACTTATCACAGATGTTGACTTCTGGTTTCCTTGACTTACCGGCAGAGATAATTATCAGGGTCCAGCTTCCATCTACACTCAACGTTTAGCCAATTAATTGCCTTCTAATCTTTGGTTTTACCAATATACACACAGGTAATATCATCAATAAGACCTAATAGGTTATTTAAAGAGGTTGTCCAATATTTTGACATTGATGGCCTATCCTTAGCACAGGTCATCAATGTCTGATCAGCTGGGGTCCAACATGCCGCACCCCACCAAGCAGCTGTTCTCGGTCCCGGCGATGGCAGCAGGCGGCCGGAAATGCTACTCCGTCTTTAGATAGTGGCCATAGCCAGGTACTGTGCATCAGCCTCCCATTCTAATCAATAGGAGGGGGATGTGCAGTACCTGACCTCTATCAGTAGATAGAGCGGCGCCGGAACTGAGCATTTCCAACAGCTTGCTGCCACCACTGGGACCGGGGACAGCTGATTGACGGGGTTGTCGGGTGTCGTACCCCTGCCACTCAGACATTGATGACCTATCATTGGTCTTGTATTGGTATTGGACAACCCCTTTAATCATCCCAAAAGAAATAGACCCAAGTGCCAAGTGATTGTCTTCAATGTTCCCTCCAAACAGAGTTGTCTTCTGCTCGATCCATTATTGTGAACCCGAAGAAAGAGAAACAACAACTTATATGTATGTTTCGGCTTGCATTGAGCAGGGAAGAAAGGCGTGTGACTACACGTAAGTAAATCCAAGAAAGACTCAAAAATTCCAGCTCTCTAAAATGTTTTAAATTTTAATTCATGATAACAAAAGGTAGTTCCAAAAATAGATAAAACCCACGCATTTCGGATGCACGCAGCTTTTAACAAAGGATGCGGGTCCAAAACATAGATAAAACCGATGCATTTCGAATGCACACAGACATCCTTTGTTAAAAGCTCCTTTTGACAAAGGATACCTGTTTTTTGGATTTGCATCCTTTGTTAAAAGCTGCGTGCATCGAAATTCGTAGGTTTCATCTATTATTTGAATCTGCTTCCTTCGTTAAAAGCTATGTGCAGCGCCCTGGGGTATGCTACCCCAGTAGTCAGCAGGATCCTAAGGCTTTCTGGAACGCCCTCTGCTGACAACCCACACCTCACACATAGGTAGGGGCACATTCCCTGAGAACTGGGTGCAGCATGTAGAGGGTTAACAGTGGGCAGATGTGAGAACCAATCCCTTAGCTGTTAGCCTGGGGAAGGGGCGTGGCTTGTGGGAAGCGACAGGGGTTGCTAGGCAGAGTAGGCAGAGGAAAAGCGACGGTTGAAGGGATGACAGTTGAAGGAGTGAGAGGGGTGTAAGGCTTGTGAGGAGGCCCAAAAGAGCAACTAGGAGGTAGTAGCCTGAGGGTAGACAGAAGATCCCAGGTACTACGCACGACGGGGTACTGGACCCCAGAGTAGACGACAGCTCCAGACGGTCTGCTGATCTAGCTGTGTGTGGTGACTTCCACGGTACCACACCACCCATAGGCTCAGGGACACAGCCTCATATATAGGACCTGGGAGAGGGCACTGAGAACTAGCCTACCCCACAAGGGACCGCGAGGCCTGTCATACTGGGCCTGGAAAAACAAGGCAGTGGCGCGCCACAGGTCACCAATAGCTTCAGGCAAGGGGACCATCAGCTCTGCATGTGCACGGAGGCCTCAACTCAGTCGCAAGTCAGCACCGGGACAAAGGAAAGTCGGTTGACCAGCCGCATCAAACTGCACTTGCAACATCCAGTAAATACCGGTTAATCTGCAAGAACTGTGTCGTGTCTATTACTGGCGCACCACAAGGCGCAGCACACCTACATGGGACTTAAGTCGCTACTGGCGGAGGGCGCGAACACACTTGCTGCTATACCATCTGTCCCTGAAACCACAGCAGCGGCGGGACATCTTATTACCGCAACCCGCCAGTGGCGTGACGAGTGACATACAAAATAACCCTGTTACCGAGCAACCCCCAGGTCACAAAACCGGGCACGGCCACCTGTGACGGTGATCTCCGTTATCCACCGCTCGGAACTGAGTATCCCAAGGGCCTGGGGCGTGGCAGCTCTACACTATGTGCATCCGAAAATTGTAGCTTTTAATTATTTTTGGATCTGCATCCTTTGTTAACAGCTGCGTGCATCCGAAACGTGTAGGTTTTGTTTAATTTTTTTAATCTACATCCCCTGTTAAAAGCTGTGTGCATCCGAAACGCAACGGTTTTATCTATCTTTGGATTCTGCATCCTCTGTTAAAGGCTGCATGCATCTGAAATGCGTTGTTTTTATCTATTGTTTGGATCTTTATCGGGTTTTAAAAGCTGCGTGTATCTGAAAAGCATAGTTATTATCTATTTTTGGTTCTACCTTTTATTATCATGAATTAACATTTAACGACATTTTAGAGACCTGGAAGTTTTTTTCTCTTTGTTAGAATCTGAAACCATTGGTCCTCTGGTATTTATACGTTACAGTATCTATGAAAGGAAAAATGACTGGAAAATCTAGTATAAAATGAATGATCACTTTATTACAAAATATCATTAAAATCCCATAAGCGTAGAGTGGCAGCACATCTCAGTCAACGCGTTTCGGCCGTAGGTCTAATCTAAGTCTAATAATTAAGACTTATGGTCAAAACGTGTCATTAGAGATGTACTGCCACTGTACCTTTATTGATTTTTTTTAAAATAAAGTGATCACTTTGTTTTATCCTGTACTTTCCATCCATTCTTCTTTCATGGACAAGTCAACGGGCCAGCTGGTATCACAGTCACATGCGGTTTTGGAGAGCTGAGATGGTGAGCTAACATTTTCCTTTTTTCTTGCTATATGTATGAGACAGTCTGACCTTACACCACACTTACCTTTCTGAAGTCTAGTATCAAAACCGGTTTTATGTATTTCAATAAAAGCACTGACTTTATTTCCCAAAATTTGGGCAAATTATACATTACTGACACCAAAAGATATCAATACATATTCTTAGTGTTGAACAAAAACATTTTCAGGATTCTGGTCCAGCAGCCACTTTGGTAGTCGAGGGCCGTTGGACCAAAGCTCTGAGCTCTGTGAGCCTCCTACTATCTGCTATACCCTTGGTGCCCCTTCTGATCAGTAAGCCCTGTCGATGCCATGTGACGCCATCCTGACATAGTGGGGACTAATTAATTTTTTTGCTCAACTCTAATAGTCATATATATAAGGGGATATTGATACATAGTTGGTCTAGCCTAGAAAACAAAATTGTGGCCGAATTGTCAAAAAGTGTACACTAGATTTCTGGTGTACAATATTATTAAAAGTGTTAACATTTTTGAGTTGCGCAAAAATATGGCCTCTGTTGTCTTTTTCACGTGGGCAAATCTTGGAAGGGGCTTTGCAGTGTCTGCCCGCTGGTTCATCAAAAGTTACCCGACTTCAGTGGCATAATTTACACCAGAAGTGTTACCAGTGGCGTAACTTCACTTTGATGGGTCCTGGTGCAAAATTTGGACCTACCCCTCCACCCCCTTATGTTGGTCACATGTATGTATGTGTACATTTAGCATTCTAAATCCTATAAAGACATATGAGTTCCCCACACCACTTTATGTAGTAATGTCCCCCATCCTGGGCTCTTTCCTTGTAAATATGTCCCTCATCCTGGTATATATGCCCCTCACCCTGGTAAGTATGTAACCCATCCTAGCACACATCCTGGTGTAAATATATATAACCTCATGCTGGTAAAGATGTCCCCATCTTGGTATATATGTCTCCATCCTTGGCCCCTTCTGGTATATACTGTCCCCCTAATGGTATCTACTATCTCCCCTCCTGGGGCCTTCCTGGTATTTACTGTTCCCCTCCTGGTATCTACTGTTCCCCGCCTGGTGCCCTCCTGGTGTATACTGTCCCCCTGCTTGGCCCCTCCTGGTATATACAGTCCCCCTCTTGGCATATACTGTCCCCTTCCTGCTATCTACTTTCCCCCTCCTGGTATATATGTCCCCATCGTGGGCCATTCCTGGTATGTACTGTCCGCCTAATGTGATGTACTGTCCCCCTCCTGGGGCCCTTCTGGTATATACTGTCTCTCTTCTGGTATCTACTGTCCCCATCCAGAGGCTCTCCTGGAGTATATTGTCCCCTTGCTGGGCCCCTCCTTGTATCTACTGTCCCCCTCCTTGTATATGTGTCCCCATCCTGGTATATATGTCTCCGTTCTGTCTAATGCAAAAAAACAACAACATAGTACTCACCGTCTCTGGCTCCCACATCGTGCAGCGTCCTTCTGTGTGGCTAGCGCACAGTGGCCGGCAGCTTTCATCTGTGTCGATGCTATTGCAACTCATGACATCATTACCATGCGCCGTCCTTAGTCACTGGGACACAGATGAAAGCTTCCGGCTTCTGTTTGGCCGGAAGCATGTATCACTGTACAGGGACCCGACGGGTCTCTGCACCGCGATGTATTTCAGATTGATGTATAGCCTTGGACACAAATCTAGCTGAAGCAGGAGTGGGGCAGATGGGCTCCCTGCATCCCCCGGCTCGGTTGCAGTTGCAAATCCTTGCGACCGCTATCGTTCCACCCCTGAGTGTCACTCTAGACCCTGAGTGATATAGCATTTCTGACGAAGTGCTTGCGCAGAAGAAGAGGATGCACTGAATTCATTAAATGGCATGTGATTCTTAACGAATTCAGCACATCTTACTCCACCACGCTCGTTCATCAAGACTGGAGTGTAAAACTTCAGGCTACTACATATTCTAAGTAATACTCTTTTATTCATCATCACCTTTCATTTATATCCATTTAATGCATCAATCAAAAATTCATTTTAATCCTAATTTTAATTAAAAAAAAAAGTTCTACAAAATCACGACTCCACAGCATGAATTATCATCTCTTTTGGGGTTTTTTTTTGTAAATTTTCGTGCCTTCAATATTTTTTTTTTTAAATTAGAAAGACCTAATCAGATGGAGCCAAATCAGGAGAATCTGGCAGATGATGGACAATTTCAAAGCCAATTTCACATTTTACAGGGAATACAAGACTTGTGGGTGGTGGAATTAACCTGCAAAATCAAGACGCCTTGCAAATGTTTTGCTGAAGTTCCAATCTTCACATGACATGGATAACTTTTCTAAGGATTCGCTCACATCTGCGGATAAATACGTTCATGCAATCCAATTGCACCAATGTTATTCAAATCAGTCAGTGTTGATCTGCAAGTTTTTCCTCAGCTGGAATATGGCTGAAAAAAAAACCCCAGCTGGCTGAATATGGCGGCATAAAATGGGCCATTCAATGCAAGGCTATGGGCGCGAGAAAAAAAAAATGGGACAGCACACAGACCATCCCTATGCGGTCTGATTACTAATCTGGTGACAGATTGGCTTAAAATTAGTAAGTTATGCAACTTATTAATATAATTTATTGTGTCTAACAGAGAACAGTGCCCCCTGTGTCAGAACATGACCAGCGCTGTATGTAAGTTGTAGCTGCAGAGACCTGATTACCCCCTTTTCCTTGCAATGTATCACTTAGTTTACTGGGTTCAGAAGTTTTGATAAAATCACAGTTTTCTCTGCTGTAGCTCTAGTAGTGCTCTGTATGCTTAGTGTTATATAACCCCGCCCACACCACTGATTGGTAGCTTTGACAGAAATCCACCAATCAATGCTGGGGGTGGGGTTACAGAGAGCAGCAGGACTACATAGCACGAGACAACTAGTTCTCCTGTCATAATTTCTGCTGAAAAAAAACACTGATTTTATTGAAACAACAACGCAAAGCCCAGGTAACTAATGCATCACTGGAATAAGTGTCTAGGTGGTTACATCACGCTGCTCTCAGATTACAAAGCAAAAACCTGCCAACAGATTCCCTTTAAGGATAACCCATTTCAAAAATATTAATAGAAACGATAAAAACTATATTAAACTCCCTACAGATATCCTTATAATTACAGTAAAATACTGTATTATGCAGATATTTACAATTTGAATTACAAAGAAGTATTTCTATTCATATTTTGCCTACTCTGTACAGAACTGGATGGCAGGAAAAAAAGGAAAAAAGAAAATGTTAGCTTCTAGTGCTCATTAATCAGATGTAATGCTCGCAGCCTGTATGTCTGAGAATACCCTAGATGAGACGATATACATTACCTCTCTCACCCTCCATGAATCTATCCTATGTACGGTCAGATTTTATAATGTGATGAACAAAAATTACATTCACTCTAAAACTCTCCGAAGCCTCATCTCTGCCTCTGGGAGAAATATTACTTAACCTGAGGTCTTCCAAGATGAATATACATATTCCTCTAGCGACTGCAGCTCTTCCCATCCAGAATATAAATGCAGTAATATCTAATGCTCTCATGGGTAAATCCAAATTTGAATCATAAATATAAAACTAAAAGGTTTTTATGTTTATCGGGACATTTTAAAAATATAAAACTGTGAAAACTAAAGAAAGGAACTGGTTCTAAATTATTGTTGGTATGAATAGAGACTGTCATTTAGAGGTTGCCTTTAAAGGAAGTAGGATATCCGTCAATGGACTATTGTTTATAGGGAATCTTTCAGCAAGTTTTTAATATGTACAGTGCCTTGCGAAAGTATTTGGCCCCCTTGAATTTTTCAACCTTTTCCCACATTTCAGGCTTCAAACATAAAGATAAAAATTTTTAAATTTTATGGTGAAGAATCAACAACAAGTGGGACACAATTGTGAAGGTGAACGAAATTTATTTATTTTAAATTTTTGAAAAAAGCAAACAAACTGAAAATTGGGGCATGCAATATTATTCGGCCCCTTTAAGTTAATACTTTGTAGCGCCACCTTTTGCTGCGATTACAGCTGCAGTCTCTTGGGGTATGTGTCTATCAGTTTTGCACATCGAGAGACTGAAATTCTTGCCCATTCTTCCTTTGCAAACAGCTGGAGCTGAGTGAGGTTGGATGGAGAGCGTTTGTGAACAGCAGTTTTCAGCTCTTTCCACAGATGCTCGATTAGATTCAGGTCTGGACTGTGACTTGGCCATTCTAACACCTGGATACGTTTATTTGTGAACCATTCCATTGTAGATTTTGCTTTATGATTTGGATTATTGTGTTGTTGAAAGTCAAATCTCCGTCCCAATCTCAGATCTTTTGCAGACTCCAACAGGTTTTCTTCAAGAATGGTCCTGTATTTGGCTCCATCCATCTTCCCATGAATTTTAACAATCTTCCCTGTCCCTGCTGAAGCAAAACAGGCCCAAACCATGATGCTGCCACCACCATGTTTGACAGTGGGGATGGTGTGTTCAGGGTGATGAACTTTGTTGCTTTTACGCCAAACATATCGTTTGGCATTGTGCCCAAATAGTTCGATTTTGGTTTCATCTGACCAGAGCACCTTCTTCCACGTTTGGTGTGTCTACCAGGTGGCTTGTGGCAAACTTTAAACAACACTTTTTATGGATATCTTTGAGAAATGGCTTTCTTCTTGGCACTCTTCCATAAAGGCCAGATTTGTGCAGTGTACGACTGATTGTTGTCCTATGGACAGACTCTCCCACCTCAGCTGTAGATGTCTGCAGTTCATCCAGAGTGATCATGGGCCTCTTGGCTGCATCTCTGATCAGTCTTCTCTTGTTTAACATGACATTTTTGAGGGACGGCCGGGTCTTGGTAGATTTGCACTGGTATGATACTCCTTCCATTTCAATATGATCGCTTGCACAGTGCTTCTTGGGATGTTTAAAGTTTTGGAAATCTTTTTGTAACCAAATCCAGGTTTAAACTTCTCCACAACAGTATCATGGACCTGCCTGTTGTGTTCCTTGGTCTTCATGATGCTATCTGCGCTTTAAACAGAAAACACTTAGACTATCACAGAGCAGGTGCATTTATATGGAGACTTGATTACAAACAGGTGGCTTATACTTATCATCATCAATCATTTAGGACAACATTGCACCATTCTGAGATCCTCAATGAACTTCTGGAGTGAGTTTGCTGCACTGAAAGTAAAGGGGACGAATAATATTGCACGCCCCGCTTTTCAGTTATTTTTAGAAAAATTTAAAATAAGCAATAAATATTGTTCATCTTCACAATTGTGTCCCACTTGTTGTTGTTTCTTCACCATAAAATTTAAATTGTTTATCTTTATGTTGGAAGCCTAAAATGTAGGAAAAGGTTGAAAAATTCAAGGGGGCTGAATACTTTCTCAAGGCACTGTAATCTGACAGCAGCATTATATAGGGGCAGAGACCCTGATTCCAGCAATGCATCACTTAATTTATTGGGTTCAGCAGCTGTAATGGAATGACGATTTTCGCTGCTACAACTCGGAATGTTGAATGCGTTGTAGGGAGGCAGTATGGTAAGAGTTAAATGTAGCACCCAGGGATATGGGGCACTCAGTTCCGGGCAGTGTACGTCTGGGGAATGTCACGGTGGGGGCCGTTACCCAGTTCCGTGCCCTGGGCCCTTTTTGTAATGGGGATATTTACAGGGATTGAATAAAGTTTATACGTGATGCCACTTGCGGTGGTGTGGCTAAGTGTAGGGAGTCGCCGCTGCAGAATGTCTCTACTGGGGCTGGTGGTAATACCAGCTAGTATGGTAGTCCCTCCGCAAGTAGGGTTTTGCTCCAGCGGGTGTATGGTGCAGTGGGCGTCGGAAGAAGGGAGTCCAGACAGGTATTCAGTGCAATTGGTTTACTCACTTTTCAGGTGTTAACTGGTTGCCCGAGGCCGGCTGGTTTCGCCTCCAGGTCCCCTTCGTCCCAGTGCCAGTCTGGTTCTCTTGTACTTTCCTCTTGTACTTTCCTTCTCCTCGGTAATAGGTCACCATCAACCCGAGTCAGGACGTCGCTTCGCTTCCACCTTCACTCCTCTCCTGCTGTCAACTCACTCTAACTACTCTCCACAGTCTGTCCCTCCCACCTGGTCAACTAGTGGACTGGATTGTCTCCACCTCTAGGCGGCCATCCATTGGTCCCACCCTAGCTGGGTACCATTGTATGGGGGATTGTTGGGTAAAAACTGGGATTACCTGTTTTTTTTGTGGTACGGGCACTGGGGTTCTGGGTCCCTAAGGGGGTATGTCTTGCATCCTTGTGGGGATGCAGAACCTTGTAGCACCCTGATGGTTTCAGGGGTGCTACACATATGCATCTTGAATTGCATATGGGTTCGGGCCAGCCGATAACAGCAGCCACATGTGGCCTGTAGGTTCACATAGCCCACACTACCAAAGTTCCCATACCTAGGCATGACATTGTCTTCTTTGTAGAGTGTCTGGGTGTCCAGAGTAAATCCCACACCCGCGACTACTGCCCCATGCTTTCATACAATGGCAACCCATTGGTAATCTGTGATCACTTCACGGGTGCTTAAAAAGGCGCCCCCCTATGCTGGCGCATGTTAAAACTCTCTATCAGATTTTGACAGCAGAATCTAACAAGTTAACAATTGCGGGCTCTGCTCTTCTGCACCCACGATTGTTAGTGGCAGGTCCAGGCTGTACCGCACAGCTATTACCTATCAGGTATGAGGCGAACTCACCCCGTGAGCCTGCTCCATACACCCGCTTCCTACATGCGTCACATATGGATGATGTAAAGGGGTTAAGATGGAAGACCACTCAGGTAGCAAGGGAAATTAAGTCACCTAGAGAAGGCGGCAAATCTTTTCCAACAAGTTCATCTTTGATCCAACTGGATAAGCCGACTTAGAAAACAGCCAAGAGAGCATCCTTGTTTAAGGTCAATTCAGTGGACAGAATACGGACACTTGATGGCATCATGTCCCACAGAGCTCATCTCTTGTCTGAGCCGCAGTATGGAATCAACGGTGGAGTGGACACAATTCAGGTCGTCAAACACTTTCCGGAAGGTAGATGGGAAAGATGGTAGGGAATGCATCATAAGGTATCCCTTTCCACCAATGAGGCATCCCATGGCAAAGTGTCTCCAGACAGCAAAGAAAAAAATGTAGGTCACTTTAGACCAGTCAGTAAAAAATAACCGCTGGGGACATAACATAAGTGACCAATCACTGAAATCAGGGTCTTTGTACCAACATCATGCTGCTCTTGAATTAAATAGCCAAAACTTGTGTTATCTGCCTTTGTACACGAGAGGAAGAGGTGAGCTGTGAAATCAGCTTTTGTGAATGGTAGATACTGTTTTATCTACTGTAGAGCTGTTATCAGTAATTGTACAGGTGGAAGAGGTAAGCTGTGACATCACCCATTGTGAATGATCTGGTGACAGGTCCTCTGATCATTATATAGCTCAAGTCTTCACGGATGCAGTAATACCAAGGATATTTGCTTTATTTCAGTCATTCATGAGTAGTTGAGCATGTGTGACGCCCTGGCCTATCAGGTCATCACAGGGTATTGTGCAATTTGCCCTTCTGCATGATATCCATCTCCTCCTTGGTTACGGGTCCCTGACCTTTGGTGTTGCTAAGAACAAGCTAATCAAAATCCTAGGAACACTCTGCACCATACCCACCAGACACACCAGTGGACAGCCTGAAGGGAATAGGGCTGGCTACTTGGGGGGTTGGTTAAGGGAAGGTCAGGAGTGTTAGGAGAAAGTCAGTGGTTGAGTGGTGACTCTCAAGTGGAGAGGTCAGTAGCTGGGCTTCTCGTTTTACTAGGTGGCAGACGTTGGTCTGGGCCTGGTAGGAGCTGGACCCCGGTTGCAGGGGATCGTGACAAGGGGCACGTACTGTCGAGGAGGACAGCCGGCGTCCTTGTACCATCACCGGGCAGGGGCCAGGGCACGACGGGGTACGTGGACCCCAGGCCAGGAAGTAGCTTCAGGCGTCCTGGTAATTCACCTGACGAGGACGGAGCCTTCAAGATCCGTTCTCCACCTGCTCCAAAATCGGGGTACTAGCGCAACCAGGGGGATAGGACTTTCCCACTGCATAGTCCAGAAAATCCCAAGCGTGAACCCTGGGAGCAAGCCCACTCCGTTAGCCATATGAGTGAGGGGGACCCGTTTAGTTTCAAGCTGAAAGGGACCAAATACAGAAAGAGGTGCCAATGTTAAGGTCACAAGCTAACAAGCAACATCAACGGGCACGGGATCCAGGCGTGCTCCCTCCCTGCTGCAGTGGCATCAAGAACTTTGGTTTACCACGGTTGTCAGCGTTATTGGACTGCGTGAGTATGCAATTAACCCTTATCGGCCCGACGGTACCTCCCCGACAGCATCACCGAGTCCTGGGGCATCCCCCCTACCCATGGAGGGGCTAAACACCTGGCTGCCCACACCATCGCCACTGGGTACTCCCAGCCACAGCGATGGTACTTTACCCTTACCACACACCACGGGTGGCGTCACGAACTTTCCACACCGTCCCCTGTACATATTCCCCCCTTTATTCTGAGTGGCCACACAACCCCCAGGTCCGGATGCCCCTCGAGCCACCGCGGATCCGGATCCGAGCAGTCTGGCTGCTGACGCGGGGGCGGCACACATGTACGAGTCTAATTTCTCATATAATAAAACTGCAATATATCAGTATTGCAGTTTGCTATGCCTGAGGCTGGGGTCACATAGATTCTCCCAACCGAATTAGGTGGATTATGCTCTGATCAGAGTGTCGGCATAGTGTGTTCCGATTCTCTCAGATGAGGGAATCAGAGCACACTATGAGGAGAAGATAAGAACGAAATTTCTCCATCTTCTCCATGGTGTGAGTCTGTGGAAATTGGACTGCATCCAACTGTAGCCTGATGATTTCCACACACCCATAGACTTGAATTGGTTGAGTCTCATCTGGGATTTTTTTCATTGACTGGTGGAAAAAAACGGGCATCACACTACACCATTGAAGAACATTGGTTTGTATTCTATCCTATAAAAAATTGAATAACACTGGGCCGATATATACGGAGGTATGACTAAGCCCTGACAGTGTTAAACTGATATGCATCCTTCTGTCAGGGCCTAAGAGGTATACTAAATTGACAGCCTTATGACAGGTCATTGTTAGGCCCCCAGCTAAAACAGCAAGGCATTTCACCACTTAGATGCCACAGTCACTATTGTTTGTAGCATCCAATGTGCTCAGATCTGAACTAAAAAGGTAAATCTGTGAAGTTCTTAAAAATTTTGCCCTTTGTGTGTGTCATGCTATAGTTTTGACCTTATGCCCCATTGATTTCTATAAGAGATGCCTCAAACCTACAAAATAATATATTTACCCACATCATTCCGTTCCAAAAATAATACTGTGGTGGTGGAATATGGTGGGTTATGTATCATTTTGTGTAGGTTCATATTTTAGGAGCCTTACTCCATTCATTCTGTGTATTTATCTTGTCTGCAAGTTAATTAACTTAGCTCAGTTACCATTTACTTTCTTTTTGTTAAACCCCCATTTCTTGACTGTCCATTGTTTACTCGCCTACTCCCCAGCTCTCCAAATACTGGGACTCATCCCCTACAGTGTTTCTGTCCCTAGGTCTGGGGGAGGGGGGCCTGGGATCCACCCAAACTCTCTGTTTACCTGGGAGATTATTCAGTCTGGCTGAGAAACTTTAAGAGACAAGGAGGAAGATTGATCATCTGGGGAGAGAAGCTGCGGCAGCACCCCAGAGAGCCGCTGAGAAACCCCGATTTCCCTGGAAAAGGACTGCTGGAGGATTGTCAGTCATCCCCGGGACATTTATGCCATTACTGGACTATTTTACCCTCTGTGTGGTGGATTATTTTATTAACCTTCTGGATTGCATGGAATAAATATTCTTTGGATTGTTCAATCATCTCTTGCCCTGTTGATATCCAAGAAAGATCCTGTGACAAATACAATACACCTAGAACCAACAAACTATTAATGACCTCAGTCGAAGCCTCTAAACAAATACAGAACCTAGACAAGGCAACCTACATAAATGCAAACTCGGATTCTCTGAAAGAAGATACAATCCAGACCAAACCTACAAAATAAATACAGACCTAAGACTAGACAACCTTAACAAACATAGAGCATCTCAGACCCAATGGATACAGACCATCCCCCCACCCCCCAACAAAACCAGACTCCTCCAGACCCAGAAATAAATAGCTCCTAAACTAATAACTAGACAAAATAAATACAGATCCTAGGCTCCCTAAAGACCTACATACCCCAGACCATACCTCTTAAATAGATGCAAACTCCTGACACCATTTAAGGCAGACCCAAAGCCAGATCCCTTTTAAATGCCCTGGTCTATGTATATCTGGGTAGCTGCACCCATGACTGTTTTCACCGGTTTTGGATTATTTGGATTGATCAACGATAATTTCTTTCCATACACATGTACCCTCAGCTGATCATGCATGTCTTCCAAATAGGCTGGCGGCTTTTCTCACTGGAGACAGCAGCTTAGCTCCTGAGAGAACAAAGAATTGGGCATTTGCTATTGGTAAAGAGTGAGGAGGACACCTTCATACACAAAGATGGTTGGCCAATTCCACCAAAATCGGCAAGTTCAGCAGATGTTCATGTAATGAAGCTTTAGATACAAAACTACTGTCCATGATATAATTTCGGAATTCTGTGGTAAGTGAAAGTAAAAAAAAAAAATTGGCAAAAAGATTTTGTAGCTACAAAAGTTGAATAAAATTCTCTTACACATGATCTTATACTCAACAGAACTTTGGGAGTAATTAGCTATACTCCTCTACTTTTAGTTCCACATACTGTATATTGTCACTAGATCAGTGTAAGGAGAAGAATACACAATAGGTAACATTTAGTATATTTGGGTCATTGAAAAGCATTCTGTGTCACAAAATATACAGTATGGCTCAAGCTGTTTCTTTTTTGAAATTTTTTGAACTGTTGATCTGGGGAACTAATCTTATTGCCGTATGTTGAGTTGGGTAAGAATTTTTTCCCTAACATGGAGCTTAGTGCCTGCCAAATTGAGTTTTTGTCTTCCTCTGGATCAACATGTTATGCAATAGATATAACTTGATGGACTTAAGTGTAGCACCAGAGACCCTGCACCGTTTGCCCTCCTCCCTGCAGGGTCGGTGACTTACCGGCACAGCCGTCCCACGTCATGCTGCCTGGCTTCCCTGCAATCCTACACATGGGTCTACTCTGCTTCCCTCTCCTGGAGCCTGTGCATGTGCACTGCTGCCCATCTTTTAAAGGGTCAGAGAACCATTTCCTGGAAGTGCCTATCAGCCTATCTCTGAAAGGCACTGGGTACTTAAAGTACTCTCCCAGTAGGGGAGGTGCCTGAGCTATGTTGTTAGTTAGCTAGAGTCCCGTCCTCTAGCTTGCTAGTTGTCAGGTCCCTTTGTCCACTGTCCATTCCCAAGCCAGTGTATATTCCTGTACCCCTGCCCTGCTGGTACCCTGATGCCTGTCCGTCTTGGCCGTGCTATCAGCCTTAGCCATCCCGATGGTTCCTGTCTATACTAGTGACTGTGGCTGTCTATCCTGGCCGTGCTATCTGCCTCAACCGTCCCAGTGGTTCCTGTCTATACTAGTGAAAGTACCTCTCCATTCTGGCCATTCTATCAGCCTCAGCGATCCTGGATGTTCCTGACTATACTAGTGACTGTGTCTGTCCGTCATAGCCATGCTACCTGCCTCAGCCATTCCGGTAGTTCCTGTCTATACTAATTAAAGTATCAGTCCATCCTGGCCGTGCTACCTGCCTCAGCCGTCTTGGTGGTCTATACTAGTGACTGTGCCTGTCCATCCTGGCTGTGCTACCTTCCTCAGGTAGTCCCTGTCTACAATAGAGACTCTGCCTGTCTGTACCTGTTAGAATACCGTAGCAATCCATTAGGCACTACACATGATTACAATTTAGAAGAACCACGGAAAAAACAACCAAGTAGAAACCGTGGAAGGAGCTGCAAACCACAGGCAATAATCAAAAACAGGAGAACAAAAAGTGGCTGATATGCAAAAAATTACAGGTATTTATTAAATAGTAATCAATTCATTACAAATATATCGTGGAGAAGATGAAAAAGACATGAAAAAACACTGGCACAATGAATGGTAACACAGTTAATGCAGAAAGCTGCACAAAAGGTTAGAATGGTACAATGCAATGCAGTAACAATGTAAGTACATGATCAATCATAAAAACATACCCAGTGCAGCCAGATCAACAAATAGTAAAGTGCCAATAGTGCAGAGGTCTGGATACCCCCCTAGGAAGGGTAACGCGCGTTTCGCGTGAAGAGAGTAACACGCTTCATCAGACCGTGATATCCCTCACGGTCTGATGAAGCGTGTTACTCTCTTCACGCGAAACGCGCGTTACCCTTCCTAGGGGGGTATCCAGACCTCTGCACTATTGGCACTTTACTATTTGTTGATCTGGCTGCACTGGGTATGTTTTTATGATTGATCATGTACTTACATTGTTACTGCATTGCATTGTACCATTCTAACCTTTTGTGCAGCTTTCTGCATTAACTGTGTTACCATTCATTGTGCCAGTGTTTTTTCATGTCTTTTTCATCTTCTCCACGATATATTTGTAATGAATTGATTACTATTTAATAAATACCTGTAATTTTTTGCATATCAGCCACTTTTTGTTCTCCTGTTTTTGATTGTTGACTGTCTGTACCTGTGTACATCCTTGCCCCGGGGGTCAGCTTTTACAGTCCCAGTCACTGGGAGTGGCACCTTGTGTCTGCTTCATGGAGAGCAATTAGTCAAGACCCTCACACTAAATGGTAAGCCTCCCTGTGGTCCAGTGGGTCCACTTCAGCTCGCAAGCATTATAGTAAGTCTTCTTTCAAAATTTGGGAGTAATTAGTTACACTCCCCAATTTTTACTTCTACATACTGTATATGGTCACTAGATCAGGGTAAAGAGTAGAATACAACATACAGTATGTGCCATTTTAGGCACATGAAAAATATTAGATTTTACAAACAAATATTTTCTTGGATTGTGATTATGGATGAACCAATATATTTGTAGGATTCTGGTCCAACGGCCACAGCAGTATTACTTGGCCGCTGAACGGAAATGGCCTCCTACTTGCCAGTTCCTTTGTGATTAGCCGACCTGGTTCAACATCTTGTGTGCATCAAGCTGCAAATGTGACACCACGCCAGGTTTGCTAATCAAGAGCGGGGAACGCTGGCAAGTAGAAGGTGATTTGCATGGCTCCTGTCCGGCAATGAAGGAAGACTGGTTTAAAAAAAGTAATGAAATACCTTCAAAGATCCTCCTTAACTCCTATTCCAATGGTTACTCAATCCTCAGGTTTCTGCTTTCTGGTATCATCTTGATAAACCAAATATGGCCTCATCCAGCCACTGGCTATGGTGGTTTACCGCTATGGACAGTGATCGACTGAAAGGACATTTCCGGTCATTTTATCTTTGATGTGTTGAGACAGTCAACCACAGGGTAAGCATCGGAACGGGCGTTAAGGAGAATCTGTGTCGGCATCAGCTGTAATTTTTTTTTAACCCAGCCTGAGCCCTTTGAAAAATATATTTTTTCCTCTAGCCAACCCCTAGAATGTCATTATATGGCAATTATAATCACTTTCTGAAACATATTTATGAGATGAAATCCAATTTTCTGCCACAAAATACCATTTACATAATTAGCTTTTGGGGTAATAATCACTCCTCAACATTAAAATTTCAACACCAAGAAGGAAAAGTCATGAGGTTATAGAAATCCCGGGATGGACATGTTAATAATCTGTAAATTATGAAAAAGTGGAAACAAGATTTTCAAAACCTCTCGATTTATTCAGTATTGAGTGAGCGACACATGGAGAAATATATGCACTTACAGCCATGTCATGATATCAAATTTGATTATGGTTGTCTGAGGAATGTTCTGCTGCGCTGAATAAAGTTTCTCAAATCATCAAGATTCCCTGTTGGCAGCAACCTTTGTAATTGCTGACCAATGATGTCCCAAATATGCTTGATGGGAGACAAGACTGGGGATGCTGCAGGCCATGTGTCACGAGGTGACTGTTAGGATAGTGGGGACAGGGCTTTTATACTGTACCTCCCACTACTAGACCCTAGGCTATCCCTAACCGCAGGGTTACTTCTGATAAACTATAGCTGACAAAGGTGGAAGGATCTATAGGAGGGGGAGCATAAATGATTAGCCTACACACCACATGTGATCAAAGGAGACTAACAAGCAGACTAGCAGAGATTAACTCTTGCTAGCCTGCCTATGATTTACCAGTTTGCAGGTCGATGCCAAAGTCTGCCTTCATTGATCACAAATATCAGATAAGTTATCGGGCGGAGTGTCAGGATCTGTAGTCTGAACAAAATCTGATGCTGCCATGACAGCCAGCAAAGTTTGTAAAAATCTTCGTGTGACACCATGGCTTCAGGTTTAGGTGATACAGGCTGCTCACAGTAGCAGATATGTTAGATACTTGAACAAAATGCACATCTCCATCTTTATACACCAATCACACAGGATTGCCACTCCATAATAGCATCAAGAAACCAAAAAAGAACCGGAGCTTTTTAGAAGCAAATTACTAAAGTTTATTTAAATTAATTACATAGTTCTATTAGAACATGAAACAGACAGTTTAAAATTTGTGCTGAAAGGGGAAAAGAACACCCATGAAAAGTGGGACTAAGGGGCGTGCTCATAAGTCTATCATAGACGTAGGGTTTTTCCTGGCCAATTACGCTCAAAAGTGAGCTATAAGTAAGAGGATAATATCCAAAGTCTTAAGCCATGCACTTACCCATTTTAATCAAGCCTCACACCTGCGTCCCACGATTCAGACAGACCCAACCGACGCACGTTTCGCATTGCACATCACAGCTTCCTCAGGGCGGGTTAAAAAACACGCCCCTTAGTCCCACTTTTCATGGGTGTTCTTTCCCCCTTTCAGCACAAATTTTAAACTGTCTGTTTCATGTTCTAATAGAACTATGTAATTAATTTAAATAAACTTTTGTAATTTGCTTCTAAAAAGCTCCGGTTCTTTTTTGGTTTCTTGATGCTCACAGTAGCAACAGCAACATCCAGCCTGGTGTTATCTTGCTGAAAAACAGCTCTAGGGACTCTCTCTTTTGGAGAAATGGCTGTACCACTAGTTCCAAATTGATGTAACAGCGAGCTATTAGTGTACGTGAAATGAAACCTAGATTGGTCTGGCTACTGTACATTATGAAACCCCTCAACATTATCTCAGGAGCGGGAAAGATGTGATGTTCCCTCATGAACCTCTTTTTCAACATGACCGAGCCGGACCGCATGTTTCTACTGCAATGGTGAGCATCCTGCTTGGCCTAAACATGATCTCATGGCCTGCAGCATCTCCAGACTTGTCTCCCATGAAGAACATCTATGTCTAATTAGTTGGCAATTGCAAAAGAAGCTGCCAGCAGCAGATTTTGATGATTTGCCCAAGAGCATTCAGCGTGGCAGAACATTCCTTAGACAACCAAATTTTATATCAAGCCAAGGCGTGTAAATGCAGGGATTTTTACAAATGGCTAAAATGAATAAATTGAGTTATGAAAATGTTGATTCCATTTGTTCATATTTAAATTTCAATATTGATGCATGTATATCATCTGTATGTGGAAGAGTAGTAATATTTGTGACTTTACTTTTAGTTTTCTTAAATGTCAACACATATTATTTAAGTATACTTTATACAGTATATACTTACCAGTGACAAGTACAATGGGTGGGACTTTGTGGGGTTTATGGGCTCCTGTTGATGCCAGTGCAGAGGTGGCACCTATAAAACCATTACATAGAACACAGATTGTTATGAATAACAATTCTATATATTCTATTGTTCTACATATTATACTTATTCTAAACTTCCATCTCAAAGTGCTTAAAGTAATACTAAACTAGAAATATATATAGAATTAAAAATCACCCTCAATCTGCTTCATTTTTGGCAGAGGAATGAACAGGAGAATTAAGTTTGGACAAAAAGTGGGGCTCAGTAGATTAGTGTGGGAGTGGGGGGAGCGCAAAGGTGGTTGCCATAAGTTTTTATATTCTAAGGCCCCTTTCATATTGCGTTCTGACCCGCATTCATTGGTCCCGTAGGGGCTTCCGTCTGAATCCCCCTGCAAAATGGGTTTTGGACGCATGCGGCGACGGGGCCACTGCCTATAATGGCACAGACGGAGTCACCATGTGCTTGTAGCACCCCTGAAGCCATCGGGGAGCTACAGGGTACTGCATCCCCACCAGGATGCAGGGCCTACCCCCAAGGATCCAGAAGACCAGTACCGGTAACAACTAGACATTCCAGTTAATCCCTGTTTTTCCTGAAACTCCCCAAAAGACTGGTGACAAACTAGGGTTTGACCCAGTGGATGGCCACCCAGGGGGTGGAGCCGATCCAGTCCACTAGGCAACAACCAGGTGGGAGGGGACAAAAGGAGTCAGTCAGTGACAGCAAGAGGAGTTGGTCAGTGGCCGTGAGAGGAAGCACTGAGAAGAGCGTGACAGTGACCTGAGGGCCCAGGCGTTTGGTTGCCGGTGAAGTACTCCCGGAAACAGAGCACCAACAGGGTACAGAATCCTAGGTCAGGCAAACGCTCCAGGCAGACCTGATAAACTCTGCACAGTGAGTGGACCATCAAGGACCTCACTGACATTGAAGTTCGGGCCACAGTAGCAATGGGAGAAGCGGCATGACTAAAACTCAATTCTTTGATTATGTGAGAATGATTGCAGCCAGTAATCTAAGTGATACATCGTTGGATTCAGATTCAGGAACTATTTGCCTAAATTATGTTGCTGTCAAATGTGGTAGCAAAAACCTGCTGACAGATTCCTTTTAAATGCACTAAAAGACTACAATCAATCAAGAATAAATAGGAAATTTTTTTACATTTTTTTCAGAAATGTATTAGTGTTCTTTTACAACAGTTGTCCAGGATTAAAATAAGGGTGTGTATTTTTAGTAAGAAAACAAAAAAATACCAAGTCTATCTATGAGTTTCATCTAGTTTTGCAGTTTACTTCTTTAAGTTACTACCTTAAATTGAATGCATTACCAGGTACAACCCATAGACAATAGCAGCGAGATTTCTAGGGGGAAAAGTGGTTCTTAATTTCTTACAATTTAATTTTAGTTTTAAAAAGGGGTATCTGTTTTGTAAAATCATCATGTTCTATGGCAGCTAGATTTGATAATTATTCAGTTCCCAGAATAACTAACAAGGAGTTGCTAACAATTTTTTTCTATATTGAAATATTTGTAAAATGTCTAATAAAGAATATGGCGTATAGAAACAGGGGAGTATCAAATAACACACGGCCAGAAAGCAAGAGGTCATCAGTGGCCCAAACCTTGTAGTGATTTGTGAAAGTGCTCAAAGAATGGAAATATGACTGCTCCTCCTCCTCCTTCATCCTCTCCAGCCCCTCATATCTGAAGCATCTCTAATATTATAAATTAGCCCCTGCTACAGAAGGAAGACAGGATAACCGGTCATGTGACTATATCAATATTTGATACACGGTGGCATACCGCCAATGGCAGCAGACAATATGGCCACTATGGGGCCAGTGAGTAGGGGGGAGGGTGCCAGCGTCTACACTCGGTCCCCCCACCTGGCTTCACACTTTCAGCTGTATTGGCATAGTGGATGCCGATACAGTTTAAATCAATTATGAAAGAGGGATTGCTCCACTGTGCCAAGATGTGCAGAGGTGCAGAACAAATGCCACTGCAGAGACCTATGACTACAGGGGTGTATTATATTATATAGAAGACTATGGGGTGCTTTATACTATATGGAGGACTATGGGGTGCATTATACTATATGGAGGACTATGGGCTGCATTATACTATATAGAGAACTATGGGCTGCATTATACTATATAGAGGACTATGGGGTGCATTATACTATATGGAGGACTAGGGGGTGCTTTATACTATATGGAGGACTATGGGGTGCATTATACTATATGGAGGACTATGGGGTGCATTATACTATATGGAGGACTATGGGCTGCATTATACTATATAGAGGACTATGGGGTGCATCATACTATACGGAGGACTAGGGGGTGCTTTATACTATATGGAGGACTATGGGATGCATTATACTATATGGAGGACTATGGGCTGCATTATACTATATAGAGGACTATGGGGTGCATTATACTATATGGAGGACTAGGGGGTGCGTTATACTATATGGAGGACTATGGGGTGCATTATACTATATGGAGGACTATGGGCTGCATTATACTATATAGAGGACTATGGGGTGCATTATACTATATGGAGGACTATGGGGTGCATTATACTATATGGAGGACTAGGGGGTGCATTATACTATATGGAGGACTATGGGCTGCATTATACTATATAGAGGACTATGGGGTGCATTATACTATATGGAGGACTATGGGGTGCATTATACTATATAGAGGACTATGGGGTGCATTATACTATATGGAGGACTATGGGGTGCATTATACTATATAGAGGACTATGGGGTGCATTATACTATATGGAGGACTATGGGCTGCATTATACTATATAGAGGACTATGGGGTGCATTATACTATATAGAGGACTATGGGGTGCATTATACTATATGGAGGACTATGGGGAGTGCATCATAATATATGGAAGATTATGGTGTTGCGTTATAATATATGGAGGATTATAGAGGTGGCATTATACTACATGGAGAACTATGGGGAGTGCATTATTATATGTGGAGAACTATGGGGTGTATTGTAATATATGGAGGACTGTAGGGTGCATTATAATATATAAAGGACTATGGAGCTGCATTATAATAAATGGAAGATTATGGGGGTGCATTATCATATATAGAGGACTATGGGGGGTGCATACAATATGGAGGACTATGTGGAGCCCATTATAATATAGAGAAGACAATGGGGGTTGTATTATACTTTATAAAAAGCAATGTGGGGCCTATTATACTATATGGAGGACTAGGGCATGCAGCATAATACTATATGGATGACTATGTGGGGCCCATTATACTGTATGGATGAGTATGGGGGGTGCATTATACTATATGGCGGAATATGGGGTGTGTAATATAATATATGGAGGATTATTGAGGGTGCATTATAATATATGGCATATTATGAGGCATATATTATATATGGAGGTCTATTGGGGTGCATTATACTATATGAAGGACTACGTTGGGCACATTTAACTATATAGAAGTCTATGGGAGGTCTATTATACTATATAGAAGGCAATGCGGGGCCCATTATACTATATGGAGGACTAGGACGTACATTATAATACCATATGAATGACTATATGGGGCCCATTATTCTGTATGGAGGGCTATGTGGGGCCCATTATTCTGTATGGAGGATTATGTGGGGCCCATTGTACTGCACGGAGGGCTGTGTGGGGATCACAGTTGGGGATCTTACTATATTGGGGTCACTATACTTTGGCGGGGTAGTTGAGAGGGGGGAGATACAGTAGGGTCCTCAAACTGTAGACGAGGAGGAATGCACTGTGGAGGACCATACAGTGTTTGTGGGGTACTTTTCCTATCATCATACTTTATGGCTGCAATGAAAGGGGAATTTAGGGGCTTCAATAGGAGGAAAATTACTTTGTAAGGGCTGCAAAGTTGTGAGATAGACAAATATTTTATTTTTTTTGGGGGGGGGGGGAGGGGGTGAGCCAGTTTGAACTTCTGCTATGTGGTCCCATGATTTCTATGTACGCCCCTGTTGATACATATAAGGATAATGGTATTTTTTAATGGCAAAAAAAATCTCCTTACCTTGCAGGGGTGTTGTGGATACAACTCCTGGGTGAAGGGCTGTAGCTCCCTGAAGGAAAAACATAGAGATTAGATGGAGGAGACCTAAACTTTAATTTACGAGGTAGCAATCAAAAAAGGACATGGTATATATCAATATTGTAGGGTGAAAAGTTGAGTAGTAGGGTGAAATACTTCCAGTAATCAATGGAAATTATGCAGAAGACAAATGGAGTAACAGGAGATCATCCATCAAATCATAAAAAAAAATATATAATATTTTGATACATAAATAAAATAAATATTTTACATTTTAAAAAGAGGTCGGCAATTTCCCATAGGAATGAATAGCAGCAAATGAGTACGAGAGATAAAATGTATAAAGCAGGTGTTTACCAAGAACTGTCGGAATTGACGGAGGTTCTATATAACCCCGCCCACATCACTGATAGGCAGATGTCTGTGTACACTGTTCATAGGCAGAAAGCGGCCAATCAGTGAAAATTATACAGAGCTTATGTATAAGGAAGACTACAAAATAGCAGGTTTATTAGTCCTCTAGCCATACTCTCCTGTGGACAAAACAGGGATTTTACCAAAATTTACAGCAAGAAGTCCAGTAAGAGACATTTGGCTACATCAGGATTTGTTTCTACATTATGTTCTTCTCAGATGGAATAAACTTGGTGATAGATTCTATTTAATATACCATTATGGTTAACGTCAGCAAATTTTACAAAAAAATGGAAACATTCACTTATGAAATTTTAAAGGGAACTTGTCAGTAGCATTTAGGGGGGAAAACAGAGGCCGAGATATATCGGTCAATGTTCAAGAATTAAAATTATACCTACATTATGCTGATCTGTACCTACATTGCAGGGAAATGTGTAATTTTATTCATATGCAAAATAGACTGCAAGTGCACTAAGCGTTGCAAGTGCACTTATTGTCCACGGCTCCTCTAGAATTCTATTTGCCCGGAGCCATGCTTTGGTGCTAGATGGTAGTGGAGACATTATACATGGACACCAGTCTCTGAATTCCCTGTCAATCAATCAGCCATGGTGGTGCTGGTCAGAGAAAGCTAAAGTGGAACCATGGACTGCAAGTGCACTCAGAAAGAACTATGCACTTGCATGCTAATTTACATATGGATTAAAGTACAGATTTTTATTGAAGACAATGTCATGCTAGTAATTCACACACACCTCCAATAATGGTAAAGGTGGTGCAAAACTTCAATACAGAAAAGGAGTCAAAGTTAGGAGGAGGAATGATTACAGAGGACCCAACCCACAAAGTCCCGCTCCGATGCTCAAGGCGCTGCACCAATGACGTCATTTCTGAAGGTTTGAAGAAGGATTATTCTGCAATTACGCCTTGGATTTCTCAACTAAAGGTATCATGGTAATCAGCATTGTAGTACCATTATGGCACTGCCTCTAGTTTACAAAGCAAAAATCTGATGGTTGGTTCCCTTTAAAAGAAAAATAACTGGGCCCTTAAGGAGTTAATACATTAGACTTTTTAGAAGAATGGACTTGTCTTCTGCCCCGATAATCTGTGTATAGTGTGATAACATAGTGCAGCCAAGACGTCATGCAGCATTTCCGATACTTGACGTTTCCCTGATGATTTCTCTGCTCATGTTTTAGTGATATCCTTTATATTCCATCTTCCGGTGTTCTCCCCGCGGCCTCACACCTCCTTCTGTATTGTGTGTTGTGAGAGCTCGGCGAGGTGCGGAAGGATTCTTACTAGAATTTTGTTTCTTTTAAAAGTGCAAATTGGTTTCATTAAATTCCAAGGATGATCCCAAACTGTGTGAGCGCCGCCATCCATGTGCTGTAATGATGACAGCTCCTCCGCGGCCCCGGTGTTGAGTCATACCGGCAGGGGAACTGTAATAAGCGCTCAGCTCCATTTACTCCGGAGATTATACACAGCCCATCACTTCATACACCCCGGCCTATTACTAGTCATACACGTCCTGACACTAATATCTACCACTGGTAATGAGGACGATGCCGGAGCCGCACACACCGGCACCATTACCATACAGACGTATGTGTCCTGTGTAATGAGAAGAGGCAGTGCCCGGCATTTACATCACAGGGTCCTGTCTACCCATCACTGCTTCATCAGTCATAGGACCTAGGCAATAGTCTGATCATAGGCAACATCTATCTATCTATCCCTCTATCTATCTATCTATCTATCTATCTATTATCGATCCCTCTATCTATCCCTCTATCTATTTATCCATCTATCTATCCCTCTATCTATCTATGCCTCTATCTATCTATCTATCTATTATCTATCTATCTATCTATTATCTATCTATCTATCTATCTATCTATTATCGATCCCTCTATCTATCCCTCTATCTATTTATCTATCCCTCTATCTATCTATGCCTCTATCTATCCATCCATCCATCTATCTATCCATCTATCTGTCCACTTGAAGCGATGGCCGAGAGGACCACCGCAGTGCAGAGTAGGTTACAATACACAAGACGAGGTGCGAACAACAAGGATGTATTTATTAACAGGCGGGGAAAGATGTGGAGAAGGCAGGTTCAGGCACGGGGTATACAGTGGCAAAACGTGATTTAACAACACTTTTGTATTCTCTAGCTGGTCCGCTCAATAGCACGGTGCTCCAACTATTACAGGTTCAAGAAACACAAAAACAGTCAGGTACAATGTTACTTTACATGTAACCTCTCTGGCCTCTGCTAAATGGGCCACACGGATGCCGTGTTCTACCTACTGAAGCCTACTTTAGCCCCTAGTATGTGCACAATATTCAACTCACAGTGATGCTGGGGACGTGGATCCAGTCCCGGGGGCCCCCCAACAATAGTCTCATCTGAAGGTGCGCACTTCTCCTGGGCCGGGTTAAGGAGATCAAAATCTTCTTCTTGCTTCAGATTCCTCGCTGGTTCCCTGTTATCTGCAAGTCTCTATCTCGATTCAGAAGAAAAACTCCAATCCTCCGAGACACACCGGCTGTGTGTTCCTTCACACGCTTCTAAAATCAAAACAGAAACTCACTTCTCTTCTTACACTCGGGCTGTCCATTAGCACACTTTCTGCAGGGGGAGCAGAACATTCCATTACCCCTCAACATGGGGAGGTTTCTGTCTCTTAAAGTGGCAGCGTGTTTCTTATTGTCCATAGCAGTAGCACCCCCCAATATGCCTCCCCACTTAATGATGGTCGTCCTCGGCCATCACAGCTTCGAGCCCACTGTGTTTTGAAGGAAGGTTCAAACCTGTAGAGGAGACAACAATGGCAGTACAGCAGACCTAGTACATTGTTCAACATATCGGATTGGTGGAACCCCTGCAGTAGACCTCTGAGATCTTCTAAGATCTTGATTATCAGGCCCGGCTTGACTAGCTTCCGGAGGAACACTTGCTGTGGGAGCTGCAGTGGAATCTTGACTGGTCTCTTCTTCCCGTGGCAGTAGTGGCTCATCCATGGGATCTCCGTTTCCGGAAGGCTGAGGATCCGCCCCTGCATCGGGGACTGTCCACCAGTCATCATCGACTTCACACACAGATGGCGTAAGTTCAGGGAGTGGGGCAGAGACTGCAGGAGATCTTGGCGTAGAAAGAGCTTCAGACCGGCATGGTCGCAACATATTTCTGTGTAGTACTCTAGGGCCGGACGCTCCATTCTCAATTTGCACCTTGTAGACCGGGCCGTCAGCATACACCCGTTCGATTACTCTGTAGGGTTGAACTTCCCATCTTTCACTCAGTTTACCCTTGGGGCGTTTCTCTCTGACTAACACTCGATCTCCAGGTTGAAGCGGTATCTCTTGAATCGGTTTAGGGCTCATATGTTCTTTCTTCTGTAGCTGTTGACAAGCCAACCGACGTATCGTCTGTAATCGTTGTCGATGTTCTTTCACCCACGAAGTGGCAGTTCGTTACATGAAATCCTCTGGCTGCTCCAAATTCAGCTCGATGATTTCTCGCCCAACTCTTCCAAACAGCAGTAGATATGGGGTGTAACCTGTAGTGGAGTGAACTCGGTTATTGTAGGCCCAGACCAGTTCTGCCAGGTAATCCGGCCAACATGCCTTCTTATCTTCCTCTAATGTTCTCAGCATTTGAAGTAGAGTTCGGTCGAAGCATTCACATGCTCCATTGCCTTGGGTATGGTAAGGTGTAGTACGAGATCGCTCGATGTCATACATACAACATAATTCCTCCATCACCTTGCCTTGAAAACATGCACCTTGATCGGAGTGGATCCGCTTCGGGCATCCATACACCCGGATGAAGTCTTGGCAGATGGCCCGTGTCGCCGACTCAGCAGTCTGATCTCTAGTCGGGGTGACTACAGCGAACTTGGAGAAATGGTCGGTCATAACCAAACAGTATTGTAGTCCCCGAGTGGAGTGTCCCACGAGGAGATAATCAATCATCAACAGTTCTAGCGGTTCTTTGGTCTGTATGGTCTGAACGGGTGCCCTTTGTTCAGTGCTTTTAACGAGGTCGCATACTCGATATTGCCGGCAAACCTCTTCGACCACAGACTCCAACCTGGGGCAGTACACGTACTGCTGTAACCATTGGTAGGTCTTTGCAGGTCCAAAGTGAGCGCCAAACTCGTGAGCTTCCTTAGCTACCTCTTGAGCCATTTTTCCGGGTTTGACCACCTGCCATCTTGCTTCTATATCTTTTGGCTGTTGTCTCTTACGATATAACACTGATCCTCGAACTTCCAGTCTATCCCACTGGTGTAAGACACTCTTCATCTCGGCGTCCAGGTTAGCCCTTTCTTGTTTGTCTGGCGTCTGCTTCTCAGTTACCCAGTGTTTCATCTGTTGCAGCCCTTCGCCTGCATCTTGAGCACGTCCCCATTCTTCATTGGTTCTCCCCAGGGACCGGGGCAGTGTGCAAGCCTGCCTACTCAACTGGGACGCAACCACCGAGGACCCAAACTTGCTAAACTCTGGCGTTTCTTCCTCCTCTAATCGTTCATCGAGATCCCCCACTGGGGTCTCCACCGTCACTCTTGACAGCCCATCCGCATTTGTGTTTTCGGTAGCAGGGCGATAACAGATGGTAAAGTCAAACTTTGCAAGGCGAGCCACCCACCGTTGTTCCAAGGCTCCCAATTTGGTATTCTCAAGGTGGGCCAGAGGATTATTGTCTGTCCGGACCTGGATCTTGGTTCCTGTCAGGAAGCCAGCAAATTTCTCTGTCTTGGCCCACACTAGGGCCAGGAGCTCTAGTCGAAAGGAGCTGTAATTGTGTGGGTTTCTTTCGCTGTCCCACAGGGACCTACTGACGTAGCCAATGACTCTCTCATGTCCATTTTGCATCTGAGACAATACGGCACCGAGTCCATGAAGGCTACCATCTGTGTACAGCAGGAATGGTCGGTCGAAGTCCGCATAGGCCAGGATCGGGGCTGAAGTAAGGGCATTCTTCATAGCCTGAAAAGCCTCATCTTGTCTCTGAGCCCAAGAGATGCCCTGGTTCTTCGACACTCCGGCGGTCCCCCTCAGCAGCTCGTTCAAAGGACCCGCCACCTTTGCAAAGTCTTTGACGAACCGGCGGTAATACCCGGCGAGTCCAAGAAATGCCTTGAGTTCCCTCACCGTTCGAGGGACTGGCCACTTCTGAATGGCCGCCACCTTTTCTGCGGAGGGTAGGACTCCATCTTGTGACACTGTGTGGCCCAGGTACTCGATCTCTCTCTTGAAGAGGTGGCATTTTTTGGGATTCACCTTCAGGTTATGAGCCTGCAGTCTCCCGAGTACCTGTCCAAGCCGGTCAAGGTGTTCTTTGAACGTGGCCGAGAACACGATGATGTCATCCAGATAGATCAGGGTCGCTTCAAAATTTAGGTCTCCCAAGCACTTTTCCATCAGCCGTTGAAACGTGCCCGGAGCATTGGAGAGTCCAAAGGGCATCCGATTAAACTCAAACAATCCCATAGGGAGGATGAACGCGGTCTTGGCTTTGTCTTTTTCTGCCACAGGTACTTGCCAGTACCCGCTTGCTAGATCCAAGATGGAGAAGTACTTGGCCTTCCCCAAGGCCGTCAAGGATTCTTCGATTCGTGGTAATGGGTAGGAGTCGCGAACGGTACAAGCGTTGAGTTTTCTGTAGTCTACACAGAACCGGATGGTTCCATCCTTATTCTTGACGAGTACCACCGGGGCCGCCCAAGGGCTCTGGCTGCCCTGCACTATTCCTGAATCCAGCATCTGCTTCAGTAACGTCTTTACCTCTTGATACATCTTGGGAGGGATCTGTCGGTACCGTTCTCGAATCGGACAAGCTTCCCCGGTCGGTATCTCATGCATGATGGCTTCAGTGCAGCCGAAATCTTCAGCGTGGCGAGCGAATGCGGCCTGGTTCTCCCACAGCATAGCTTCTACTGCTTGCACACGCTCAGGGCCCAGCGAATTCACATCCACTTCCATCTGATCGAGGATGGCCTTTTCACTCCACTCTGGGGATGGCATCTCTTTGGCCCTCGCAGAGACTGCTAGGGTCCACCCCACACCTTCTATCGGCGATAAGGATATCTCTTTATGACTCATTACCTCACCTTTATGTACGTACACCAGGGCCAGATCCGTCCCTTGAGGCAAGGTGGCCTCACCGGGGCCCACATTCAAGGCTCTGATAGGGACGCGTCCTTGTTGGACCACAGCTACCGTACGAGCTATCATAACTTCTTGGTCCACTCTTCCGGTTGCTACAGGCTGAACAATCACTTCTATCCCATCGAGATTGCGATAGGTTCCCACTGGGAGGTGTAATATACTTTCTCGGCCGGGATGCAGGATTATAGGTTCCTTCCCAGGAGCCCTGATGACCCCTACCGTCTGATGAGATGGCACACTCTTCTGCGTCCCACAGATCAGCCGTTGAAGTGCTTCCTGTGTAGCCTTATGTGTAGTAGCTTGCTTCCAGTATCCGGGTCCCCGTTTGGTGAACATAATCTGATCTAATTCACGTAGGACATTCATCCCCAATATTACAGGTACATCTTCGTTGATGGGCTCGGGGACTAGTAGGATCCCTTTTTTCCCCACTTCTTGCCCACAGATTCGAACATTCATCCACACAACTCCTGTGACCGGTATCGGTTGTTGATTAGCAGCAATCACTCGGATCAGGGTCTCTTTCTCTGGCCTGGCCAGTGTCTGGAAATGTTGATTGAAATATGCTTCTGGCATCGTCGTCACTCGTGACCCAGTATCTATCAAGCAATTCACTGGGACACTCTCGAATTCAGCACGTAGGATGGGACAACCAGCGATCAAATGTTCGTTATGATACGGAGCGGCCTCCCTTCTCGCCTCCCCCGCAGAGTGCCGCACTACTGCGGGGGTTGGTAGTTTAACGATGGCTTCTGTTGGCTTTGAGTGTTATTCCGGCACCCCCTGGCAATATGCCCCCAACCTCCACATCCCCAGCAGTGGATGTCTTCTCCTCGCTGGGGAATACCTCGTGCCTCTGGTGGCTGACGAGAGGAAGCCTGCAGCCTCCAGTCCCCCATTGGTAGAGCCGAGGAATTGTTGCGTGAGTATGATGGGCCAGGTTGGAAGGAGGAGGATACAGCTGGGTAGGGATGTCAGACAAGTCCCTCATTTCTTGCTCCATCTGGGTCAGCTTCTCTTGTACGTTGAGAACGGATTTCTGTAAATCTTGCACCACCTGGACCAGTCCCACCTGGCAGTTTGGGTCCACTCTGGAGGTGGCGGTTTGGACGCGCACCACCCCAGATGCGTAACTTTCTTCTTTACTTCGGGCTACTGCTTCTGCTAGGATTTGACGAAAAGTAAGAGCCGGATTCGCTCGGACCCGTTCTGCCAGGGCTCGCCTCAAGGATACGCTATGCAATCCCAGAATAAACTGTTCCCGGAGTATCCGGTCGGTAGAGCCAATGCCGCCGAGTCCATCTGACTCCTTTCTCTGGACCTCCGCTAACACTTCTTGTAGTGCTGTTGCATACTGAGAGATCCCTTCTTCTTCCCGCTGCAGCCTCAAAAGAAATTTGGCGCGAAGATGTCCCACGCTAGCAGTCTCGCCATAGATCTCTTCCAAGAATCCAACTAACTCTTTCAGGGTACTACGGGTGGGTTCTGGTTGTAGGCAGACGTTTCTACGTGCTTCTCCCTCTAGGGCAGTCAAAGCGATGTCCACCTCAAGCTCTGGGCCGATGTTATACACTTTCAGGGTGCTCTGCAGCCGGGACACCCAGTCACACAGTGCCATGTTATTGCCATCGAATTTTGGTAGCACACTAAATATGGTGCCCATTGGAAGTGTCCTTGCAGGGGTTCCACCATTGCCCACAGCACCCCCATTAATATTAGCGTTCCTGCCGTTGCTGTCTGCTGCCTCCATCTTGGTGACCGTACCCTGCTCGCAGCGCCACTTGAAGCGATGGCCGAGAGGACCACCGCAGTGCAGAGTAGGTTACAGTACACAAGACGAGGTGCGAACAACAAGGGTGTATTTATTAACAGGCGGGGAAAGATGTGGAGAAGGCAGGTTCAGGCACGGGGTATACAGTGGCAAAACGTGATTTAACAACACTTTTGTATTCTCTAGCTGGTCCGCTCAATAGCACGGTGCTCCAACTATTACAGGTTCAAGAAACACAAAAACAGTAAGGTACAATGCTACTCTACACGTAACCTCTCTGGCCTCTGCTAAACGGGCCACACGGATGCCGTGTTCTACCTACTGAAGCCTACTTTAGCCCCCAGTATGTGCACAATATTCAACTCACAGTGATGCTGGGGACGTGGATCCAGTCCCGGGGGCCCCCCAACAATAGTCTCATCTGAAGGTGCGCACGTCTCCTGGGCCGGGTTAAGGAGATCAAAATCTTCTTCTTGCTTCAGATTCCTCGCTGGATCCCTGTTATCTGCAAGTCTCTCTCTCGATTCAGAAGAAAAACTCCAATCCTCCGAGACACACCGGCTGTGTGTTCCTTCACACGCTTCTACAATCAAAACAGAAACTCACTTCTCTTCTTACACTCGGGCTGTCCATTAGCACACTTTCTGCAGGGGGAGCAGAACATTCCATTACCCCTCAACATGGGGAGGTTTCTGTCTCTTAAAGCGGCAGCGTGTTTCTTATTGTCCATAGCAGTAGCACCCCCCAATACACTGACACAGACAGAAAAGGGCCCTTGTGCAAGAAGAGTATTTGGGCCCTTTTCAGTCTAATAACTCATCAAACTTCACAATTCCACCTGTTTTGGAAGTAGAAATGGCACCCCAACCTCTTGGGCCCCTGTGCGGCTGCACAGGATGCACCAAACATTTGTCTACCCGTATCTATCCATCTATCTATCTATAATAATAATCTTTATTTCTATTTCTATTTCGATTATTATCTATCTATTTATCTATCCCTCTATCTATCTATCTATCCCTCTATCTATCTATTATACCTATCTATCTCCTATCTAACCATCATCTAATCAAATCAAATCAAATCAAATAGGCTTTATTGGCAGGACCAAAAAACTATTAGCATTGCGAAAGCAAAAAAAGAAGTGTGACAGGGGAGTGGGTTAGGGTTGTGGGGATGGGGTGTTGGGGGTCACAATTTAGGGAATGATGGTCCATTTGGAGGTCTTTAGTACCCCTCAGCTTATGACATGTGGTGACATATTGGGCGGCGATCTCCACCATTGATTCTTCTTCCCCAGTAGGTTGCGGAGTTTCCTCTCCTTATCCATGAATGGAAAGTCCGGGGTATGAGCGGTAAGTTTCTGGAAGTGGGAGGCCCTCACTGCTGAGTATTTGTCACAGTGCAGTAGGAAATGCGCCTCATCCTCCAGAGCCCCCTGCTGGCAGTGCTGGCACAGACTATTCTCCCGCATCTTGTATGTCTGTCGGTGCCGCCCTGTTTCCACCTCTAGGCTGTGGGCACTCAGTCTGTACAGGCTCAGGGTCTGCCTGTCTTTGGGGTGGCGTAGCCTTTCCAGATATGGGGCCAGAGTGCAGTCCCTTTGCAGTGACCGGTAGATGGTGAGTTTCTGGGAGTTCTCTAATTCACTCTTCCAGTCCTCTATGTATTGCATCTTGCAGCTCTCTGAGATCTCTTTGATTTGGCCTTTTGTCAGGGTGTGTTGCTGACTTTGGCTGGACTGGCTGCCGGGGTTCCTGGCTTGCTCTGGGCTCTGGCTCAGCAGGGCTTTATGCTGATAGGAGCTGGGGTTGCTGTTCTGTATGTGCGTCAGGTGTGATAGCGCCCGCTTGTGTATATTGAGCCATAAGGGGACAGGCTATGTTTGAGGTGCTGCGATGGACTTGGAGGAGATATTTGCAGAACTCCAGATGGAAGACTTCAGTTGGGCTGGAATCCCACTTTGTTTGGTCTGGATAGGTCACTGGGCCCCATACCTCGCTGCCATACAGCAGTATAGGTGTGATGACGCTGTCGAATATCTTGAGCCAAACTCTCACCGGTGGTTTGAGGTGGTAGAGTTGTCTTCTGATAGCATAAAAGGTTCTGCATGCTTTCCCTTTCAGGGTCTCTGCTGCTTGCTTAAGGCTCCCAGTTTGGCTTAGCTCCAGACCGAGGTAGGTGTAGCTGCTGGTCTTCTCCAGTGTAGTGCCATTTAGTGTGAGGGAGGGAGTAGAGGTTTCGTTATACGTCCTCTTCTGAAACACCATGACTTTGGTCTTCTTTTGGTTGGTGGGCAAAGCCCATGTGGTGCTGAATGTTTCTAGCACAGTCAGGCTATCTTTGAGGCCTTTCTCGGATGGGGAAAGCAGCAGGAGGTCATCTGCGTACAGCAGGATCTTCACCTCTCGGTCATGCAAGCTGAGACCTGGGTCTGGGGAGGATTCCAAGGCTGAGGCCAGTCCATTTATTTAGTTATTGAATAGAGTTGGGCTCAGGCTGCAGCCCTGTCTTCCCCCCCGGCACTGCCGGAAGAAGGCCGTCCTCTTTCCGTTAACCTTCACGCTGCATCGGTTCTCAGATTATGAGCTCTTGATCACGTCGTAGGTTCTGCCGCCTATTCCACTTTCCAGGAGTTTAAGGAACAGGCCTGGGTGCCACACTGAGTCAAAGGCCTTCTTGAAGTTCACAAAACATGCAAATATTTTCTCCTGTTTTTTGCCGTGGATGTGGGTCTTGTTGAGGCTTTGCAGTATGTAAATGTGGTCCGTGGTGCGATGGTTTGGCATGAACCCAGCTTGGCTTTTGCTGAGGGTGTCCCGCTGGGTGAGGAAGGTGATGATGCTTTTATTAATAATGCTGTTAAACATCTATCTATCTATCCATCTGTTGCTCCATCCAACCATCATATATCTATTATCTATCTATCCATATATCTATTCTTTTATCTATCAGCCATCTATCACCTATATCTATTCCTTTATCTATCTATCCATCCATCTATCTATCTGTCGCCCCATCCATCCATCATCAATCTATCTCTCCATCCTGCATATATCTATTATCTATCTATCCATCTGTCTATTAATCCTTTATCTATCAGACGTCTATCTATCTATACTTCTATCTCTCTATCTATCTATCTTATCTATCTATCTATCTATCTTCTATCTATCCTTCTATCTATCCCTCTATCTATCATCTATCTGTGCCGCCCCAGCAGCGGATCAAACCACTCGGATCCGGGGTTAGTGTCCGTTTGTGGCTCGAGGGTCTCCGGACCTGGGGGCTTAGGGGCCACACTCTAAAGTAAAGGGGGAATATTTACAGGGGAGTTTTAGTTCGTGATGCCACCCGTGGTGTGCGGTAATTGGGAGTACCACCGCTGCCATTGGGAGTACCCGGGGTGATTGAGTGGGGCAGCAAGGTGTCGTTGCCCTCCACGGGTAAGGGTAGGCCCCGGGACTCTGGATGGTGATACTTGGTGCCGTGACGGGGGAAAATCACTCAGGTACTCACTCAGCCAATAAGCAGATGCTGACAACCGGGTAAACCAAGTCTCTGGGTGCCGCTGCCTCTCAAAGGGGAGCTCGTCTGGGTCCCGTCCCCTGCAGTGCTGCCTGGTGATCCGTGACCTGCCTCCTGGTTTAAATTCACCGTAGTGGCCCAGTAGTCTGGAACTTGCCGGGCCCGGCTCCCCACTGTGGCTAAGTATGGGAGCTTGCTCTCAGGGCTCACACTTGGGATTTCAGTGGGTCGCTTGTTTGGAAAGCCCTATCCCCCTCGTTGCGCTAGTGCCCAGATTCTGGAGCTAGTGGGAACAGTCCATAAAGGCTCCGTTCTCTGCAGGTTAATTGCCGGGTTGTCTGAAGCTTCTCCCCGACCTAGGGTCTGTGTACCTCGCCGTGCCTTTGCTCCCGGACCGGTGATAGGACCAGGCTGCTGACCGTCCTCTTTGACAGGTCCAGGCACCTAGCCTCAATCCCCTGCGACCGGGGGTCCGACTCCTCTAGGTCCAGACCACCGTCTGCAACCTAGTCAGCTTCTCCTGGGAGCCACTACTCCCTGCTTCCTCCTCCACTTCTCCACTACTCTACTCTCTTCTCTACACTCCTCACCTCCCCTTCCTTATCCCTAGGTGGGCGACCCTATTCCGCTTAAGCTGCCCACTGTCTGGTGGGTGTGGTGCAGGGTGTATCTAGGATTTGATTTGCTGTTGGAGGCAACTCTGCAAGATGGGGACCCAGAACCATGAGGGATTTGAATACTGCACTGAAGAGAAAGAGCATGCAGTACCCTGTGACGACCTGATAGTCCATGGGCGTCACATATCTATCCCTCCATGTATCCCTCTATCTATCCCTCCATGTATCCCTCTATCTATCTATCTATCTATCCCTCCATGTATCTCTCTATCTATCTATCTATCTATCTATCTATCCCTCCATGTATCCGTCTATCTATCTCTCCATCCATCATATATCTATCTATCTATCCCTTTACCTATCTACCTCTCCATCTATCTCCTATCTATATCTCATACCTATCCATCCATCCATCCATCTTCTACCTTTATCTATCTATCTATCCCTCTATTATCTAATATCTATATCATTTTTGACAATCCACATTTTCTCTCTAATATAAGGTAATATCTCTCACATCTGTCTATATCGACTTATAATCTCATCTATTTCCCAGATATGAGTTGGTAATTTAGGAACGTCTAGTCCTGACCCCAGCTCCACTCCAACCCTCACACCATCTATCTCATTGTCTACACAAAATTGCTTTAATCAAATTTTATATGTTGAACTGGAGACTCAATGTAATATTGGCTGCTCAGCGGAATATCACTTTTCGGATGTTATTATTTGCTTTTTATTTTGCCTCTCCTTTGCAGGGATATTAGCAATCAAAGTATTTGCTGCCTAATGAGTTAACTTTAGCCAGAATTTCTTGGTTTTGGTCCTGCTTTAGTTGTCCACCTGCCAATCATTTTCCACTGATTTGCTACTTTTTTTTTTACAGATTTTATTCTGCACTTCATATATTTTAAATGCTAGAACTCAACCCTCAGATTTATATATTCTAAATGGTCTTTCTTGTCATTAAAAGGAATCTGTCAGCAGGTTTTTGCTACCTCATCTGAGAGCAGCTTGATGTAGGCAAAGAGATCCTGAATCCAATGATGTATCACTTAGATTACTGGGTGCAGCAGATCTGACACAATCAGAGTTTTTAGATTTAGCCATGTACCAGAGCTGAGAAAGCTAACCCCACCCACACCAGGCTCTCAATATAAAATGACTATGGACAGTGAGCTGCTAATCACAACAGGGGGTTGCTGGACAAGCTGACTTCTAGCTGACCTCATCCAGAAATGATAATCTCCTGAAGCTAAAACAAATTGCAAGTAAACAACAGCAGATACCTTGGTACTAGAGACATTGCTCACATCTGCGTGTTAACCCTACAGCATGCTGGCTTTAAATTACATAGCAAAAACCTGCTGACAGATTCCCTTTAATGGCCTTCCTAAACTTGTGTAACTTTTGTCATCTATATTTGTTGTCTATAGGAATGCGTTTTACAGTCTGACCGATAGAGATATAAAGCGCTCCCATTTATCACTTATGTCACTATCACTATCTGACAGGATCGGATCCGATCCCAATCAATGTCTTGTGCAGTACTCAACCTCGGGAAATTGGCCTTTTCAAAATTCATCAAATACTTTTTACCCCAGTTTTCTGGTATAAAATTGGATGAAATGTGGTGAAACGTTTGTGTAACTCATAAGTGAACAAAAGAGTTGCAACTTTTGACATTTTTTCGCCAGGTCGGACAACTTTTTGAAAAGTGGATGGAAGTTCATCAAGAGTAGATGTGTTCAACAAATTTCTCATAATTTACAGCACAAACATGAAGTAAATCACAACAGAAATATAGTCCAGTTCCTGTCTCACAGCCACCCTACACACAGTATCATGGGCCCACAGCTCCTCTATACACAGTATAATAGGCCCACAACCCCTCTACACACAATGATGGGCCCACAGCCCCGTTATACACAGCATGAAGGACCCACAACCCCTCTATAAACAGTATGTTGGGCCTACAGCTCCCCAATACACAGTATGATGGGCCCACAGCTTCTCTATACACAGTATAATGGGCCCACAACCCCTCTACACACAGTATGATGGGCCCACAGCATCCCTATATACTGCATGTTAGGCCCACAGTTCCCCTGTACAAAGTATGATGGTCCCACAGTACCCCTGTACACTGTATAATGGGCCCACAGCCCCTCTATACAGAGCATGATTGTCCCACAGCCCCTTTATACAGAGCATGATGGGCCCACATCCCCTTTATACACAGTATAATGGGCCCACATCTCCTTTATACACAGTATTATGGGCCCACAGCTCCTATATACATAGTATGATAGCCCACAGCCCCTCTATGCACTGCATGGTGGGCCCACAGCCTATACACAGTATGATGTCCACAGTTCCCCTGTACACAGTATGACAACAGTCCCACAACCCTTCTCTACACAGTATGATGGGCCACCAGCCTCTCTATACACAGTATGATGGACCCACAGACCCTCTATACACTGCATGATGGGCCCACAGCCACCCAATACACAGTATGATGGTCCCACAGTTCCCCTGTACACAGTATGACAGGCCCGCAACTCCTCTCTACACAGTATGATGGGCCCACAGCACCCTATACATGATATAATTGGCCCACAGCCCCTTATTCAGGATATGATGGGCCCACACCTCCCCCTATCCACAGTATGATGGGTCCACAGCAGGGCAGATGAAAGTATTGTAGAGCATGTTAGCAAGTTGTATATAAGAGCTCACAGGTGGTGGCCGCAGCTTATAGTCGCCAAATCTGGTGACAGGTTCCCTTTAAGAGTAAAATTCCTTTCTGACTTCACATACGGCAATCAGACTTGTTGCCTGGATCACCTTCCCATCACAGAATTTAGTCCCCATAACCTGTATTTTCAAGAAAGGCATTAGGGTCCTCCATGAGCTTTTGTAGTGAATCAGTTATTACAACATCATGTGGCAGAAGTTTCCATAATCTCACTGCTCTCACAGTAAAGAATCAGCATCTGTAATTATGATTAAACTTTGTTTTCATATACATAGTGGATGCCCCTTTGTCCCCGTCACAGGACTAGTGGTAGAAAGATAATTAGACAGTTCTCTGTACTGTTACCTAATACATTTGTACATTTCAATAACATGCCCCAAAGCTTTCGTTTTTCCAAACTGAATAACCCCAAGGTTAATAAACTGTCTTGTGCAGTTCACTCACTTTCTTAATAAATAATAATGTAGCCAAACTAGTGACTTGTATAGAAGCAAAACTATGTTGTCGTCATGAGCATCTAATCCTCTTTTACTGCATCCCATTATTTTATTTGCTTTGACAGCAGCTGCCTGACACTGACCACTAAAGTTTGTTTTCCATCCCACCATATTTCAAACTCTTTTTCGTTGACAATTGTTTCCACTGTTTTACCATCTAGTACATAATTATACATTTTATTTCCTCTGCCCAAGTGCATAACATTACATTTATCTACATTAAACTTAAATTACCCCTTCACAGCCCAAGCTTGCATCTTACATAAATCCCTCTGTAATATTAAATTATTCTCCTCTTAGTTGATTACCGTACAAAGTTTAGTATTATCTGCAAATATTGAACTTTTCCTCTGTATGCCCCTTACAAGGTAATTAATAAATATGAAAAAAAGAAGAGGGCTCAATACTGGGGAAAAAAAGAAGAGGGCCCAATGCTGACACCTGTGGTACTCCATCGATAACTGTGATTCAATCTGAGCATGCTTCATTAACAACTACTTTCTGTTTCCTTCTGTTTCTTGAGTCATTTGGTAACCCAGTTACATATCTTTTTCCCTAGATCCATTACTCTCATTTTATGTTTCAACCTTTTGTGTGGCATCATATCAAACGCCTTATAAAACTCCAAGTAGACAACATCCACGAAACATTTGTCTTAAAAAATTGCCCTCACAATTGCCTTTTTAATAATAATAACTCAAGTCTTCACTGGCCTGTCTATGCATCAACACCCAAAAATGATGTATTAGCCCCCAAAAAAACAGACTTTTTTAAGACCACTTTTTGTCTGTAACCAAATATTCCAATCACTAAAACATTATCGATATACAAATGTATAATAATTTTTTACCTTCAGTCCCCCACATACTGGGCAAGCAGAAAAAAGGGCCCTGGTAATGCCAGGTTGAGGGCTGCAGATTTCACAAGTCTCACTTGTTCCTGCAGCTGCCACCTCACTTCCTTTTGGTTCCATCGACTGTGGTTGCCCCTTTGTAGCTGTCCACTTTGGAACAAAATCCACGTATGTCTCATCACCTGAGTCTTTGTTTTCTTGCAGTAAAGATGCAGTTTTTGGGTCAACATGAGGCAGCAACAGCTTAGGATCACTGGTGCTTTGAGTTCCTTGTGCCTGGTCCTTTGGTAATGTGGAATCTGAAGTTTTGTGTTGAGGTTCTCTAGCAGCTGCCTGTAAAACACTTCGAGGAGTGTCGTAAAGATGTCTGACAGAGGCAGGCATCTGATATTCAGTCCCTCTGTGTGGATCTGGATGCTGACATGTACATAGATTTTGATCTGTGGCCATGGCCAACGGTAAGCTTATCAGTGACCCAAACTCCTCACCATGGCAAATGTCCAGGCTTTCCGCATAGGAAGAAAAACTTCCAGAATAGGAAGAGTGACTTCCAGTAGCTATCCCACTGTCAGAAGAGCTTTGACGGCCAATCTCTTGCAAGTGTCTAGAGGGTGTTGGCTTTGGAGGTGGCTTTGAGGCTCGAAGAGCTTCAGCATAAGCTTTATCTTCTCCAAGATGAATGCCCTTGGCAGCTGCCATACCATGACTTTCAGCAGAAGTGCTGGCAGAAGATGGATCTGCCCAAATGGTCAACCGGCTTCCGGCACTGGCATCTGAATGGCTGGTGTCCGAAGAGGAACTGGACAAACTTTTGTCATCTCCTGCAAATAAATCAAAGTTTTTGTTTACTTATTTCTCTTGGCACATACAGCTGAATAGAACAGAAAAATTCATATTGAAGAGAAAAATAGTTTGATAACATCCTAAGCTAGGTAAAAGACTATTATTTTATAATGGACATGTACAGTTATATCAGAAGAAAACTTTAATGTTCTCCCCAAAAAGCCCTCAAATGCATAAAAGAATTGCAAAACTATGGACAGTCAGTCCCATACAATGTTTTAATTACTTGAATTCCACTTTTTCAGATACGACTACTATTCTGTTTAAGAGACATATAACAACATGAAAAACAATCCTCAGAGGCACTGTGTATTTAGGGCACCCTCCCACTATGGGAGGTGCCTGTGCAACACATTCAGTTAGTCAGTATACCAGTCTGCTAGCTAGTTGTGAGGTCCCGTTTTTTCTGTGTCCATCTCCTATACCTAAGTTTGCCTTGCCATACCTGTCTGACCCTACCGTGCCCACCATACCTGTCTGTACTCACCTGTCCAGCCTGATCAAGTCATCGCGCCTGTACCTGAGTCTGTCACCTGTTCTTTGGGTCAGCTGTCACAGTTCCGGTTACGGCCCTGGGAGTGTTACCTGGTGTCCGCCTCGTGGTGGGCACTTAGCTAAGCCACTCCCACTAAAGGGTAAACCTGGGGCCCCCCTGTGGCCAAGCGGGTTCACTAATCCCACTTGCTGCCCTTACACCAATCATGAGCACTACAGTAGGTATGGCTAGAAACATTATAAGTGCCATGGTTGTCAACTGTTTATGTTCCCTCCTGTCTGCCTTGTGGCTCTGCTGGTTGTTTTGTAATGTCCAGCACAGGTTTCAGCTTCAGAATAGTAGAAGATCTACAGAAAGAGGGCATTCAAGCCAGTAAACCTTTATGGTAGGTTTTAGTACATAATTGTAGAGTAATGTTGACCTGATTACTATGAAGAGTTTTGCATTTATTTAATTCCTTTCCAAAAAAACATTTCTATATTGAACCTTTTAAACCATATAGTCTCTTTAACTTGCATATATTACAATACATCGCAAGCTGCATGATGCTGTTCAGTGTAAATCCCCATAGGTATCAGCTCAGCCTCGAGCACTTCCTGTCTTTCTCTGAAACTGCATCTAAGCTGATATCAAATCAGGGTATATATTAAATTCACATTCAGTAGAAGAAAGGAGATCCTTCAGCAAATCTAGCTCCAGGTTTATAAGGATCCTCAGACAACAAAGGCCCATTAGGACCCTCTTTTCGTTTGTTTTCTCCTCCTCACCATCTAAAAGCTATATGTTTTTTATTTTTATGTTAATAGAGTTATATGAAGTCCTTGTTTAACTAGCTTGAGTTTTTATTTATGGGTCCACACGACTTTGTGATCTTTTTTTGAGGAAGTGAAGTGACCAAAAATCAGCAATTCAATGATTTTGAGAATTTGTGTGTGTGTGGGGGTCTTTCATTTTAGAATTTATCATATAGGATGAGTACTATGATAGTTAATTCGTTTGGACATTTATATTTTTCATTGTGTTTTTACATTTTTTTTAGATCTCCTTAGGAACATTGTAAAGATTTGATCGCTTACACAATACACTGCAATACTGTGAAAGTAGTGCACTCTATTGTATATACCATCCATCGACTGGGCTCTATAGGTGTACAGACATGGGGGCACAGAAGTTAAGACAGCCAGCACCAATCACACCAGTTAGGCTATGTTCGCTCCTGAGCTAGCTCTATATATGTAGCACGCATATCCACCAATGGATATTGACAAAGGAAATGTAGTGTGAGTGGGCCCCTCAGGCAGTGGCCCTGACACTTGCTTTAATTTGCCAGGAGTTGCCCTGACCTGGAGATTGAGCAGGAAGCCTGCAGTTTGTATTAATAACACTTAATAATGGTGAGCAGCTTGCAATGTATTGAAACACCTGCAAACTGGAGAAGCAAAATCATTAAACAACTTTACTGAAAACCTATCACAGAAATTTAACGTTGCACATGGGAAAAAAGAATAGTGCAAAGGTGTTAATAGCCTTTAAAGTATACAATTAATGTTAATAGCCTATAAGATAGAAAAATAATGTGAATATGCTCCAACCATAGAATAGAAGGAACTAGAATGGACAGTGCCATAGTAATAAGAATTCATATCACACATATATATTGCATTACTATTCTCTTCTCTATTTACTGATCCATACGGAGTCAAATAACAATGTGTGTCGGCAGCCCACTACGACATCCAATAAATGCAGAACATCTGCAGGGGAACGTAATATGGGATTTATTCTCAGCTCACAGCATATACAGGAGGTTACAGGTATTGTTGTAATATTCATTTATCTCCTGTTGCATAGGGATGTAATGGATATTCCCCAATAATGAATATGATGTAGAATATATAAATGAAGCAGACGCTGTAATCTCTAATTACAAGGACCGAAACCCTATTACGCTGCTGTTGATTCCTCTGAGTTTTGCTGTAATTCTCTGCAGGTTGGAAAGTTGTTTTTTTAATGCTGGATCATGAATTCCATTTCATGTGTCAGTGTAATAGCAATATTTTAATTATACATGTAATTATGTGCATAGATATGAGGTGCACAATATAAAACCGCAAAAAAACCCAACTTGTTTCTTGTGTTACATTGTTTATGCATGGTCAAATTGTAAATAGGCTTTAAGGGTAGATTCTAATATAAAAATATTGATGGTGAGCCGTTATTGTGTGGTCTGTACGTGGCCTGATCGCCACTAATTAACATAATGAATTCCTATGACTGTAGCCTTCATGGAGTACTATACTCTGGATTTGCTGGTTCCATCTATTAGAGTGAGCTAATTTATAATCAGTCTATTGAATCAATCTGGTCTACTTGGCATTGCTCCCACCTGGCCAGAATCCTACTCCACACTGATGAGGGGCATTACCCCGAAACAGCTGTCTGTGGATGGATACCTGGCCTTGGTAATTCCCTTGTCATATCTTTAACCCCATAGCGACGGCCTAACGTCTCAAGACGTCGGAAAAACAGGGTACTTATTCTGTTCCGACGTCTTGAGACGTCAGGCCGGAAAAAGCTTGTAGCGCCCCCCAGTGACGAAAAATCTCGGGGGTTTCAGCTACCGGAGGTAGCTGAGACCCCCAAGATTATGAATCGGGGTGTTTTTTTTGGACCCCGTTAATGCGACAACATTAAAAAAAAATAAATGGCCGGTAAAATTGATTTATTTCTCATCTGACGTGATCAAACATGTCAGATGAGAAATAAATATGAGCCCTTAGTGCCCCCAAAGCCCCCGGTACCGGAGAGTCCCCCCACCACCCCTACCCCCCCTCCGGAAAATCCAAAGATGGCACCGACGCGCGCTGAAAACTCCCGCCGCCGCCGGCTCTGCATTCATTTCCCTCCGATCTGAAATGATCAAACATTTCAGATCGGAGGGAAATGTCCTCCCCCTGACCCCTCCTCCGGTACACTGGAGATCTCTGGTCCCCGGAGCCCCCTCCGGTCTCCAGAGCCGCCGCCTCCCCCCTCCCCCCTCCCCCCTCCGGAGCGTGGAAGATGGCGGCCGCATTCATGCTGCTCTTTCTGCCGCATGTGACACGTCACATGCGGCAGAAAGTTGTCCCCAGGTCACCCGCCGTCACCCCCCGTCACCCCCTGTCACCCCCCCCAGCCCCCGGTTATACGTTACCTGGCTGCTGGTGCTCCGGCCCCGCGATCACGCCGCCTCCTTCTTGAAAGCTGGCGGCGCATGCGCAGACAACGGCTGTCAGCTGGATCCCTGCAAGCAGGGATGCTGACGTCGCTACTGCACAGGCTGCTCCACTGTGGACCGGGGGAGGGTGAGTGCGGTAATCTGCAGCCACACTCCTCACATGGAGAGACTGGTGTTCTAGAAAATGGGGGGTACGTTCTGTGAGCGTGCCCCTCATATTCTAGAATGAGGTTACTGCAGGTCACTCTGCCCTAGGTTGGACCGGGGCAGTGTGAGTGCAGTATTCTCAGATTACTGCACCCACACTGCTCATGGAGAGCTTGCTCTTCCAGAAAATGGGGGATACGTTCCCTGAACGTGCCCCCCCATATTCTAGAAGATCCAGAGTCGGCGTGGGACCTCCAAAATGGATTACAGCGACCGAAATTTATTTATTTTCAATAAATTGGTAAAAGAGGAATGTTTCGGGGAGTTTTTTTTTCAAATAAATTTTTTTTTTGTCTTTATTTTTTTCTATTACTTGACTGGGTTAGTAATGTCGGGTATCTGTTCAGATGCCGTGACATCACTAACCCCAGGGCTTGATGCCAGGTGACATTACAGCTGGTATCAACCCCATATATTACCCCGTCTGCCACCGCACCAGGGCGCGGGATGAGCTGGAGCGAAGCGCCAGGATTGGCGCATCTAATGGATGCGCCACTTCTGGGGCGGCTGCGGCCTGCTATTTTTAGGCTGGGAAGAGTCCAATAACCATGGCTCTTCCCACCCTGAGAATACCAGACCCCAGCTGTCTGCTTCACCTTGGCTGGTGATCTAATTTGGGGGGGACCCCACGTTTTTTTTTTTTTTAAAAAACGCCTGGGGAGCCCTCCAAATTGATCACCAGCCAAGGTGAAGCTGTCAGCTGTGGTTTGCAGGCTACAGCTGTCTGCTTTACCCTAGCTGGCTATCAAAAATAGGGGGGACCCCACGTCGTTTATTTTAATTATTAATTTTTTGGGGGGCTAAATACAAGGCTAGGCACCCTTTAGTGCCACATGAAAGGCACTAAAGGGCGCCATCTTAGAATATGCAGGGGGTGGGACGTTATATTTGTTTGAAATCTATCCATTCATCCATTGTAGCATTTTAAGCTGTGCGCCCACAATCGGGATTTGCAGCGTTTTGGGCGCAGAGTGTTTTCCCTGCATCCATAACGCTGCGTTGTGCAGTAGAAGCACAGTGGAAGGATTTTTAGAAATCCCGTGCCCACTGTGCTTCTCTTCTCCGCAGCATAAACCGACCTGTGGTGCAGCTTCCCGAGCCTCAGCATGTTAATTTATGCTGCGGAGATGAGTGTTCTCTGCAGGTAGCATAGAGCTCCACAGCAGCCTGAACCCAAATCGTGGGTATGGGCAGCTGCGCTCTCCCGTGGACAACACTCACATCTCTGCAGGAAGGCTGACACTGTGTACTAGACGCTGTGTCGCTGGATCATGGCCACATAGCCTAAAAGTGAGACATTTGTTGCTACAGCAACATTTTTGTGAAGTACCTGTGGATTCAAAATGCTTACTATACTCCTGAATAAAATCCAGTTTCCAAAATGGAGTCACTTGTGGGGGGTTTCTAATGTATAGGTACCCAAGGGGCCCTGCAAATGTGACATGGTGCCCGCAATTTATCTCAACTTTTCCAGAATTCAAATGGTGCTCCTTCCATTCCAAGCCCTCCCATTTATCCAAACAGAGGTTTTTGGCCACATGTGGGGTATCCCTGTGCTCATAAGACATTGGATAACAACCTGTTGGGTCCACGGTTTGTTGTTGTCTCTTGAAAAAGTGAGAAATTTGATGCTGAAGCAACATTTTTGTGACAAAAATGAAAATTTTCAATATGGCAACCTAAGCTTATCAAATTCTGTGAAGTATTCGTGGATTCAAACTGCTCACTATACACCTAGATAAAAGCCTTGAGGTGTCTTGTTTCCAGAATGGAGTCACTTGTGACGTGTGACCGCCACTGTTTAGGCACCTCAGGGGCTCTCCAAATGCAACCTGGCGTCCGCTATTGATTCCAGCCAATTTTGCAGTCAAATGGCACTATTTCCCTTCTGAGCCCTGCTGTGCACCCAAACAGTTGATTTCCACCACATATAAGGTATCGCCAAACTCAGGAGAAATTGCACAATAAATGTTATGCTTAATTTTTTCCTTTTACTCTTGTAAAAAAAAAAAGCTACCTGGTTGAAATAACAATTTTGTGGTAAAATTTTATTTTTTTTTTTCATGGCTCAACGTTATAAAATTCTGTGAAGCACCTGGGGGTTCAGGGTACTCACCAAACATCTAGATAAATTCCTTGAGGGGCCTAGTTTCCAAAATGGGGTCACTTGTGCGGGGTTTCTGCTGTTTAGGTACCTTAGGGGTCCTCCAAATGTGACATGGTGCCCGCAATCTTTTTCAGCCAAATTTCCTTTCCAAAATTCAAATATTGCTCCTTTCGTTCCAAGCCCTCCCATTTTTCCAAACAAAGGTTTCAGACCACATGTGAGGTATCATCGCGCTCATAAAAAAGTGGTTAACAAACCTTGAGGTCAAATTTTTGGAATTACCTCTTGAAAAAGTGAGAAAATTGATGCTAAAGCAACATTTTTGAGAAAATTATTAAAATTTTCAATATGACAACGTAACGTTAACAAAATCTGTGAAGTACCTGTGGATCTAAAATGCTCACTATACCCCTAGATAGAAGCCTTGAGGGGTCTAGTTTCCAAAATGGTGTCACTTGTGAGGGATTTCTTCTGTTTAGGTACCTTAGCGGACCTGTAAATGCAACATGGTGCCCGCAATCTATTTCAGCCAAATTTGCTTTCCAAAATTCAAATATTGCTCCTTCTGTTCCGAGCCCTCCCATTTGTCCAAACAGAGGTTTCTGACCACATGTGGGGTATCGGCGTGCTCATAAGAAAGTGGGGAACAAGTTTTGGGGTCAATTTTGTTGTGTTATTTCTTCTAAAAGTGAATAAATTTGGGTTAGAGCAACATTTTTAGGTAAAATTTAATTTTTGCTTTTTTTCATTCCACATTGCTTTTGTTCATGTGAAGCACCTGAAGGGTTAATAAACTTCTTGAATGTGGTTTTGAGTACTTTGGGGGGTGCAGTTTTTAGAATGGTGTCACTTTTGGGTATTTTCTATCATCTAGGCCTCTCAAAGTCACTTCAAATGTGATGTGGTCCCTAAAAAAATGGTTTTGTAAATTTTGATGTAAAAATGAGAAATCGCTGATAAACTTTGAACCCCTCTAACTTCCTAACGAAAAAAAAAATTGTTTCCAAAATTGTGCTGATGTAAAGTAGATAAGTGGGAAATGTTATTTATTAACTATTTTGTGTCACAGAAATCTCTGGTTTAACGGTATAAAAATTCAAAAGTTGAAAATTGCAAAATTTTCAAAATTTTTGCCAATATTCAATTTTTTTCATAAATAAACGCAAAAAATATTGTCCTAAATTTGGTACTAACATGAAGTCCAATATGTGACGAAAAAACAATCTCAGAATCACCAGGATCCGTTGAAGCGTTCTAGAGTTATAACCTCATGAAGTGACACTGGTCAGAATTGCAAAATTTGGTCTGGTCATTAAGGTGAAAATTAGCTCCGTCACTAAAGGGTTAAACTTGTCAAAAAGTTGGATATTGACTAAAAGGGCCACTTAATATGGTGGTTATGGTGGTCTCCTAAAAAGAGCCACCCCTTGGCTGGGTCCTTCCCGGAGGGATATCTGGCTGGTTTCTGTGTTGAGACTCCTAACAGAGGCTCCACGGACTTTTTTGATTTGCATATTTCCCAGGGGGCAATGTACCTAGGATTTCCCTGTCTTGAGCGCCCTCGTTGGCTGCCGGCAGTGTTTTCTCTGGCTGGTCTCCCCGAGATCAGTGATTGTTTTGTCTAATTTATAATCAATGGCATACCACCAATGGCAGCAGACAATGTGCTGCTATGGGGACAGTGAGTCAGGGGAACATGGCCATTCCCCACTGGTCATCACACCTTCCGATGTCTCCTCTATCATTCCACTGCTTCATCTAATATTTGACGTCTCAGCACAGTCGGTGCAATGATGTCACTATAGTGTGCCCACTCTGCCCAGATGTGCAGAGCTGCAGATATATGCTGAGGAGACCGGAGCAGCGGGGGAATGAGGATAGGTAAAATATTTTTTTTTAATAAAAGTGAGTACACTGGTGGCCATAATACTATATGAAGGACTATGGGGTTCATTATACTAGATGGAGGACTATGGCGTCCATTATACTATATGGCGTACTATAGGGGTGCATTATACAATATGAAGGACTATGGGGTCCATTATACTATATGGAGGACTATGGGGTCCATTATTCTATATGGAGGACTATGGGGTTCATTATACTATATGGAGGACTATGGGGTCCATTATTCTATATGGAGGACTATGGGGTCTATTATACTATATGGAGGACCCTGGGGTCCATTATTCTATATGGAGGACTATGGGGTTCATTACACTATATGGAGGACTATGGGGTCCATTATACTATATGGAGGACTATGGGGTGCATTATTCTGTATGGAGGACTATGGGGTTCATTATACTATATGGAGGACTATGGGGTCCATTATACTATATGGAGGACTATGGGGTGCATTATACAATATCAAGGACTATGGGGTTCATTATACTATATGGAGGACTATAGGTGCATTATACTATATGGAAGACTATGGGGGTGCATTATACTATATGGAGGACTATGGGAGTGCATTATAATATATGGAGGACTATGATGGGCTCATAATGCAGGACTCTGGGGTGTGTATTATACTATATCGAAGTCTATGGGGTGTATTATACTCTATGGATGACTATGGGCTGTGCATTATACTAATAGGGATGACTATGTGGTGCATTATACCATAAGGAGAACTATGTGGGGCCAATTATATTATATGGAGAACTATGGGGCTGAGTTATACTATATGGAAGGCAATGTGGGGCCCATTATACTATCTGTAGACTGTGAGCCCTTGCAGGCAGGGTCCTGTCTCCTCCTGTTCATGATTATTGTATATGCTTTTATTCCGTATATTCCTTTTCACACGTAAAGAGCCATAAAATAAATGGCGCAATAATAATAATAACATGGTGGACTATGGGGGTGCATTATATTATGTTGAAGGCAATGTGGAGACAATTATGCTATATGGAGGACTATGAGGGGTGCATTATACTATATCGAGGGTTATATGGGTGTTATTATACTGTATGGAGAGCCTCATGATTTCTATGTATGCCCCTGTCTATAATTCAATCACTCTTAATGTGTATCTGCCAGCAAGATTTTGTTAAATCTGAGTGCCGCATAATGTAGGTGCTGAGACCCTCATTCCAGGGATGTGTCACTTACTAGGCTTTGTGTTGTAGTTTTAATACAATCAGTGTTTTATCAGTGTAGTGGGTGGGCAGACCCCTACAAAAGAAACATCATCCGGAAATGTTAAAGTTGTTTTAATAAAAGTGTATTGTATTGTATTGTATTGTATTGTGTTAGGGCACCCCCTAGTGGCCGGGTGGGACGGCTGTCGCCACAGGGAAAGAGGAGGAGCCGGCAGAAGCCAGGGGGAAGATAAAAAGTGTGTGTAGGGTAGAAAGTGCAGTTGGGCCCGGGAGAAGCGAGTGAACAACAAGGGGGCAGAGTGTGGGAGCTGATTTGATCGGGGACGCCGGAGAAGACAGGAGGAGACGATACCTTAGCAAGTGAAGCAGCCGGTGTGGGTCCGGCTTGTGGGTAGCTGTTAGTGGGAGCCCGGCGAAGTGGAGTAACCGGTCACACCCCACCAGAGGGAGTGTCAGGGCAGGTTGTCCCCCAGCTCAAGAAAGTGTACCCGGTATTTACAACTGCACTGTTTCTGGAGGAGAAGAAGTGTGAAAATAAAACATGTCGTTCATTTGCATTGAACCCTGCTTGAAGTGTATTTTTGCGCCGGAGGATCGTTGCACCACCACACTCTGCCCCATCGAGCCATCTCCCGACCTTGAAGTAGTGATGGAGTCAGGGGAGAGCCTTGAGTTTACAAAGGCCACGACTACAAGGCCAGAGGCGCCCCTGGCTCATCACTTCATGTGGCGTAGTCGGCAGGATACGAATTCCCTGCCAGGGACCCAAGAAGCCGGAGATCAAGTGGTGCCTGGGGCACAGGATCCGGACTATGAGAAAAGATTTCCAGTCCCTTGGTGGGAAGAAGATACAGTGCCTGCAGCATTGGACCGGGCACAAGATGGCGGCAAGATGGCCGTTGTCGGTGAAGACGAAGAAAGGGCGCGAAAAGTTGGCGCCAAAAGAAGAGCCTGGGGCTGGCCGGTGCCGAAAAAGAAGTTCGGAGTACTCCGCCCAAAGAGGGGAGGTGCCAGTCCCAGGGCACGCAGAAGAACATGTACAGTGGGCGGTGTTTTGAAGGAAAAGAAGAACCGCCGCGGAGGGGTCGTTATGATGTGGGAGACTGGGGGTGGAGTCTGCTCAAGAGCGGGAAAAATAAGCCCGCCTCCACTTCCTTCTCCACTGACCCCGCCGCCATTACTAGAGACGTCGCAAGCTCACGAGATGGAGACCTCCGGGCACCACCAAAGACCGGGAGCGCTACTCAGCCTCCGGGCATCACCAAAGACCGGGAGCGCTGCTCAGCCTCCGGGCGCCACCAAAGACCGGGAGCTCCCAGTTGAACTCCGGGCGCTGAACTGGTTCGTAGTTTTAAATATGTGTGTTATTTTATGTTTGAGCCGTGCCGGGAGGCTCGGGTTTTAAGAGGGGAGGTGTGTAGTGGGTGGTCAGACCCCTACAAAAGAAACATCATCCGGAAATGTTAAAGTTGTTTTAATAAAAGTGTATTGTATTGTATGGTATTGTATTGTGTTAGGGCACCCCCTAGTGGCCGGGTGGGACGGCTGTCGCCACAGGGAAAGAGGAGGAGCCGGCAGAAGCCAGGGGGAAGATAAAAAGTGTGTGTAGGGTAGAAAGTGCAGTTGGGCCCGGGAGAAGCGAGTGAACAACAAGGGGGCAGAGTGTGGGAGCTGATTTGATCGGGGACGCCGGAGAAGACAGGAGGAGACGATACCTTAGCAAGTGAAGCAGCCGGTGTGGGTCCGGCTTGTGGGTAGCTGTTAGTGGGAGCCCGGCGAAGTGGAGTAACCGGTCACACCCCACCAGAGGGAGCGTCAGGGCAGGTTGTCCCCCAGCTCAAGAAAGTGTACCCGGTATTTACAACTGCACTGTTTCTGGAGGAGAAGAAGTGTGAAAATAAAACATGTCGTTTATTTGCATTGAACCCTGCTTGAAGTGTATTTTTGCGCCTGAGGATCGTTGCACCACCACACTCTGCCCCATCGAGCCATCTCCCGACCTTGAAGTAGTGATGGAGTCAGGGGAGAGCCTTGAGTTTACAAAGGCCACGACTACAAGGCCAGAGGCGCCCCTGGCTCATCCCTTCATCAGCAAGAGATTACTTTATTACTACAGGGAAAGAAGAGCCAGCACGATCTGAGAAAGGCATGCATCATATAAAAGTGCAAATTCACGTATTTATTCCAACTGTACTATAATACAAAATGAGATTATTTTAGCAAATAGTTGATCAATTCTTTGAGCCACCCCTGCCACGTCACGGCAAATCTCTATAGGCATAGAAGCGGTTATATATAGGTTACAGGTATGTGTGCTTCAATATGTTTCTGCTTTTAATTTCTTTTATCTAGGAGGCCGCATGGCACATGAAATATATAATATTGAGTAGGACCCCCCTATCGACATTTGCCTTGACGTGGCAGGGGTGGCTCAAAGAATTGATAATTTGCTAAAAATCTAATTTTGTATTATAGCACAGTTGGAATAAATCCGTGAATTTGCACTTTTATATGATGCATGCCAGTCTCAAATCATGCTGGCTCCACTTTCTCTTCCTTATTACTAGACGACTAGGTCTCACATGCAAAGCAGTCCAGCTAATCTGTGTAACCTTGCAATGATTGTAACCTGTGATTGTAACCTGTGATGATTGTAACTGTGTAACCTTGCAAACCAATGATTGTCAGTTTGCTCATAATGTACAGTGCCTGCAGGAAGCTGTCAATCAGGGGTGTGGATGGGGGTTATATACGGCTCAGCAATTTGAGCTTTGCTAGATCAACAGAGAAAAAAGGGATTCTATCAAAACTGCTCCAGGCAGCCCAGTAAGTGACATCTCTGAAATCAGAGTCTCTGCCCCTCCATTAAGCGGCTTTTACATTCCATAGCAAAAACTTACTAACAGATGCTATTTAAAAAATCTTGCAACGTGACTAGGTTGATTGTATTCTTTTTTTTGGGGGGAGTGACAATTTTCAAACATTTTTCCCATGAAGCATTGCCAATAAGACCCCATACCAAGCTCTTTGAAGAGAACTTGTCATCAGGGTTATGTATATTAAACTAAAGCTGTAGCCATAATAGCGTTGTTATACTTATTTCATACATACATTCAGTGAAGAAATCTGCAGCCTGGTTGTTTAATAACAATCATTGAGACTTCCTGTTCCTGTCCTGGCTGAGGTGGAAGCTTAGAGGAGAATCTCCTGCCACCCCTCACAGAAACCGACTAAAAACAGACCCCCCCGGACGAGCCACCAAACAGAGAGCAGCACAGGAGGTTACCTAAAGCAGACAGCTATGGAACGGTACCTCCTGAGAAGCTCTGGGAGCGGTGAGTCAGCCTGGAGAAGCTTTGATATGGACAGGGGAGAAGATAAGATAATGGCGCCAAGCCTGATGGGGGAGGAGCCTGAACGCATGGTGCGAGACTCAGAAAAGCAAACACAGAGCTGGAAGGGGAGAGATAAGGGAGATATGAGCAAGGAGACAGGAGATAAGGAAGATATGAGCGAGGAGTCACAGGAGGACACAGCAGGAGGGAGGTGGATGCAGGGGACTGATGATGGTGGATCGCAATGGGAGGATGAAGGAGATATGGAGGCAGAGGGGAGAGAAGATGCAGACAAAGCAGGGGAGCTCAGAGACACAGCAGTGTTGGAGGATGAAACTGACAAACAGCACAGGGAGATTAATCCCACTCAGACTCACAGGAAGTCAAAGGCAAGAATTCATAGTACCCCTTCCAAAGGAAACAAAAAGCAGCCTACTACACCAACATCACAAGCCTGCAAGCTATTGGGGGATGGAGGTGGTGGCCCAGTCCAGACAAAGAGAACTAAGAAAACAGCACCACCTGCAGGCCAAGACAAGTACACACAAAAGCTTAATGTGGACTATAAAAAACTGGCTGAAGAAGTGACATCACACTTGTCAAAAGAGGTTAAAGTGGCTATTGAGGCAGCCATACAAACATCATTAGCTAATATGCAAAAACAGATAAATGCCCATGCCTCTAGACTGGCAGAATCAGAGCAGAGAATATCTGACTCCGAGGAGACAATACTGGCTATGCAAGCACAAATAGCAGCTCTAGCAAAATCTAATGAATACTTGAAGGATAAAGCAGACGATTTGGAAAACAGATCGAGACGAAACAACCTACGTATAGTCGGGTTGCCAGAGTCTGTGTCGATTGGACAGTTGGATAATATATGCGAGTTGGAGCTACCGCAGGCCCTGGGCATAAAGGCGAAATTCAGAGTTGAAAGAGCCCACAGAGTGGGTCCACTGAGACACCAGGAGGCGAATAAGGGAGAGGGCCAAAACTCAAACAAGAATACCCCGATAAGAGCCAGGCAGGTGATTGTCAAGTACCTTGATTATAAGCATAAGGAGGAAATATTGAGGGCCTTTAGAGAACGAAAGCGTCCACTACAATATCAAGGCAACAGACTGCTAATTTTTGGGGATTATTCAGCGGAAGTATCCAGAAGGAGAAAAGAATTTACCAAAATTTGCTCATTTCTGTACAACAAAAAAGTAAAGTGCCAGCTATTATACCCTGCTACACTGAAAGTTAGAAACCCCAATGGCTCGTTTGTATACTACAAGGACTACAAAGAAGCAGAAAACATTCTCATGGCAGAGCTCAACAAGACTAGGTCAGAAAGGCAAGAAAAAGGAGCTAGTGGAGAAGGGAATAATAGAAGAGGATCCCCCACAAGCTCAGGAAGAGGTGTGGGACGTCTTGGGGGACAAAAGCAAGTCGAGACCAGGGAGGAAAGGAGGCCAAGCCCGGGTCGACAGCATAATTCTCGCCTGGAACACAGGAACCAACCCTTGGAGAGAAACCATGATACCTGAACTGGAACTCGCTCATTGTTTTTCCTTTTTTTGCCTGTTTTTTTTTTTTTCTCTCTTCCCAAACAGGGAGAGGCGTTGAGGAGGATGCATTACGGAGAGAGGGTTGGGGAGGTGAGAGGAGGAGGGGGAAGGGAGAAAAGAGAGGAAAACATCCCAAAGTCTGGGTCCTCTTCCCCCCCCCTCTCTTTTTTTTTTTTTTTTTGTTCTTCTTCTTTCTTTCTCCATCTTCTCTCCCCTGGGTCTTTTTTTTCTTTTTCTCCTTTGTCCAGGAACATCATCCAAATTCAAATGAAGTGGGCCTGTTCTGGGCGGACTGATGGCTACCTGGAGTCAGAGATAAGTAGGACTGGAGAATCTTGCTGAGGTTTTGACATACTGTGCTAATTTTTGCATAATTTTCAAAGGCTTATTCAAGTTAGTCCGGGGATAGAACATATATTTTTTGGGGGGTGATTAGGGAGCTACATATTTTGGCTAGGAATAGGGGAGCTCACCAACGTGGCGGGAAGCGCCGTGGATTTCTCGGAAGGGAAAATATGTTTTACAGTTACATGCTTTTTGTTGTATTTGTTATATTTGCAAGGTGGGGAAAGGGAGTGTCGATTTTGTGGTACCAACTGTGATTCTAGTGTCGAACATCTCGTCTTCCTTGATGCAGGGGCCCATAGGGGAGGGAGTAGTAAAAGCAGAATACACAGGTAAACATGATACAGATAACTACGTGGAATGTTAAAGGGCTGAGATCACCTAACAAACGAGCAATGATATTGAGACATCTGAAAAGACTAAAGACAGACATTGCCTTATTACAGGAAACCCACTTGGGGGGGGAGGACTTTTTCCGCATGAAGAAACATTGGGTGGGCACCGTTTACGGGGCAGCGGCACAAGGTAGAAAAGCGGGCACTATGATTCTAATAAATAAACAATTCAGTCATGAGGTAGTGGCACATGAGGCAGACGACCATGGAAGGTGGCAGCACTTAACAATCGTTAGTCCAGCGGGTAAACTCAGTATTTATAATGTCTATGGCCCAAATTCACAACAAATCACATTTCATGATGACATAAAGGCCATCATATTAGCAGATGGGGAGGCTAACATTATAGTGGGAGGCGATTTTAACACCGTCCCAGACTCAGCTGAAGATAGGAGGAGGGGCGAGGAGGGGACAGCTAATGTGGGCAGGAGTTTAGACAATAGGGATGTAACATTAGAAGACGTAGGACTGAAAGACATCTGGAGACTAACTCACCCACATGACAGAGAGTATACACACTTCTCTCACCCTCATGATAGCTGGTCACGTATTGATCAGTTCTGGATCTCGCAAGACTTACTGAGTGGTACGCAAGATTGTGTGATAGAGAATATGGTGATCTCTGATCATAGTCCGGTGAGATTGGGCATTAGAGAGAAATTCAGGAGAGGTACAGATATCATATGGAGATTCCCATCGTTCCTTCTCAGGCAAGATAATTTCCATAAGGTGCTACAGGAGTGGTGGGGAGAATTCGCAGAGGACAATAAGGAACATAGAGAGTCCCCAGTGATATTTTGGGAAACGGCAAAAGCGGTCCTAAGGGGCCGTCTGGTGGGGTACGCAGCCATGATCAAACGGAAAACCAATGAGAATTATAATTTCCATAGTGAAGCAGTACGGGTAGCATATACAAATTATGTGACAAATAGATCTCCCATGACAAAAGGCAGATGGCTGGAGGCAAAAGAGGGATTTGACGAATGGGCCAAAAAAAAGGAACAACTATTCTGGTCGCACAAGGAGGTTGACTTACATAGGTTTGGCAACAAGGCGGGAAGGATGTTGGCCAATCTGGCAAGGGGCAGCAGAAAGATGACAGTGATCTCTAAACTGAAAACAAAGGGGGGAGAGGTGACTACGGATCCTAAGGACATTAATAAACTGTTGGGAGATTACTATAGAAAACTATATGGGTCAGGGAATAACGACATGACTGATGAGGCAGAGTGGCTAAGACAAGCCCAAATGCCTAGCTTGACGGAGGAAGATTTGAGTGCCTTAAACGCAGATATCACAGTAGAGGAGGTGACGAGAACAATTGGGGAGCTTAACACCAACAAGGCACCGGGACCTGACGGTTTCAATAGTGAATTCTATAAGGCTCTGAAGGATCTGATCTCGCCGGATCTAACCTCAGTCTTTAATGCTTTCCTGGGAGGGGCGGAAATACCCAAAAATTCCAACATAGCATATATTAAATTACTCCCCAAGGGAACCAAGGACCTGGATGATCCCTCTAGTTATAGACCTATATCGCTCATAAATCAGGATTTAAAAATTATGTCCAAGATCATGGCTAATAGACTGGCCGAGATCTTACCTAGGATCATTACGAATCACCAGGTGGGGTTTATTAAGGGGAGAAATGCCGTTACCAATATCCGAAAGACAATTCTAGTGGTAGACGCGGTTAGACTGGGTCTCACTGAGGGAGGGGCTAGACCTGCCCTAGTTACACTTGACGCAGAAAAAGCGTTTGATAATGTAAATTGGGGGTGGTTAGACAGGGTAATGGAGGCCATAGGGATTGTAGGCAAGATGAGACTTTACATTAGAAACCTTTATGCCAACTCGGGAGCTAGGGTACACACTCCGGGCTTTCTATCAGACGTGTTCCCTTTGATGAAGGGAACAAGACAGGGCTGCCCATTATCTCCTCTTTTATTCAACCTGGCAATCGAGCCGTTGTCAAGAATACTACAGGGACAAAATAGCTTTAAAGGAATCAAGATAAGGGGTTCAGAAGTAAAGACAGCGCTTTTTGCTGATGACATCATACTTTATATGGGGGACCCCGGTGCGGATTTGCCACAGACTCTTGCCTTGATTGAAAAATTTGGCTCATTCTCCGGTTTCAAACTGAACAAAAAAAAATGCGAGATCATGTTCCTGAAGGGGCATCATGGGACAATGGGGGGACAAATAAGGGATGGCTGTCTATGTGGAATTCCTATAGCACAATCTTCAATTAAATACCTGGGAGTGCATATAGGAAGATCGGTGGAAACAATCTATAACTTGAATTATGGACCGCTAATCAGGAAAATTATAGTTCAATTAAAGGGATGGAAAGGTCTGCCACTTCCATTACTGGCAAGATGCCACCTGATAAAAATGATGAGCTTTCCTAGGCTGCTGTATCCCTTCCAGACAATCCCGCTATTGCTAAAACTAAAGGATGTGAATAAGCTCAACTCCGCGTATACAGAATTTCTGTGGAGGGGAAGGAAACCCAGAATAAAGCTGCGTACGCTGATGAAGTCAGCAGAGGAGGGAGGTCTAAACTTTCCAGATGTCCAAGGGTATAATCTTGTATGTATCATGAGGCATGTAATTGATTGGGTGAGAGGAACGAGTAGGCACTCAGATCATGCGATGGAAACTAAATATGCGTCACCGTGGGATCTGACGTCCATTCTGCACTCCCCACTATCCAGGGTTGAAGGGCACATAAGGAACTCAATTATATTCCGAGACACCATGCTAACATGGAAGTCGGTAAGGAAAAAACTGGGGCTCTCATGGAAAGTGTCCAAGTACTTGAACCCCTGGGCATTCCCAAATTTTCCCCTGGGACGAGAAAACAAGCTATTTACTAGATGGAAAGAGAGGGGAGTCAGGAGAATGATAGATGTTATGAATGTGGAGGACAGGAGGTGGATGACAGGTCGGGAAGTGTTGGATAAGTACAACCTTAATAGCTCACATGTCATCCAGTATGAACAATTGAAACATGGAATAATAGGAGACCTGGGTGTGGTTGGAAGAGAGCTGAACAGAAGTTCGATTGATGAGTTACTGGAATGTGATGTAACAAGTATAAATGTCTCTAAAATATATCGATCGCTAAGGGGGGTGCTTATCTCACGGGAGGATAGTCGGACTTTAAAAGCGTGGGGGAAACAATTGGGAAGGGAAGAAGTGGTGGATGATATACTGAGAGGATGGGTACAAGTGCGGAAACATATTACCAATGAGAGATGGAGAGACACTCAATTCAGAATTCTACATAGGGCCATTATAGGTTTCAACATACCAGGTAGGGATAGGTGGTGTCCTAAGTGTCAAAAAGAAAAAACGGATATGCTGCATGGGCTATGGGAATGTGAGACAATCGCTAGGTTCTGGAACCAAGTCAGACTATTTGCCCAGTCAACATGGGGAATTTTCAGCAAACTAGACTTAATGGTGTGGATTTTCCACTCCTTTGAGGGAGGAGTAGGAGGAGGACCGAGCACCCAGGAAAAGAGGAAATACGCAATAACGCATGACATAGCCATGATAGCTAAGCGTTGCATCTTAAAACACTGGATTCAAAGGGAGGGCCCATCCATAAAGGAGGTTGTGGGCGAACTACACAACCTTCTGAAGTGGGAAAAACTAGAAGCGGAGAGGGATAAAGATGGGTTGACAGCCAAGTTTTTTGTGAGATGGAGACATTTCATTGAAAGCCAATTCACACAGGGAGAAATAATTAACCTGATGGCACCTTTTGTTCACTCGGAGTGGTATATCCTGAGCGATATCCAGGACAGCCTGGGTAAACTGAGAATCACCTAGGAGGGGGCTCTGGCGGGAGGGGGAGACGAGACGGTTGGGAATACCAAGACACGCTAGCAAAATTGAAATCATTCAGGGACGACACAGAGATTTAACGAATTGTATTGCATATGTTATATTATATTTCATTACCTCTGTTTTGGTTTAATGTTACTGTATACTATCTTAAATCGAACAGCAACATGGAACTCCAAATTGGGGTATCACCCACCTCTATGTCACATTTTGTCAGACGAATGTTCTTTTTTTGCAATGATACTTGTCATGTTTTTACAAATTTGAAAAATCAATAAAAAACGTTTTGGGAAAAAATAACAATCATTATTTTAAGTTTTGGTCTCCGTGTATTAGGGTGGGACTGTAGGGAGGCACTGTTTGTCGCGTCTTCAGCACTGGCTCAGCCCCTCTGGTTACTTTATCGTCTTCCTTATTAAAATGTTGTGCCAGCACTATCCCAGGCACTGGCAATGCTTGACCAGATTGATCATGCGGTGGACTTCGGTAAAATGGCGCCAATAGTGGCGAATACGCAGACTGATCTCTCAGTGGTCTTCAATAAAATGGCTCCAGTGGCAGCACAATAGCAGATTGAGATCTTGGCTCATTATCAGCCCCATTTTCCCGAAGGCGGCCGGAAGAATCAATCTGCACAAGGTCCGCTGTATATAAGAGCCCAAGCTGCTCTGTATAACATGAAAAGGAAACTTTTATTATACTCACCTGCAGGGCAGTTGGGTCTGATGGTCATTGCTGCTCTTGGTCCAGCACTTCCTATCTTCGTGCGATAGCTGTCCTCTTTCCCTGCTTCATGTGGATGATGCGTCATATATCATCCACACAGTGTCCTCCATTGCGCTCCTGCGCACGCGCACACCCTGCTGACTGCAGATCAACGTACGTAATGCGCAGGTGTGGGCGATCTCTGACCCCCGCCTGCACATTACAGCTCTTTGCTCTGCCTGCAGCAGGGCACAAAGAAGTACGCATGCGCTGGAGATCAATGGAGGACGTAGGATGCGTTATCCACACGAAGGAAGACAGCGATCACAAGCAGAGAGGAGGCACCGGATCAAGACCAGTGACACCCATTGGACCCAACTGCACCGCAGGTGAGTATAATAAAAGGGGTTTTTTTTACGTTCTACAGAGTGGCCTGGGCTCTTATATACAGTATTCTAGAATGGTGTATATAAGGGCATGCAGCAGGTGGCCGTAGCGTATAGGGCAGACCTGGGCAAGGGGCGGCCAGCGGGCCACATTCGGCCCGCCTACTCTCTGTGACCGGCCCGCCTGGTTCAGGGCGTCCTTGCTGGCCGGTCAGTGATGAGGGCAATCTGACCTGTTGTCCGGAGCACCAGGCTCTGGGAGGCCCGTGGTCAGATTGCCCTCATCACACGCTGCGTGCCGGGCAGGGAACAGAGGACAGATCCTGCAGCGCCGCACAGTGTAGGCAGCGGAATGCAGGAATCTCTCCTCTGTTCCCTGCCCGACACTTTTCTCTGTGACACACGTGCGCCCTGATATCGTCAGTACGGCGCGCGTGTGTCATTTGAAAAGTTCCCGCCCGGCAGGAGAAGAAGCTGCAGCAGCCGGGGCCCGTACGGAAAGAAGCAGCGGCGGGGGCTCCTAGGAATACAGCATCAGCGCAGCCTGGGCATGTAAATGAGAAGTCGCTCAGCGGGGGTCACGTATGGAGGTGCCTGATGAGGGGACAATAAGAAGAGACAGGTGAGTGGTTGTAGTATAATACAGGTGTATATAGGGGTGTAGTGATTTAGTATATAGTGGTATAGTACTGTATATAGAGGTCTAGTTTATTACAGGTGTAGTGTATAGGGATGTATATTACAGGTGTAGTATGTGGCGGGTGTAGTGATGTAGTATATGGGGATTGTGTGTGTGTATGTATGTATACATTGTGTGTATGTGTATGTATGTATATATATATATATATATATATATATATATATATATATATGTAGAACCGAGTTAATTATATTATTCCGGCCCTCCAAAGCCATCCCAATTTCTCATGCGGCCCCATGGGAAAATTAATTCCCCACCCCTGGTATAGGGGAAAATCCTAGTGACAGGTTATCTTTAGGCTATGTGCGCACTAGAAAAGTGATTTTTCTCAAGAAAATTTCATGAGAAACTTCTGGGAGTTGAAGATTACCGTACCTGCGGTAAAAAACCGCACCAAAACCGCGGGAAAAACGCATACGTTTTTGCCGCGGTTTTTCCGCAGGTTGGTCCCTGTGTTTTTTTTATGCTGAACTGCAATAAATAATATAGATAATAGATAGATAATCGATAGATAGACAGATAATGGATAGAGGGAAAGATGGATAGATGAATAGATAGATAGATAGATGGATAGATAGAGGAGAAAGACCTATATAATGTTCCACCCCCCTGCATATTCTAAGCTGGCACCCTTTAGTGACATTCATGTGGCACTAAAGTGTGCCTAGCCTTGTATTTAGCCAAAAAAATAAATAAATAATTAAAAAAAAATGACGTGAGGTCCCCCAAACTTTTGTAGCCAGCTAGGGTAAAGCAGACGGCTGCAGCCTACAAACCACAACTGGCAGCTTCACCTTGGCTGGTAATCCAAAACAGAGGGCACCCCACGCTGTTATTTTACATTAAATAAATAATTTAAAACAAAAAACGTGGGGTCCCCCCCCATATTGGATCACCAGCCAAGGTAAAGTGGACAGCTGGGGTCTCATATTCTCAGACTAGGGAGGTCCACTGTTATTGGACACTCCCCAGCCTAAAAATAGCAGGCTGCAGCCGCCCCAGAAGTGGCGCATCCATTAGACGTGCCAATCCTGGCGCTTCGCCCCAACTCATCCCGTTGCCCTGGTGCGGTGGCAAACGGGGTAATATATGGGGTTGATGCCAGATGTGTAATGTCACCTGGCATCAGGCCCTGGGGTTAGTGATGTCACGCGTCTATCAGATACCTGACATCACCAACCCAGTCAGTAAGAAATAAAAAATAGACAACAAAAAAAGTTTTATTTGAAAAAACACTCCCCACATTCCCTATTTCACCAATTTATTGACAAGAACAATCAAATCCGGGTCCGGCATAATCCAATAAGGGGGGGGTCCCACAACGATCCGTACCATAGTCACTGTCCCAGTAAGTGAAGAACAGAAGGTTCCCCATTGGCTGGGAGAGTAATGCAGTGACCTGAGCTAACATCAATAGGTCAGCCCAGGTCACTGCAGGGGATGACGAGCGCTGCCATCAGGAGGATAGATGAGATCATTACCTTCTGTGACGATCTCCTGCAGTCCTGCCATCAGCGCTGTCACTGACTTCTATGCCCCCCGCGTTGTCAGCAGTATCGCGAGAGCCCGTGACGTCACCGCTAGTGACAGTCTCGGGCCGCGGGCATAGACGGCAGTGACAGCAGTGACCGCGGTGACGTCAGGAGGCAGAAGATCGTCACAGCAGGTAATGATCTCATCTCACCTCCTGACAGCAGCGCTCGTCAGCCCCGCGGCTGCACGCACTGCAGTGTGTCAGTGTCTGCCTGCGCTGCAGGGTGACAAGCTGCTGATACTGCGGGCAGACACTGACACACTGCAGGGCAGGCAGCCGCGGGGCCGGAGCGGGACACAGACTGCACGGGAACCTGGAGGTCACACGAAAGTGCTTCTGTGCGGTGTCCAGGGAGTGTGACGTCTGTGTTTACTCTCCTCCGCTTCCTCTTCTGGCATAATGACATCACTCCCTGCAAAACCGCAGGCAGCGATGTACATTACCGCAGGTAAATCGCGGCTATACCAGGGGTATACCGCACATCATTTGCTACCTGCGGTATACCCCCGGCATTTCGCGATTACATTACAGTGAATGGAGTGAAATTCCGGGGGTATACTGCAGGTACCTGCGGAAAAGAAGTGACATGCACATTTTCTCGAGAAATTTTCTCAAGAAAATATTCACAAAGAATTTTCTTGAGAAAAAAACGCACTGTGCGCACAGCTATTTTTTTTTCCATAGGTTTTGCTGGGAAATGTCTGCAGAAAGATTTCAAAGATTTCTCAAGAAATTTCCGCAGCAAAACCGCGGGTAAATCCGCGGTTAAAACGGCCTAGTGCGCACATAGCCTTAAGAAGAGCCAGTTCCACCTTCCTGAAAGCTTTTGTTTAATACAGCAATGGTTTCCATTATCACCCATGGGTTACGTTAGCCTACTTTAGAAATGTTAGGATAGATGACTATTTTGCGGTCACATTTTAGACTGTCTCATATAGTTACGAGTGTAGAATCTATTTTCAGTGCAGTAGCTGCTGCTACATTCAGACCCGTGATGCCCCATAACAGGAGCTGTATTATCAATGACACATCCTTGTGGGGGTACTCAGCACTGACTATTTTTCAGTGCCAAGCAGTTTTCAACAACACCTCTGCGCGACGTATTGCAAAACAGTCTTTGTACTTTTCAACAATGGTGTACAATATCATGTGGGGTTTAGACCACGTCTTTTCTCTCTCTGGAGGTAGGAATACATTTTGCCGGAGCTCCTGGTGCCTATCACAATAGCTGGGTTTTGTACCATACTTTACATAGTGCATCCTGTAGCTTACCTCCCATGCTGTGGTGAGAGAGCAGGCTGAGTCGTTTCTCCAGCTGTAGGGTCTCATGTGCCACCCTTTCTTCCATATAAGCAGGATTTAAATTTGGATCTGTAAAAGATAAATAATAGGCATTATCTATGTATCTCAATTTTGGAATTTAATTTCCAAATTTATTAGCAGATCTGCTCCTTAGCACAACTTCATGAATACAAATTTCCCACAGTTGCCCAACCCCCCTGACTACAGGATGTTGACAGTAGTCAGATAATGATTCCCCCAACATCAGACTTTCATACAATTGTCAATGAAGTTTTCTACAAGTAGGCAGCAGTCAGATATTTATATGTCAGCAGATCTAGGACAGAAAGTTCCATCATTGAATAGGAGGTCTGCTAATAAAAGTGGAGCTACAGTATAGGAAGATTACTTTTTCAAATATTACTCAATCTTCAACTGAGACTCCTAATGGGGCCTGAGACACAGTCATGTAAGTGTGAACAGAGCATAACACTCATGGAAAAAGTACAAAATAAGTAGCAGTGATAACTGATAATATTTAACAGTGTGTCATTTATTAATTTATTATTTGTATTGTTATTACCATTAATAGTAACATTATTATTATTAGTAGTAGTAGTAGTAGAATTTAATTTATATTATTTATATTGTTACTAAGAAAATAATACATAAGATAATAATTGTATTATTTTTTTATTATTATGATTATTATTATTAGTATTATTATTATTATTATTATTATTATTAGTAGTAGTAGTAGTAGTAGTAGTAGTAGTAGTAGTAATATGTCAATTAATGTTATTAGCCATGTTAGACATTATTGCTAGGAGGAATTAATGTATTAATTGTATATTATTATTATTATTATTATTATTATTATTATTAGTAGTAGTAGTAGTAGTAGTAGTAGTAGTAGTAGTAGTATTAGTAGTAGTAGTAGTATGTCACTTAATGTTATTAGCCTTGTTAGACATTATTGCTAGGAGGAATTAATGTATTAATTGTAGACTATTATAATAATTATTATTATTATTATTATTATTATTATTATTATTTGGAGGAGGGGATTTTTGTTATTATTATTCTGTAAGTACTGATATTGGTTATTAGTTTTAGGTTGTTAATAATAATAATAATAATAATAATAATAATAACAACATAAAACTAATAACCAATATCAGTACTTACAGAATAATAATAATAATAATAATAATAATAAAAATCCCCTCCTCCAAATAATAATAATAATAATAATAATAATAATAATAATAATAATAATTAGTAGTAGTAGTAGTAGTAGTCTGAATCATTTCTGGCATTACTGTCATTAATTATTATTAATTAATTAAATTATTAAATAATTATATATTTATGTATGACTATTCTAATAATTCTTAGTAGTAGTATTAGTAATTTTATGTATTACTTTTTTTAATAGTAATAGGAATAGTAATTTACTGTAATATTTTTGTAATAATAATGATCGCTACTTTTAGTAGCAGTATAAGTAGTAGTTGTTGGTATTAATGATATTATAATTGTATTTTATTATTTTTAATCAATTATTATTAGTACTAACTTATACCACCACGTTTAGGTACAAGTAGTAGTATTACTCATTTGTATTATTATTATTATTATTATTATTATTATTATTATTATTAATAATAATCACTATGGAATATGTTAGCACTATATAAAAATAAATTATTATTATTGCTGTATATAATTATAATTGTTTTTTGAGAGTTATTATTATGATTATTGTTATTATAACAGCGATTATTAATCCGAGCAATGAACCTTTCTGTGACTTTCTAAACATAAAAAAAAATAAATGCAATTAAAATTGTCTTGTGCATTGAGCGCTATATATAGCAGGTGATAATTCTTCCTGAATGTTCCGTTCTTCATTTATTTACTTTGCACGGCCCCAGCCTGTCCCATGTGCAACCTTACACCCTGTAGGACAGTGAGCCTCCAGTATACAGTGTATATATATGTATATTTATAATTGCCTTTGCAGTGCATTCTCAAGAACAGAGTAATAACACATGGCGTATAGTTCTCATACAAGATATCAAATTACTACTTTTACGTCAATGTTTTTAGATAAATGTGTGTGCGAAATAGAAAATCTTAAAAAAAAAAAAAAGAAAAGCAAAGGACATAGTGGTGGCTCCTGGTCTTTGTAAGACAAAAATTCTTATGTTCTCTCCTAGTGTGAGGCTTTCAATAAACCATGTAATGTTCTTCATTCAAGTCCACCTCCAGTTGTCACAGTCAGTGATTTGTAGTCTCAGAACAAGTAGAAATAGTTTACTTGCAGCACAAGCGATTGAGAAATTGCTGCAAGAAATAACTTGTTTGCATCATATTTCTGGACTTAACCTTGTAAGACTTTTTATCTACATTGTTTTTGGTTGTTGTTTTTTTTTTAACTTTTTGAGGTCATTCTCTTTTCATTGAAAGCATGTATTTTTGACCAGAAAGCATTTACTAATCTAGGGCTTTGTGGCAGCTGTGAGCTGCGATTAACCCCTTATTACCTCGATTGCCATTGCATGAGGGCAATCGGGAAGAGCCAGATAAAGTGTCGCATCTAATGGATGTGACAACCCTGAGCGGCTGCAAGCTGCTATTTTGAGGCTGAGGAGGGCCCATTAACCTTGGGTCTCCCCAGCCTGAGAATACTAGCACCCAGATATCAGGCTTTATCATGGCTGGGTATCAAAATTAGGGGAAACTGCACGCCGTTTTTAAATTATTTTTTATGTATTTTTTTAAAATGCATGCGGTTCCTCCTGTTTTCATACACAGCCAAGATAAATGCATGGCTGGGGGCTGCAACCTGTAGCCATATGCTTTATCTGTGCTGGGTATCATAATATGGGGGGACCCTATGCCAAATATTTTATTTATTTATTTTTAGACCACGATAGGCACGCATAGCATCTATAATTTGAAGCAGTCAGCTGACACACTGCCATTCAGGGTGGGGGTGCGTCTGACTGCAACCAATGCCAGACACCGGTGGTGGGGAAAGCAGTGCATATGAAATAAAGGTCATAAGTGGGCCCCGGAAGTGAGTGAGCGACTTTTGGAGCAGTTACAGTGTCGCCAGAGCCTCAGTAAGCATAGCTCGTTTGCTTCATTATTTTTTTCCTTTATTTTTTTGTCTTACCCAAGTGCCGGATCCAGATCATTAGCTGGAATTCACTGAAAATTCCAGGCCGTGTCCAGCACTATGTTTGAAACCGCACAGATCCAAACTTTTACAGTCCGGGTACGCCCATCACTAGTCATAAATCAGCTTAGAAAATCATTCAGTAGAGTAGAAGTTAGTACTGAGACACAGCTCGTGAAACGTGCGTTGGGTGAGGGGGGACCCTGTCTTTCCATCTACTTACTTTAGGGGATTTACTTGTTTTGATGGTGTTTTAAACATATGGTATGGCTTTATATATAATTGTACATATGTTGCTTGACAATATACGTACTTAAGGGGATATTCCTGTTTAGGATATCCTTCCCCTTATATAAGGAATTGTAATATACTATTAAAATAATATTAACATTTAATATATAATAATAATATATTAAACTATAATAATAATAATATTGTTTTTTGGCAAATTTTTGAACATACATTTTTTTGCTATTATATGTTTTTCTACACATAGATTATATTACATACCGTATGTTTATATACCCCTATATACTTACATGAATTTTATTCACCTATTACGTCAGGTGTCCACCTGCTTTTCTTTTTTGTTTTAATGTACTATTTGGTTGGGGTCTCTTCCCTATTTGTTTACATTTTAAAGTGACTTAAAATAAAATGTAATATTTTTACTATTTGGGCTTGCATGTTTTCTTTTTGGGTTATTTAGGTTTGGGAAAAACACTTTCGGCCAAAAGTAAATGCATTAAAGTAAAAAAAAAAATGCCTCAAGGGGTAATTTGCTGTCTCTACATTATAGGATTTGGGTACATTTTTTCTATTTCACCAATTAGATGGGAATTTCTTTCACGTTCCTTTATGTAAGACTGTGTGAAGCAATTTTATACTAATATCGAGGACAACTCTGTTCATTCAGTATTACAAATTAATCCAACATTGTTACATTTTTGCATTTCTAATATTAACCTGGCAGCACCGGGCGGAGACCGAATGGACCTTTTGTTGGAGAGATGCCCCGAACGATACAGTCAAATAGGAAACTGATCTGGTCTCCTTCTGTGCAGGAGAGGAAAAATACTCCGGCCCCTGTGAAGAAAATTCAATAAAAAAATAAAAAGATTAATCAATTTTTTTCTATCTGGAAATTATTTGATCAACATTTTTGCTATCAACATTGCTCATTCTCGAGGGATTGATGACCCAAAACCTTTGTCTCTCTTTACTCCTAAAATGTCTCTGGAATGTTACCCACTGTTCTAGTAAATATTTGTATTCCCCATAATACGACAATTCTGAGATATCCTTCCTTAGAACGTTGTGTTATTCCTCTATCATTCCTCCTGAAAATGTGGGAATAATTAATGCTACCAGTTGGGGGGTGTCCTTACACAGTGCGCCACTAACCAATTCGGGCTCTGATGGTATCAAACCATGAAGGATCACACCCTTTTCACGAGGAAAAATGTACTGTAAATTTCTAGGAGAAATAACCAGGGAATGGTAGAATGTTTCTAAGATGGTAGAATGTTTCTAAGACAAGATGATATAGAATCATAATTTAATAGGGATTGCATGAATGATTTACATTTCATATGGTATCCTATGGGACTATGCAGCCATCATATTAGTCAAGTAGCAGATGTGTTCTGTTGCTTAGAGATGAATGTACTTTGGTGTAAAAAAAAAAATACAAATTAATCCAAGAATAACAGCAAACAGCCTTCTGAAGATGCTGGAGCAAACTAGTACAAACGTGTTTACATCAATAGTAAATTGCGTCCTACTGTGTATCGATATGATTTGCAAGGTCTTCAGCAAGTAGAAAGCTACTTACTAACACCAGGCAAGAAGTTGTGTGCAAGTAGATCTTAGAAATCGATAATGACTCCAAACATACAGTTAGGTCCAGAAATATTTGGACAGTGACACAAGTTTTGTTATTTTAGCTGTTTACAAAAACATGTTCAGAAATACAATTATATATATAATATGGGCTGAAAGTGCACACTCCCAGCTGCAATATGAGAGTTTTCACATCCAAATCGGAGAAAGGGTTTAGGAATCATAGCTCTGTAATGCATAGCCTCCTCTTTTTAAAGGGACCAAAAGTAATTGGACAAGGGACTCTAAGGGCTGCAATTAACTCTGAAGGCGTCTCCCTCGTTAACCTGTAATCAATGAAGTAGTTAAAAGGTCTGGGGTTGATTACAGGTGTGTGGTTTTGCATTTGGAAGCTGTTGCTGTGACCAGACAACATGCGGTCTAAGGAACTCTCAATTGAGGTGAAGCAGAACATCCTGAGGCTGAAAAAAAAAGAAAAAATCCATCAGAGAGATAGCAGACATGCTTGGAGTAGCAAAATCAACAGTCGGGTACATTCTGAGAAAAAAGGAATTGACTGGTGAGCTTGGGAACTCAAAAAGGCCTGGGCGTCCACAGATGACAACAGTGGTGGATGATCGCCGCATACTTTCTTTGGTGAAGAAGAACCCGTTCACAACATCAACTGAAGTCCAGAACACTCTCAGTGAAGTAGGTGTATCTGTCTCTAAGTCAACAGTAAAGAGAATACTCCATGAAAGTAAATACAAAGGGTTCACATCTAGATGCAAACCATTCATCAATTCCAAAAATAGACAGGCCAGAGTTAAATTTGCTGAGAAAAACCTCATGAAGCCAGCTCAGTTCTGGAAAAGTATTCTATGGACAGATGAGACAAAGATCAACCTGTACTAGAATGATGGGAAGAAAAAAGTTTGGAGAAGAAAGGGAACGGCACATGATCCAAGGCACACCACATCCTCTGTAAAACATGGTGGAGGCAACGTGATGGCATGGGCATGCATGGCTTTCAATGGCACTGGGTCACTTGTGTTTATTGATGACATAACAGCAGACAAGAGTAGCCGGATGAATTCTGAAGTGTACCGGGATATACTTTCAGCCCAGATTCAGCCAAATGCCGCAAAGTTGATCGGACGGCGCTTCATAGTACAGATGGACAATGACCCCAAGCATACAGCCAAAGCTACCCAGGAGTTCATGAGTGCAAAAAAGTGGAACATTCTGCAATGGCCAAGTCAATCACCAGATCTTAACCCAATTGAGCATGCATTTCACTTGCTCAAATCCAGACTTAAGACGGAAAGACCCACAAACAAGCAAGACCTGAAGGCTGCGGTTGTAAAGGCCTGGCAAAGCATTAAGAAAGAGGAAACCCAGCGTTTGGTGATGTCCATGGGTTCCAGACTTAAGGCAGTGATTGCCTCCAAAGGATTCGCAACAAAATATTGAAAATAAAAATATTTTGTTTGGGTTTGGTTTATTTGTCCAATTACTTTTGACCTCCTAAAATGTGGAGTGTTTGTAAAGAAATGTGTACAATTCCTACAATTTCTATCAGATATTTTTGTTCAAACCTTCAAATTAAACGTTATAATCTGCACTTGAATTCTGTTGTAGAGGTTTCATTTCAAATCCAATGTGGTGGCATGCAGAGCCCAACTCGCGAAAACTGTGTCACTGTCCAAATATTTCTGGACCTAACTGTACTTGTAAAGTTGTAGAAAAATGGATTAATGGCAACAAAGTGAAGGTAAAAGAGTGCAAAGCCCTGACCTCAATTCTATAGAAAATGCATGAGTATAAGCATAAAAGTGATTTCAAGCAAGAAACCCTACAAACCTTTTGAATGCAAAATTTGGGGACCAAAAGTCCAACAACATATTGTGAGAATCTTGGGTAAGGCTGCTCTAAACACGTGAACCAAGCAAGATAGATTAAAAGCAATGCTCCCAAATACTAACCATTACAGATGAGCAAACCCAAGCCATAAAGTTCTGGGTTTGTACCAGACACTTGGTGTCCTGGGCTTGAATTCAAACACGGAAGGCTCTGTCTGAGTTCAGAGTTAGGATGTTGTTCGTATGCTAATAAAGTTTGTTGAAAGGCTGCAGCACCGCCAAACAACAAGCTTTTTGGTGTGGGGAAGATGCCTGTATGCTACTGTGAACAAAATAGAAAGAAAAAGACGTGGGGTCCCCCCTATTTTTGATAATCAGTGCAGGTAAAGCAGACAGCTGGGGGCCAGTATTATCAGGGTGAGAAGGAACATAGTAATTTGACCCTTCCCAGGTTAAAAATAGCAGCCTGAAGTTGCCCCAGAAGCGAAGCATCCATTAGATGTGCCAATTCCAGCGCTTTGCCCAGCTCTTCCCAACTGCCCTAGTGTGGTGGTAAACGGGATAATATTTTTGGGGTTGATGTCAGCTGTGAATTAACAGCTGGTATCAAGCCCAGGAATTAGTAATCCTATACTCAGGATAGGTGGTAACTTACTGATTGGTGGGTGTACAAACACTGGGATTACACTGATCGGTAGACAGGGAATTTGTATCCCCAATGGAGAAATTTTATCGCTTACAAAATAGATAAGTAGGTCAGATACCTGCTACTCCATTAATATCCCATGTTACTACCGGAAAAAGCCAAGCGTAATTCCTTAGTAGCCACATGGAAAACAAAGCAGAGGTAAAGCATGGGCACAGCTGCTGCATTGGAACAGGGATAATGGTCCCCATTCTGCCAATCAGTGTGGATACCAGCTGTCGGACCCCCTATGATCAACAAGGTATCACCTATCCTGTAGATAGGTGATAAAGGAAATTTCACCAATCAACCCGTTTAATCAGGCAATTATTTAGGTCCATTTTTGAAGATAGTTTTGCTGTAGAAAATATGTGATTATATTTTATTGTGGATAAAGTAGTAAATACACCAGTACTTAAAGGTAATCTGTTAGTAGGATCAACCCCCCAAGCCAACTTTAGGGGCATGCAGGTCATAGAACAGTAAATTAAATTATACCTTCATATCTGTGATCTGATGAATGATCCCTGAGAAATATACGTTTTCTTATATGTAGGCACAAAGATCTTTTTAGGTCATTTGCATGTAAGAAAGACATGAATTTTCAGGGAATCTTTCACTCAATGGCAGATATCAAGGTATCATTTTATTCAACTTTCTATAATGTGTATGCCCATGTAGTCGGCTTAGGAAGGATGATCCTACTGAGAGCTGCTCTTTAGGAGTGGTTTGAAGTCAGATGTCATGACCTGGTGGAAGCATGACAAACAGTTGATTAGTTAGTTGATTTAGTTTACACAGTTTACAAAAAGTTCAGCAGGATAAGATTGGTGAGTACAGAAACAGTACAGAGGCATAAAAAAGCAGAGGTACCATAGGCACGCTGTATGTCTCCGTATGGTGTTCTGTATGGCACTGTAGTATGCAATTCTTTCATAATATGACATCTGATGGTGTACGCCACATTTCATAATCTGGCAGGCTCAGGTTTGTGGACTAAAGGCCCCATTACACGCTACGATTTATCTGACGATATGTCGTCGGGGTCACGGTTTTCGTGACGTACTTACGTCGTCGTTAGCGACGTCGTTGCGTGTGACACCTACGAGCGACTCCGAACGATCTTAAAAATAGTGAAAATCGTTGACACGTCGTTCAGTTTCAAAATATTGTTCGTCGTTTCGAACACAACAGACATATTGCTATGTTTGACACCCTGCCAATGACGAACAACATCGTTAGTACGTCCATCATCAGCGACGCGGGTGTGTCGTTACAAAGCAATGCTCCACGCCTCCTCCGCTCTGATTGGTGTCACGCCAGGGTGTATGCAATGGACAATTATACGCCTCTGTCGTTGCCGGAATCATTGGGAGGATTGCTGAGTGACGGTGTCCACACGACCGCCTTGGTCAAACAATATATTGCTGAATGATGTTGCGTCGTTTGTGAGATGGGTACATGTGACCGCTACAAAACGACCTATGAGCGATCTCGACAAATCGTAGCAATGATCTGGGCGTGTCACATCGCTAACGAGATCGCTAGTGATATCGTTGTGTGTAAAGCGGCCTTAACTCTTCACCATTGTTTTCTTGTTAAAGGGGTGGTTCACTATTCTGCAGTAGTGGCCACATCCATGTAAAACTGATAGGGAAGGCTTTTGTCAAATACCTAGTTTAGCCAATTCTGCCTCTGAGTGGTGCTATTGCGGTCCACTCATCCCCATGAAGTGACCTCTGGGATGCAATGAGGTCACATCAACTTTCAGTTGATCCGACATCACCGAGGCTAGCTCCAGTGTTTTTGAGTGCCTGGGCTGTGGGCGGCATTTCACTGCCCGTCACAGCCCAGCATGTTGTGCGCTCTCTCCTTCACTGCAGAGCACTGAAAGCAGGAGTGATGCTGGGCTGTGACACTGGGTTGTGATGAGTGGCGAAACGTCGCCCACAGCCCAGTCACTCAGGAGGACTGGGGCCGGACTTGTGATGTCGAATCAACTGGAAGTTGACGTGACAACACTTGATCTCAAACGTCACGGAGCCCTGGGGGTCACTTCATGGGGATTTGCTGAGCGCAATACCGACACTCATAGGTAGAATTGGCTGAACAAGGTATTTAGAAAAAGCCTTCCCTATCGGTTTTACATAGACTATTGCAGAGTAGTGAACTACCTCTTTAACTCCCTACTTTGGGCCCTGGGCTAGGGCTGCACACTATTTAAACCCCTAGTTCACTGCTTGCAGTTGCCAGTTATAGGTGTTACTTGCTCTGGTTCACTTCTGAAACTAGTGGTGAAAGGTAGATGTGACGCCCTGGTAAAACCAGGTAGTCAAAAATAGCTCACATCCTCCTTGTTACCATCACAACCCACATCTAGGCATAACACACAGCCACAAAACCCTAGACACCCCCTCATGGAAACCAGCACACACCAGTGGGTGGGATCAGTTGAATGAGAACGCCCACCTAGGGGTCTTGAGAAGTCAGAGGTGGGAACAAGTCGGTGAGTTAAGTCGAGTGAGTTAGTGGAGGAGTTCGGAGTTGACAGTGGAAGGTGACAGTTGAAGTTTGGAGAGCTTACAGTAGTGTAGACAGGGATCATAGCCCCTGGACTACTTGGCTAGGTGGCAGACGGTGAGCAGAGCCACAGGCGTCGGAGATCCGGTTGCGGGAGACCTAAAGTGGACCGGGGCAGCGTTGTAGCCCGCCAGTATCGACAGCGGGAATCCGGTCCGGAGGCCATGCACAGTCGGGGTGCCTGGACCCTAGGCGAGGAAGTGAGTACACCACTGTCCCCTGGTCCGGTCTGGCGCGCCACCATCAGCAGCCATCACTCCCGTGTTCCATCCCAGGGCCCCGGGACTACACCTCCCCACCCGTGGAGGGGATCCCAACTTGCTGCCCCCCTCCATCAGCCCTGGGCGCCCCCATCAACAGGCAGCGGCGGTGGCAACATCCTTCCCCACCACCCACGGGTGGCATCACAGACAACCTCCATTGTAAATTCCCCCTTCCGACAGTTGTGAGGACGGGCGGCCGTGCAAGTCCGGGTCTGGTCACCACTCGAGCCACAGCAGCGAACCCGGATCCGAGCAGGCCTCCGAGAGAAGCAGCAGCGGCCACCCCCCCCCCCCCACAACATAGATGAGGGACAATTAAATAAAAAGCTGACCACCAAACAGCTATAATGATGGATTTCAGGGACATATGGAGGTTCGGCACATTCTGAAACCATTTAGTTGGTCACAAAGAAAGCTTGTTCCACCCCGTATCTATTTCTCATAATCATAAAGGACGCTGAGATATGGGCACTTCTTGTTCTCACGGGAGCTAATGGTCAGTAGTAGTGCTCTCCTTTCCCCAGAAAGTAGTGTCTTCATGCCAAAGATTAATTTTCTTTAAGTGTAGAGCGATTACTATTACCATAGCTCTTCAGTAGGAGAAGTCTGCAAAACAGCCCGCTATACCTCAGCTTCTGTGAGGGACACGGGGAAAAGGGTACTTAATGAAGTACGGTTGCATCAGGCTTTCCAGAAAGTGTAAATCCAGTCATGTTAGTAACTGTCCCTGTTTGCAGAAGGCTGGTAGACGTTCATCTCATTTACCTTCTAGGAGTTATCTCAGCTATGCTAGCTGCCATGCTTATATAAAGTAACAAGCTTTGCCAAGCGCATGACAGCCCGGTATAATTAGCAATGTTTGCTACTGTGTTGTACATAGGTTAGATGACCGCAGCACATAATTCACCATTTCTATTTGTGTTTTATATGACCTAAAAATGAATGGTGGTAACAACAACAACACTGTAAAGGTATACACTAGCAACAACTAATGTCGCATTATCTGCGATTACACTTGACGTCTCATGGTCTAGAAGAGCGAGCATGTCTTATTAAGGAACTTTTCTGCTCCCCACGGTAGTTTATCTCTGAAAAAACTTTGTTATGCAAATTTTATGCAAATTTTTACTTTTTTATATTCTTATTAAATGGGTTGTCTGGGACTTTAACATTCATGATCCATCTTTAGGATAGGTCATCAATGTCTGATCAGCGGGGATGCAACACTCGGCACTCCACCAACCAGCTGTTCCTGGTGACTACTTAGTTGCGGAGTTGCAAAGCTCCGAAAACGGAATAGTGGCCACAGCTAGGTACTGCACATCTGCCATTCAATTGATTTGAATAGGGGACAGATCTGCAGTACCTGGCCATGGCCACTATACGGTTGACGGAGCTGTGCTGTACAACTCCACAACTGAGTAGTTCCGGCCACCGGCACCAGGAACAACTCACGGGGAAGGGGTGGGGTGGTGCAGGGTGTCACACCCCTACCAATCAGACAATGATGAACTATCCTAAGGATAGGCCAAATATGTTGAAGAGCACCAATCACCAGGATTTTCCTATATAACCTAAAGCCAGTGATATACTGGCACTATCAGGCTGATGCTATACATACTTTTAGTTATCAGTTAGGATGTATAAGTTTTGAAACACAAGCAAGTAAAGATTGTAAAATGAGCAGCTTTTTGATTGGCAATAGCTGCCGATCAGCTGATAGCTGGGGTGGCTATTCATAGTGATTCCCGCCCCCCTGCCTGTCTGTCCTCCTCCTATCTGTTATTTACGCTAATTATATAATAGAATCATTTTACTAACTGACTAGACGGACCTGTGCTGATGTCATACCCATGTGACTAGAGGGGGAGAGCCTCAGCCAACATAGCTGATACCAGGAAGCAACATTATTTTTCTGTTGGCTGAGACCCTGCCCCTTCTGGGCACATGGGTATGACATCAGCACAGGTCCTTCTAGCCACAACTATTAGTAAAACACTTCTCTAATGGAATTAGCATAAATAAATGAGAGGAGGAGGAAAAGAGGCGAGGGGGGGGGGAATCACTATGAACCCCCCCCAGCTATTAGCTGATCCACAGCTGCTGCCAATCAAAAAGCTATTCATCTTACAAACTTTACTTGCTTGTGTTTCAAAACCTATACATCCTAGCTGACAACTACAGGTATGTATAGAATCAGCCTGATAAAGCCAGTGCTATACTGGCACTAAGTTATATAGGAAAATCCTGGTGATTGGTGCGCTTTAAAGTCCAGGACATTCTCTTTAAGAAAATGTATTCAAAACAAATATACTGTATATGTACATCCCCAATTCCAAAAAAAGTTGGGACATTGCATAAAATGCAAATAAAACACGAAAGCAATCACGGTATTTGGAAATCTCTTATTTACTACGGAACATAGAGCACATAAAAGAAAGTGAATGTTAGAAATTTTTACATTTCATTTGAAAAAATTAACTCATTTAGAAACTAATGGCACCAAAGAATCTCAAAGTTTGGACAGGGCCATGTCTACCATGTTTCCAAGTCTATCATTGTATAGTAGCTCCTGTTCTTTTTATAACAGTCTGTTAAGATCTGGGAAATGAGGAGACCAAGTACAATAGTTTTGAAAGAGGACTGTTGTCCTATTCTTGTCTAAAATAGGCTATGTGCGCTCGCAGAGTTTTTGAGGCAGAAATTTTCTGCACCAAAATCTGTACCTTGTGGCTGGAAAACGCACCAAAAAACACTTTTTTTGAGTGCCCTTTTTCGAGCGTTTTTGTGCCATATGTTTTGTAGTAAAATCAATGGCTGGAAGGGCTACAAAACTCAGGAAACAATGCACCAAAAATTGACAGGCTGTTTCTTTTTTCTGCACCCAAAACTGCAAGGAAGAAGAAGCCATGTGTGCACAGCACTTCAGAAAGCTCATTGACTTTGCTGGGAAAAGGAGAAACATGCAGATTTGGGCAACAAACTGCACCAAAAAACGCATTAAAAAAGCGGCGAGTGCACAAGGCCATAGGATTCTTTCTGCCTGCTTCAGTCCTGGGTCTTCTTTGCTGGATTATTCATTTCATAAAGTGGGAAATGTTTTCTATGGCTATTTGGCACAGGAAGAAAAAAGGAACAGCACTCACCGGTAATTGCTGTGAAGTATTCAGGTTTATTCCATGATCGGAGGATACATGCTTCGGCGTCATTGTGTTCGCGCAGCTCTGTGCGCGTGCCGCGGCTTGATTGGCGGTCACAGGTGAAGGACTCAAAGGGGCCGCGTGATCACCGGTGCCGTCACTCAGGTTACCCGCGGCCAGCTCGAGTCCTCCACCGAGACCTGTGGCTGCGGGTAACCTGAGTGACGTGTCCGCTGACAGTGCGACTCACTTCAGTTGCTGCCTGAAGCTGACAGGAGTGGCAGTGTTCTACGGCCGCTCCTGTCAGCTTCATGTAGCAGAACTGGATGCGTCGCAGGACCTCGTGTGGATTACACCAGACCTGGAGGGGTGTTTTGGGATTTTAATAAAGTGGTGAAAGAGGGTGTTTTTTTGTCTTTTATCTCAAATAAAGGATTTTTTTGGGTGTATGTGTTTATTTACTTTCACTTACAGGTTAATCATTGGGGGTGTCTCATAGATGCCTGCAATGATTAATGTAGGATTTAGTGGCAGCTATGTGCTGCAATTAACTCCTTATTACCGGATTGCCACCGCACCAGGGCAATTCTGGATGAGCCGGGTAGAGTCCCGGGACTGTCTCATCTAATCGATGCGGCAATTCCGGGCGGCTGCTGGCTGATGTTTTTAGGCTGGGGGGCTCCCCATAACGTGGGGCTCCCCATTCTGAGAATACCAGCCTTCAGCCATGTGGCTTTATCTTGGCTGGTATCAAAATTGGGGGGGATCGCACGCTGGTTTTTTTTAATTATTTATTTATTTTACTGCACTACATAGACCTGCCCACCGGCGGCTGTGATTGGTTGCAGTGAGACAGCTGTCACTCAGCGTGGGGGCGTGTCTGATTGCAACCAATCATAGGCGCCGGTGGGCGGGGAAAGCAGGGAATACCAGATTGAATAATGAGCGGCCGGCATTTTCAAAAGCAGGAGAAGCCGCCGCAGTGTGACAGCCGTGCAGTGCCGTGACGGTGATCGGTGAGTGATCGGTGAGTATGAGAGAGGGGGGAGAGGGATAAACCAACAGAGAGAGAGAAACTGACCGACAGACAGACAGAGAGAGAGACCGACATTGCAACCAAAACGGACAAAAGAAGTGACATGTTGCTTTTTAGAACGCAGCGTCTTGGCAGCTGCCGAAACGCTGCGTTCTAAAATGCAACGTGCGCATGGATTATGCACAATCTTCATAGATTGTGCTGCGGACGCAGGACGCATGCAGTTACACTGCAGTGCAATACGCAGCGTAACTGCATGCAAATACGCAACGTGGGCACATAGCCTATAGGTTAAAGTTCTGGACTTCAGGTAGGACAGTTCATGATCCAAACACTTCTGTGAAGTCATGCTGTTGTGATAGATGCAGTCTATGGTTTAGCTTTGTCTTGCTAAAATATGCAAGGTCTTTGCTGAAATAGACATTGTCTGGATGGAGCATATGTTGTTCTAAAATCTCTCTATAATGCTCAACAGTGATAGTGCTTTTCATGACGTGTAATCTGCCTCTGCCATAGGCACTAATGGAACCTCATACCATCAGAGAAGCAGGCTTCTGAACTTGGTGCTGATAACAAGCTGGATGGTTCCTCTCCTTGACTCTGCAGGACAGAGTATCTGTGGTTTCCATAAAGATTTCCCTTTTGCCTTTTTTTTAAATGAGCTTTGGACCAGGTGAGTCAAGGTGAAACAAGGGTGAGTCTTTTGGATTGTGTTGATATATGACTTCTTCTTTACATGCTAAAGCTTTCATTGGAGGATTGCACAGTGAACTGTGCTTACAATGACTACTGGAAGTACTCCTGAGCCCATGCAGTGATTTCTATGACCAAATCATGACTGATTTTAATGCAGTGCCGCCTGAGAGCCAAAAATCATGAGCATCCAATATTCACCATCGATTTTGTTCCTTGTGCACAGACACTCTGAATTTTGCGATGATATTATGTACCATAAATGGTAGAATATTCAAAATCTTTGCAATTTTTAATTGAGGAACATTTTTTCTGAAATTGTGCCTCAAATTTTTTTTAGGTGCAGTAGTTTACAGATTGAAGAACTTTCGACCATATTTGCTTCGGAGAGGCTCTGCCTCCGGTTATCTAATGAAACACATTATGATCTATCCACAGAATAGGTGACCGGTAAAGAACAGTAGAGAACATTGCAAGTGAAAGGCTGGAAGCTCTTAGGGTATGTGCGCACACAGCATTTTTTACCGTGTTTTTGTGCGTTTTTGTATTGCGTTTTTGGGCTCATAAATATATGACTTTGCTTTCCCAGCAAAGTCTATGACTTTTCATTTTTGCTGTCCGCACACAGCTTCTTTTTAAAACTGCGTATTTGAACTGAAAAAAAATGGACATGTCAATTCCTTTCTGCGTTTTACTACGTTTTTCCAATGCATTGGATGGGTGGAAAAACGTAGTAAAGCGCAGTAAAAAATGCAGAGAAACGCAACAAAAATGCAGTGTTTTACCACTGCGTTTTTGCCACGATTGCGTTTTTGTGCGTTTTTAGCAGCCAGAAACGCAGCGTTTTTGCTGCCACAAAAAATGGTTAGGTGCGCACATAGTCTTAAAAGAGCTTCCACGGAAATTACTTACGCAGGGCGCCCTGGTGTAAATCCATAGAGTGGCTGCTGGCCGATGGAACAGGGTAGCAGAAACTAGTCATAATATTGAATCAATACTGAAAATCACAATCAGAAACAAAATTGTAAGACAGTAGGATAGTCTAAACACAAACAGAGGTCAAGAAATAGAGTAAATCAAAGAAGTGAAGACAACCAGAGTCAGTAACATCTATAACTGGCAACTGGGAACAGAGAGCTCGGCGTTTAACTAGCCCCGGCCAAGGCTCAAAGAAGGGAATTAATAAGACAACAATGCTAAAGAATCAACCCACCAGCTCCCTGCCTGGACAATAAAACCAGTCCCGGTATGCAAAAGATATCTGCACGAGAGTCACCGGCAATGAAGGTGCAGTGCCGCCCAGCGAAAGAAGCAGAAGTTGAAGGAGCAAGTAAAGATATGGGTGCTACAATGATAACTTATGATGGAGTCCAACCTCCAGGCCCCACATTGATCATCAGAATGAGGCACTTTTAACCCTGTTAGACTGCCCATCCTCAGCACACAGACACTTTATTAATTCCCTAAAGATAACATTTCCTAATTCTGCCAATCAGTGCGGGTCCCAGCGGTTGGACCCCTGCTGCTCAGTAAGATATCACATATTGTACACATAATTTTTACTGGAGAACCCATTTAAAAAGTATAAAAATGCAGCAAAATGCAACAATGAGAGAAGATTGCTAGTGTGTAGTTTGATGAGGACACCTGCAGAAAACAAAAAAAGACAGTATTTATGCAACGTATGAACACGTCCTTACAGGCACAGCATAGCCAAATGTCATAGTGAAGTGAAGCTTCCATCAAGATGAGAAAGTTCTGTCTGCTACTGTGGTGCCCCTGACCTGGTCAGGCACCACTGAGTACTGCACCCATGCTGGGTCAGTATAACACAGGTAATCCAGAAGGCTGACCGGGGTGTGGACACGCAGGCGCATAGTAGCCAGGTCTCCCACATTGACCTTTGAAGGGACCCCTGGGGAATCCAGAAGGGGGTGTGGCCTCCATCTCCACTCAAGGGGTGTGGTAGAGAGTCTGGTTGCTAAGTTGCGGAGGCAGGCACAGAGAGGAGGGAGTAGTGAGCCGAGTGAGTTAGTGAAGCTCAGGGAGAGAGAGCAGTCGCAAGGAGGAAACCTGGAGGCTGTCACTAGTCAGACACCGCAGGTGCAGTGGTTGCTGGCAGGGGAGAACGGTCACCTGGTAGTGCCGAGAGATGGCTGAGTACGGGGACTGCCAGGCGAGGACCAGGCCCGCACGGGGTTACAGGTCCCCAGAGCATGGGCCCATTCAGTTGGCCTGCTCAACCTGCAGGTGGGGGTACTTCATACCCTCCACCAAAACACCACAGAGTCCGCAGCCACGTAGCAAAGAGAGGGCCCATAGATCACAACAGGCAAGCAGCTGGAGTGACCTGGTCCAGGCTACAAGCAAACTGGACGAAAAAGGGGAGAACAGGCGGAAGCAACTTCCCTGGGTGACCCCGTAGGACTACAAGTCTGGGTCACCACAAAAACAAGAAGGCTAGGAAGGCGAGTCAGCAGCCACCCCCTAAGTCAGCCTGAAGGAGCCTGGGTCCCCTCTTGGAGCATCACAGCATCGCCCGGGTTACTCACCCCTGCCACCTGAAGTGAGTAAAAACCCTGAAAGACATTCCTGCTGTTCGTGTGAGTTCTTCTGCGACCTGTGGTACTACACACCTTCACCGGGCCCTAGGGCTAGCCTCACTCTCAGGAGGCCACCACATCTAACTGCACCTACCATCAGCCCCAGGCATCCCCTAATCTGCAGTGGCGGTCGCCCTGACCGCAATACCAAGAGTGGCGTCACGAATCCCATAGAAGTCAACCTACCTTTGACCAGAAGGATCCAGGACGTGCAGTCCCTGAAACGACCTGAAGGTAGCGGCGCCACGGGGCGGCACACTACGACTATGAATGAACAAAAAATAAGTCCATGGGACCCAACAAGAGATAAGTATGATGACCAGATGATGTTGCACCAATTCTGGATAATCAAAAGCAGCGCTGGGGATGCCGACAGGTAAGAGATTCGAGGCCTCCCATCCAGTCATCAGGTACCATTGACCTGGACTCTGGACTGGAGTCTTGTGAATGGATCTGCTTATCTCTACTCCAATCCGTATCGGATACAGTGGACAGTCCCGACTTTGGGTCTACACCCTGCAGTCTCTGGTATTTCCTTAATGACCCTCACTGCCACTGCCCCTCTATCATCTCCTCCTGCCATGGTAAAAAGAAAAGGCCAATGGGTGTGGCTTGGAGTGTGGCTAGGGGCCTGACAAAAATTTGCCATAGCATGCATGGCACATTGTATAATTTGTTATTTTTTCTGTTCTTCCAAATTTGTCAAGTATGAACATGTATTTATAAATATTAACTACTTTTCTAATTAGCTTTATTCAACAATACCCTACATTTCTCCCTATCAAGCTAATCCATATGTGATTTTTTTTTTTTTACTGACATCAGAGGAAGCTGGGGCTGCACTTACTTCCCCTCCTGGATCCAGGCATCATCAGGTGGCGGTGCTGAAGTTACTTACTCCAATTTCTTGCATCACTGCCCTCTAAAGACATCCTGGATTCATGGTGATAGACACTGTTGGAGATGTGAGTGCAGCATCAGCTCTCTCCTTTCATCTCTGCTACCATAGCTACTGTGAATGAAGATGTCATCAGGGGGCAGAGATAGAAGAAGTGAGTGACACCAATGCCGGCCTACAGCTTCTAGCACTTCCTCAAATGAATTGGCTTAAGGGGCGATGATAGATGCTGTGTGCAGAGATGAGCGAACCTGAGGTTCAGTGTTCATACAGAACATAGACTTTACAAAAAAAGAGTTCAGGTTCGGAGTTTGGGTGCTCTACGTATGCAAACCACTTGTGAGCATCTCTGTGCTCGGGTACGCTCGGAGCTCAGCTCAGTGTAAGCTTCTTGCAGTCTTTGATCGACTCACATTGGGGGGGGTAACAACAGGGTGAACGGATGTAGCGTGCACCAAATTAAAACAAAATTGATAAACCCTGCCACCCCTCCCCTGGAAGTGCTCTGTTTATAGTTGGCTGCATGGTGGCGGAGACTCGAACTGACAAATTAGTGACTTCCGTTGGGGTTCAGGTCAAGTACGGATCCAAAACTGGACTTTTCCTAAAGTCCAGCTGCACCCGCCAAACTGAACTTCCATGGGTCCGCTCATCTCTAGCTGTGTGACCTATCAGGCTAGCTGAGCAGGAAGGGAGAAGCCAGTGGGACATAGCAATATATCGCTAGTCAGTCTGGCTGAGAAGCTAGAAGAAATCAAATGGGAAATACCACCTGTCAGTCTAGCTGAGAGGGTGGGAAGAAGCCGGTAGGGACATAGCGACAGTCAGTCTATCTGACCAGGTGGGGAGAAGCTAACGGGGACATGGTTTTTGCACTAGTCATGTCACAACCTCATTTAGCTATGTTTTTCTTTGATATTTCATGGCTTTTCAGAGTAAAACATTGTTTGTAATATGACAGCCATTCCCCAATTCTTGGTTCTGTGGTGCCCCTGAGGCTTCAGTCACCACAGAGGTACTGCACCTCAGCCAGAGGTGTGGTATTCCGTCTCGGCCACCATCCGCCCTGGGGCCCAGCTCTACCTGCGGAGAGCTGTAACAACCAAACTGCGTCACCATCTGCCCCAGAGGCCCCCCATCCCGAAGCTGCGGCACCCCACTTGCTGCATACCAGAGGTGGCGTCACGAACAAAACCATCCCCATTATCCATTAATTTCCCGTCCCTTTTGATTGACACCGCCGGAGTCACGAAACCGGGCCACGCCACCGCGGCACCCCAGAGCCAGAACCGCCGCCTGGTAACGAGTCAAGCCACTGCCCCGGTGTGGGCGTGTCACTTCCCCTTTACATTTTGTATACAGCATATTGTTTTATCACTAAATGGTGATACTATGTTGACAGTATATAGACCCTTTACAGTTCCATAGCTTCTCATAATACAGAATTTCATCTACTTTGGATGTGAAAAGGGCCCCTAATAATACTTCTTGGGCCACTGTATGGCTGCCCAGGTTACACTAATGATATGTCCGCCCCTGTGTATATGGATGTATATCTTATATAGTGATATGATTTAGGCTGAATTACAGTAAACACTATAAAGCTATATGGACCTTCTTTGCTGCTCAGAGATTCATTTTATATAGACCTTTAGCTCATCATAGTCCTGAATATTTCCACCTCAACTACTTAACAGACACCTTTAAAAACAGAATAATACTTATAGCAGAGGAAAGCATATAAATATTCTCAGACAGTATATAAATCTTGACCTATACCATGGACCATATTAAAAAGTATCTTAAATTCTACAATAATTCTGTATGGCCTAAACATGCATAGTTTTAGTTTGGAAATAAACAACAGTAATCAACCTTATTGTAATTTCACCATGTAAGAAACTATGATGGCCAACTACTAAAGCTCTTATGCAGAACCAAAGTTAAGAAGGACATTTGAAGCAGTGACAATGCATGCTAAAATAGGTAGACAAAGTAACCCACACTGCCCAGTACATTGATGTGCGTTTCGCATGTAGCTTCATCAGGAAGTATCAAATTACATTTCAACCCTTTACAACAGAGGAGATAGGAAATCATTTGTATCTCCAAACCACATTTATATGTACTCCTAATATCTATACCTATATACTTCAGTTATCCAAGGTGCCAAATTTCAGATATCTGTTCTGAACAGCAGGTCTACTCACAGGTTGTGTTCTATAGGACAGCATCTACAGTATCAGTGTGTCGCCCTGGGCAAGCCAGGGGACACAGGTCACACACCACCACACCCTACATCCCAGTTAGGAACACCAAAGCTAAACAAAAATCCTTGTTGCCTTCCTCCAGAGGCTGATGATTCACACCAGGGGGTGGGCCAGGCGGTTGGCTCCGCCCACCGAGGAGATCACAGCTCTGGAGGCGGGAAAAACCGGAGTCCAGCTAGGGACCGAGAGGAGTAAACAAGGAGAGGAGTTGAAGTCTAGCTGAGGGCTAGAGAGGAGTAAACAGCTAAGATGAGCTAAGGAAGTGAAAGTAGAAGAAAGTAAAGTGGTAAAGGAGGAAAGCAAGAGTGGTAACAGAGAGAAAGCCTGAGGTGGTCCAGCTGTGTGCAGGGCAGGTCAGCAAGGTCAGCAACGGCGGTGACTGTCTGGAGGGGGACCGTTTGGAAGTTCCTGGAAGGACCGCGGACGGGTAGTGGCCCGGCGGTCTGGAGCAGTGTTCCGAAGGACAGTCAGCACCAGGGCAGGGGCCTCTCGGACCCCGGCAAGGCTAGGAGTCGCCAGAATTTGCCAAATCTGTCAGTGAAGGGGACGTAGATCCCCCAACAACCAAGTCCCAATTGAAGGCAACAGTCCAACCAGAGTAGGAGAGACACCGCCACCGCCAAGGCACCAGTTTCTCAGGGCCAGCGCCTGCGGGCAAAGAGTAGAGCTCCCCCGGTCCAGCTTGAAGCCGGGGAGCGGGTTACCGGTGGGGACCCATCGTAACCAACAAGTAAACAAAGGTGCAAGGAAGAGGGACATCACCGTCACCTACTGGGAGAGCAAGTGCAGCCGTCTGTGGGACCGTCTTACCAGCCGTTTGGTTTACCGTAAAAACTGTGTCAACGTCTCAGGCTGAGTGAGTACCACAGTGCCGCAAGGCACAGCGCTGCCCCCACGTCCCTGCGCCCACCAGGCCCTGCACCTCCCAAGCCATCACCGGGCCCCGGGATCACCAACCCCTACCCACGGAGGGGCAACACAACACCTGGCTGCTCCGCATCACCATCCCCGGGATCCCCATATTGAGCAGCGGTGGTGAAATCACCACAGCCGTGGGTGGCGTCACGGACAATAAACAATCCCCACACCCAACCAACCCCTTTCACTCACGGGCGAGGAGTGCCGCTCGAGAAACCCCCGGGATCCGGCCCACCGCTCGAGCCACCACTGAGCAGCAACCGCCGGACCCGAGCAGAAGGAGTGAGCGTAGTGTGCTGACACCCTCCTCCCCGCCCGCGACAACTTGGCGTCACGAACAGGATCTTACCGCTCTGCCGTCTGGTAGAGGTGCGCCTTGTTACCGCCGGAGGTATCCGGCTGAAAAATTCCAGAAGCCGCCATCTTTGGTGCGAAAAGTTCCCGCTCGAGCGTCTTCTCGAGTAGCAGAGGCGCGAAGGCCAAAACCCCGCCCCGAGAAAGGAGGGGCCGGAAAGAGCTAAGGGGGACGGAAACAAGATGTCTGCGCCCGACGGAGCCGCTGGAGGAGCGGTGGTCGCAGCCGCAGCGGCACCCGCGGATGGGAATGGACCCGCCCAGGTCCCGGCCGTACCGGCGGGAGGTGCCGCGGCCCCCGCGCTCGCTCAGGTCATGCCGTTCTCCTTGCCCTATGCGCCCGGAGCTGCCTGGCTACCGCAGTATGACGGGAAACCGGATGCCCTACAGGCCTTCCGGAAAAAGCTTAACCCGTTGCTAGAGCTGTACCCCCTGACTGATAAGCAACGTGCAGCGATAGTGCTAGGCCAGTTAACCGGTGCGGCGGAGCAGGAAGCGGAGACCTGGGCCGAGGGGGACCGGCTCTCTGTAGCCACCATCTTTGAGAAGCTACAGACTGCCTTCGAGACCCGGACTGAAGCTGAGCTGAGGATGCAGTTTTACCAGTGCCGGCAACGAGCTGGGGATAGCATTCGGGACTATGCTCTACGTCTGCAGACCGCCCTCCGCACGTTGAAGCGGGCGAACCCTATTAATGAGGCGGATAGCAACAAGATGTTAGTGGAGCAATTTGCGCAGGGGATGAGGTCCCCTGAGGATCGTAAACAACTCCGGCTGTGGGCCCTGGAACACCCTGATGTGGACTTTGCTGTGTTAAAGGAGCGGGCCATCAAAGCACTACAGCCCCCAGCTGCCGAAGTTCTGGAACCCGCCCCGTGGCCCGTCGAGACGGCTCCCGTTGTGGCGGCCTCAGCCAAACCAACCTCTCCAACACCTGCAGCCCCGAGCAGCACAGTGGAAGAACTGGCAGCCCAGGTCCGTCGCATGGACGGAGACCTTGCCAAAATCCTTGCTGCACTACAACCTCTGACCAGATCTCAGCCTCCAGCACAGATACAGCTTGCTGACAGTCCCGAGGATGTTCCCTGGATGCAGCGGAAAAGTGCTAACCACCCGCGGAGCAGACCCCCAATCTGCTACAAGTGCCATAAGCCGGGTCATTACTTCCGACAGTGCCCGTTAAACGAGCAACCCCTGGGGCCCCGGGCCAATCCTCAGGAGTAGAACATCGTGGCCCCCCGGACTGGCGGGACCGATATATCGGGGCCCGCCCCATCATCCCCGTGGCCGTGGACGGCATACCAGTGATGGCTCTCTTGGACACTGGATCACAGGTAACTACCATACCGTACACGTTGTACCAGCGGTATTGGGCCATAGACGAGCTGGCGCCCCCAGACAATAGTATAACGTTGATTGCCGCTAATGGACTTCCATTGACCCAGGTGGGGTATAAACAAGTGGCTATGACAGTGGGGCAAGCTGAACTGCAACACCAGGGTATGATTGTGATCATGAATGAACCCAGTGATCATAACCCGAAAATAGTGCTGGGAACCAATGTGATGGAGCATTGCATGGCTGATGTGTTAACCCTATTACAACAGCTGGCCGCCACAGCGGCAGGGAGCCGGCAGAGGGCTGTGCAGCGTGAGTTCCGAGCCCTAATGTACCGCCAGCATGTAAGCTCAACAGGAGGGGAGATTGGTGGAGTGAGAGTGATGGATGTTGCTCCATTGACTGTGCCCCCTAGGAGTGAGATGATGATCTGGTGTAGGGCAGCAGTAGGGCCTCAGGGGCGTGATTACCCTGCAATGATGGAGCCCATGCCTTCCGAGCACTGGCCCACTGTAATGGCCGCTCGAGGGGTGGTGGATGTGAAGAAAGGGAGAGTGCCTGTGAGAGTGCTGAACTGTGGGGAGGAAGAAGTCAGGCTTCCCCGGTATGCCACCATTGCCAAGCTGCTCACCCTGGACCCTCACACTATCCATAAAGCCAGTCCATCCACACTCCCACCTACCACCAGCACTTCCCCACCCCAGGGGGAGACAAAGGAGTGGCATCAACAGCTACATGTAGGCACTGATGATACCCCTACACATCACAGGGCAGGGGTATACAGGGTGGTGCAGGAGTACGAACAGGTTTTCAGTAAGCACCCCCTAGACTTTGGGCAGATCAAGGGGGTCCAACACCACATCCCCACCGGTGAACATCCCCCTATCAAAGAGAGGTATAGACCTATTCCCCCTGCACATTACCAGTGTGCCAAAGATATGTTGAGGAATATGAAGGAGGCAAGGGTTATTCGGGACAGCTGTAGTCCCTGGGCCGCTCCGTTGGTACTGGTCAAGAAGAAGGATGGTACCATGCGGATGTGTGTGGACTACCGGAAGATCAACCAGATAACCCATAAAGATGCCTATCCATTACCTCGTATTGAAGAGTCTTTGGCTGCACTGAGAACTGAAAACTACTTCTCGACCCTTGACCTTACCAGCGGATACTGGCAAGTGGCCGTGGCCCCAGAGGACCGGGAGAAGACCGCCTTCACCACCCCGATGGGGCTCTGCGAATTCAATAGCATGCCGTTTGGGCTGTGCAATGCCCCCGGAACCTTCCAACGGCTGATGGAGTGCTGTCTGGGACATTTAAACTTCGAGACCGTCCTGTTGTACTTGGATGATGTGATTGTTTATTCCCAGACGTATGAGGCCCATCTGGAGCACCTGGCCGAGGTGTTCGCGTCCCTTGCCAAGTACGGGATGAAATTGAAGCCCTCTAAATGCCACCTGCTGAAACCCAGGGTGCAGTATCTAGGGCATGTGGTGAGTGCGGATGGTGTCGCCCCCGACCCTGAGAAGATTACTGCCATCCAGAGCTGGCCGAGACCAACTACAGTGCGGGAAGTAAGGCAGTTTCTGGGTCTGGTGGGGTACTATCGGCGCTTTATAAAGGGGTACACGAAGATGGCTGCCCCCATGCAAGACCTCCTCGTGGGACAGACCAAAGGTGGTAGACCCATTGGAGCCCCACTGTCGTGGGAGGACAAGCATGAAGAGTCCTTTTGCCAGTTGAAGGCGGCCTTGACCGGAGAAGAGGTCCTGGCGTACCCTGATTATGGACGCCCGTTCATCCTCCACACGGACGCCAGTAACGTGGGGCTAGGAGCGGTCCTATCCCAGGTCCAGGATGGAAGGGAGAAGGTGATTGTCTATGCTAGCCGAAAACTCCGGCCGACCGAAAGGAACCCTGAGAACTACAGCTCTTTCAAGCTCGAGCTATTGGCGTTGGTGTGGGCTATCACGGAGCGGTTCCGCCACTACTTGGCGGCAGCAACGTTCACCGCGTTTACGGACAACAATCCGCTGACTCACCTGAACACGGCCAAGTTGGGCGCGCTGGAGCAGCGGTGGGTAGCCCGGCTAGCCAACTATGATTTCACCATAAAGTACCGAGCCGGTCGCGTCAACATAAATGCTGATGCACTCTCCCGAATGCCCCATTTGTCAGAAGAGGGGTGCGAGGATGACGATCTCGAGGAGATCGAGTTGCCTGCGTTTCACCAGCCGCCTACCGAGAGGGTACAAGTACAGCAGCAACGAGTGGATCTGGACGCACGGCCCAGTCAAGAGTGGCAGGAAGCTCAGGACCAAGCGCCGGCTGTTCGCCTTGTCAAGACTCTGGTGGAACAAGGTGCTACGGGAATAGACCCTGCCGCTCCAGCCGAAGCCCAACGCTTGTGGAAGGAACGGAAACGGCTTTACCTACACCAAGGGAGGCTGTACCGTGAGCTGATCAACCCGAAGACCCATGAGAAAATCTGCCAGTTGGTCATTCCTCAAGCTGACGTCGCTACTGTCCTGCGGGCATACCATGATGGTGCTGGCCACTTCGGGTGGAAGAAGCTGGAGATGCTGTTGAGGGAGCGGTTCTATTGGAGTGGGATGCGTGAATCGGTGGAAGCCTGGTGCCGAGAGTGCGGTCCTTGTACGCTGAGGAGAAAGGACGAGACTAGCCAGAGGGCACCCTTACATCCAATAGTCACCCATCAGCCGCTGGAGTTGGTCGCCCTAGACCATGTCAAGCTCACCCCTAGCCGAAGTGGGTACACCTACACATTGACCATTGTAGACCACTACTCAAGATTTATGGTGGTAGTCCCCGTTAAGGACCTGACTGGTCGAACTGCTGCTCGAGCGTTCCAGGCTTATTTTTGCCGACCCCATGGGTACCCCGAAAAGGTGCTGACTGACCAAGGCCCGGCCTTTGAAGCAGAGGTGTTCCACGAATTCTGCCAGTTGTACGGCTGCAAGAAAATCCGGACCACTCCGTACCACGCCCAAACCAACGGCATGTGCGAGAAAATGAATCACTTGGTCCTGGGGCTTCTCAAGACGCTACCGCTGGAAGAACGGAACCTGTGGCCGGAAAAGTTACCCGACTTGGTCGACATGTACAATAACATCCCCTCTAGCTCGACGAAGTGCACCCCAGCGTATCTGATGAGGGCTCGGCCTGGCCGCCTGCCGGTGGATCAGGAGATGGGGTTGGAGGCCCCAGAAGCACTTCCTTCGACGGCGGAGTGGGAAAGTCGGAGGAGAGCACAATACCGGCAAATCCAGGAGTATGTGGAGAAAAACCTCAGTCGAAGTCGAGAACAGCAGGAGCACCGGTTCAATCAGAAGGCGTCCGCGGGTCCTTTCCAGCCAGGAGATGTAGTGCTGAAACGGAAGAGGAAGGCCCACAAGCTGGATGATCAGTGGGAGCAAGTCCCTTACGTCATACAACCCACAGAATGGGGAGATGGGAAGGCCTACCAGATCAGTCGTGACCAAGGGGGCACCCTGGCCACAGTTTCCCGGGACCATCTAAAAAGGTGCCCCCCAGCGTTGGAGGCAGAGGCTGAAGTACCGGTTCCTCCACCAGCAGAGAAAGCAGCAGAGGTAATCCACACTGTAATGGGTGACTTCCCAGCAAACTGGCCTACACAGAACGGCGCGGTGATTCTTCCAGTGATACTGTTCCCACAACCCGTGGATGAAGAAGTAGTGGAAGCGGTTAACCGTGAGCCAGAACCAGTGCCAGTGCCCAGGGATGAACCTGTACTCAGCTCCCCTACACCTCCGCCTGCTCCACACTATAGCAGGGAGGAGGAACCGATTGTTTCCTCTACCCCACTGTCTAGCACCACTGACACCGGTCCCCGAAGGTCCACCCGTTCCAACCTAGGTAGACCTCCACTTAGGTACAGGGAGACCGTTCTATGAGTAAAAGGGGTCAGGGAATGTAAAGCGTGGTTGTTTGTTTGTTTGTTTAAAAGTTGAAAAGTTTGAAAGAATGATAAGAAGAAAATGATACCGAGTACATTACCTGATTTGCTTTGTGATTTGCAACCGGCAGGAGCCGGCACTGTTGTCCCTGTGGGGACCGTTTAAAAAGTTTTGCATGGAGAACTATACATGGACAAGCCCGTGAACTTGCAGGGCACCCACAAACGTTAAGTGGCTTGTAAATATGTTGTTTGCCGTTACCGTTTCCGCAATGTCGCCTCCGGAGAGGCAGGTTGGAGGGAGGGCCCTCAGCAGAGCAGGCTAGGGCCCAGCCACCAAAGGAACCGGTGGCTACCCTCTGGAGGGAAGGACAGATCCCGCTCGGGTACCGTGTGCTGGACTGTGGGTCAAGGGGTGCTGCCTGGGCTTTAGGGGCAGCATCAGGGCCAGGTTGCTTGGGTGGGAGAGAGCGGAAACCGTAACCGTAAACCGTTATGCAACGTTAAAGAAATGTGCCTCCCGTTAAGGGAAGAGTTATTAAAAATGTACATATGTTATTATTTTACTATGTTATCTTTTGCAGAAAAATAAAACCGGTGTTGGATGGCAGCCCGCGGACGGTCTGCATTTTGCTAAGGGGGAATGTGTCGCCCTGGGCAAGCCAGGGGACACAGGTCACACACCACCACACCCTACATCCCAGTTAGGAACACCAAAGCTAAACAAAAATCCTTGTTGCCTTCCTCCAGAGGCTGATGATTCACACCAGGGGGTGGGCCAGGCGGTTGGCTCCGCCCACCGAGGAGATCACAGCTCTGGAGGCGGGAAAAACCGGAGTCCAGCTAGGGACGGAGAGGAGTAAACAAGGAGAGGAGTTGAAGTCTAGCTGAGGGCTAGAGAGGAGTAAACAGCTAAGATGAGCTAAGGAAGTGAAAGTAGAAGAAAGTAAAGTGGTAAAGGAGGAAAGCAAGAGTGGTAACAGAGAGAAAGCCTGAGGTGGTCCAGCTGTGTGCAGGGCAGGTCAGCAAGGTCAGCAACGGCGGTGACTGTCTGGAGGGGGACCGTTTGGAAGTTCCTGGAAGGACCGCGGACGGGTAGTGGCCCGGCGGTCTGGAGCAGTGTTCCGAAGGACAGTCAGCACCAGGGCAGGGGCCTCTCGGACCCCGGCAAGGCTAGGAGTCGCCAGAATTTGCCAAATCCATCAGTGAAGGGGACGTAGATCCCCCAACAACCAAGTCCCGATTGAAGGCAACAGTCCAACCAGAGTAGGAGAGACACCGCCACCGCCAAGGCACCAGTTTCTCAGGGCCAGCGCCTGCGGGCAAAGAGTAGAGCCCCCCCGGTCCAGCTTGAAGCCGGGGAGCGGGTTACCGGTGGGGACCCATCGCAACCAACAAGTAAACAAAGGTGCAAGGAAGAGGGACATCACCGTCACCTACTGGGAGAGCAAGTGCAGCCGTCCGTGGGACCGTCTTACCAGCCGTTTGGTTTACCGTAAAAACTGTGTCAAAGTCTCAGGCTGAGTGAGTACCACAGTGCCGCAAGGCACAGCGCTGCCCCCACATCCCTGCGCCCACCAGGCCCTGCACCTCCCAAGCCATCACCGGGCCCCGGGATCACCAACCCCTACCCACGGAGGGGCAACACAACACCTGGCTGCTCCGCATCACCATCCCCGGGATCCCCATATTGAGCAGCGGTGGTGAAATCACCACAACCGTGGGTGGCGTCACGGACAATAAACAATCCCCACACCCAACCAACCCCTTTCACTCACGGGCGAGGAGTGCCGCTCGAGAAACCCCCGGGATCCGGCCCACCGCTCGAGCCACCACTGAGCAGCAACCGCCGGACCCGAGCAGAAGGGGTGAGCGTAGTGTGCTGACACCCTCCTCCCCGCCCGCGACATCAGCACATGTGCAGCGCTAGTAGGGCACAATGAGGTAAAAATTGGGTCCCTCAATGATTTCTGAATTGTTTCATTGAGGTCAGTCAATGATTTTAATTAGAGGAATTTAATTGCCTGTTTAGGCTGAAAATGGGTTAAAAATAGGAGATTGAATCTTTTGAACATTGCACCTCAAAATGTGAAGCTGAACTCTCACCGGTGAGGCACAAGCTAGTTTTTGAGAGGCGCAGTAGAGGAGGTAATTTTCATAGAAGTGATCAAATGCTGTGTAGTTGTCAAACAGAGTTTTGCAGAAACGTCTCCGACTCTCATGGTGGCATCGAGCTCTGTTCACATTGCAGATTCTGACACCATGCCCGAAGGTTTCTCCGGTGTCTAGGATCAACACAGGCAGACACGAGCATTGACCTGCTGTGTGCTGATTCATAGGCAGGCTAGCAAAAGTTAATCTCTGTTAGTTTGCTTGTTAGTTTCCTGTGATCACATGTGGTGTGGAGGCCAATCCCATCTGCTCCCCTCATATTTATGCTGTATGAAATATACTACCCATGCCAGCTATAGGTTCTCCTGTGTTGGTTTGTGAGCTTTGGTGTACCATACTTTCTGGTGAAAGTGTTGCTTTTTGCTTGGAGCAGTTGTGGCGTTTACCCCTGTTGTCTTGTTGCTTCCTTACTGCTCTTGTTTTCCTCATTGTCTTATACCTTTGTGCATGCTGAGAAACAGTGTTTTAGTTTCCCCTATCTGTCTATTTCTGTGATTTTCAACACACTCCCGTCCTGTCCCTCCCTGGAGGGAGGGGGAGAGAGAATAAGATCAGGACTGGTCACGAGCAGGGCCAGGAAGGAGACTCAGGCATCCCCGCAATTGGAAGTATCCCCAAGGTTAGGAATAGCATAGGAGCTCCAGTTCTCCGCTATCCTGTAGTAATCATGACAGCAATCTTTTTTTATGGCTTCATCAACTAGTTGAGCAACTGAACTGACTGAGTTTATGATTATTGTGGGGCCTTCTCTTGGTTTGTCTGATGAAGAGCTCACCAAAACCCAGCTTCAGAACACACTAGGATTTATTATACCAAATGGGTAGTGATGAGCAAATTGTTTTGCTGGAGCCTGATCCAGTGGCCATATCAATATACCGTGGCCACCAGATGGGAGCGCTGTGAACCACCTTCTACTTGCAACAATGACATCATGCCAGGTTAGCTAATCCAAAGAAAACCCAGAAATGCCAGCAGGTGATAGGCGGCTCATGGGGCTCCTGTCCAGCATCTACTGAAAACTGATCAGAGGCCTACAAATCATCTCACGACTACAAATGGACTCCAACAGCCAAGCTTAAGCTTTGTATTGTTGCTGGTCATGTGCACCCATCAGTCAAAGTCTATCCATCTCCTAATGGCCACTTTCAGAAACTCAGTGCTCCATGTCACAGTGCACACGATGGACCAACTCTTGGAGTAATTCATACAATATATAAGGCATGGAAATCCTACCTGATCCTTATACAGAGTGCACTGCACACATTGTACACTTTAATAACCTCTTTATATTCTGGATTTTTTCATCTAATGCTCTTACTGTAGCTGATAATCATTTCTAGGAGACCCGCTGTTCACAGTAATGCTAGAAGTCATCACAAAGGTTGTTTTCTGTGCATTGTTAGTCAGGTAATAACCCCCTTCTGTACCCTAATTCATATCTTGCATTAGTTTTTACTACTCTCAGCACGAATAATGGACTATATTTCCCCTATAGCAATTAGTATTAAAGTAATCCCATAAATTAGTCTTACTAAGTAAACTCGATTTACAGGCTTTAATGCAGTAAAGATATAAGTTGGTCGTAAATATGTACATTGTATTGGAATCCTCTAAAAGAGCTGCTACTTTTCCGCAATGCACAAGTACATGCTATAAATATGGTAGAGGAGCATTTGAGATTTGGAAGAATACATTAATATATTGTTTTACCACTGCTCCAAGTGTTAACCACTGAGTACCTGGGACCAAAGACTATTTGTAGATTTTGACGCTTTGTCCTTTATACCAGACTGTATTGGATATTCGACTGACCTTAAATGACCGCTGATCGGCTTGAGCAGATTGGCAGTCATTTATAGCTCGGTAAGTGTAGAAAAGCCTTAAAAGTAATGTTTATATCTCTAAAACAAAAAAAGACTATATAACAATGGCTGTAAGTATAGAGAAAGTAGATACCATTAATATGCTTTTCAGCTTTTCAGTGATGTAGCTACAGTTAAGTCCAGAAATATTTGGACAGTGACCAAATCTTCGTGATTTGGGTTATGAGATGCAATTGAAGTGTACACTTTCATATTTAATTTATGGGGTTGGATAAAAATAATCTATGAAATATTTAGCAATTGCAACCATTTTTCTACAAAGCCTCCTCATTCCAGGGGCTCAAAAGTAATAGGACACATTTACTTTACCATAAATAGAATGTTCATTCTTAATACTTTGTAGAGCATCCTTTACAGGCAATGACTGCCTGTAGTCTGGAAGCCATGGATGTCACCAAACACGGGGTTTCCTCCTCCGTGATGCTTTGTTGGCAATGACTGCCTGAAGTCTAGAAGCCATGGATGTCACCAAACACGGGGTTTCCTCCTCCGTGATGCTTTGTTGGCAATGACTGCCTGAACTCTGGAAATCATGGACAACCCCAAATGCTGGGTTCCCTCGTTTGTGATGTTTTGCCGTCTTTACTGTAGCTAACATACGTTGTTGCTTGTTTCTGTGTTTTTCTGTAAAATGCAGCTCGATGGGGTTGAGATCTGGTCAATTGCAGAATATTCCACTCCTTTGCCTTAAAAACTTCTGGGTTGCTTTTGCAGTATGTTTTGGGTCATTGTCCATCTGTTCTGTGAAGAAGCGTCTAATCAATCTTGCTGCGGAATCTCAGCAGAAAGTATAGCCCTGTGCACTCCAGAATTCATCCAGGTGCTTCTGTCTGCAGTCACATCATCAATAAACACTAGTGACTCAGGGCCATTGGAAGCCATGCATCACACTGCCTCCACCATGTATTACAGAGGATGTGCTGTGCTTCGGATCATGAGCTACTCCAAACCTTCTCCAGACTTAAGGGGGCTTTACACGCTGCGACATCGCTAATGCGGAGTCGTTGGGGTCACGGAATTTATGACGCACATCCGGCCGCATTGGCGATGTTGTTGCGTGTGACACCGATGAGCGATTTTGCATCGTCGCAAAAACGTGCAAAATCGCTCATCGGTGAAATAGGGGTCCATTCTCCATTATCGTTACTGCAGCAGTAACAAAGTTGTTCCTCGTTGCTGCGGCAGCACACATCGCTATGTGTGACGCCGCAGGAACGAGGATCCTCTCCTTACCTGCCTCCCGGCCGCTATGAGGAAGGAAGGAGGTGGGCGGGATGTTACGTCCCGCTCATCTCCGCCCCTCCGCTTCTATTGGGCGGCCGCTCGGTGACGTCGCTGTGATGCCGCACGGACCGCCCCCTTAGAAAGGAGGCGGTTTGCCGGTCACAGCGATGTCGCCGGGCAGGTAAGTATGTGTGACGGGTCTGGGCGATGTTGTGCAGCACGGGCAGCGATTTGCCCGTGTCGCACAACAGATGGGGCGGGTACCCATGCTGGCGATATCGGGACCGATATCTCAGCGTGTAAAGCCCGCTTTAGTCCAGATCTTAAGGACCCGTTACACGCTATGATATATCTAATGATATGTTGTCGGGGTCACGTTGTTAGTGACGCACATCCGCCAACGTTTGACATATCGTAGCGTGTGACAGCTACGAGCGACTGTGAACGAGCAAAAATACTCACCTTATCGTTGCTCGTTGACATGTTGCTCATTTTCAAAAAATCGATCGTCCTTCTGCGCGCCGGTTGTTCATCGTTCCCGAGGCAGCACACATCGCTCCGTTTGACACCCCAGGAATGATGAACACAGCTTACCTGCGTCCCGCCGGCAATGAGGAAGGAAGGAGGTGGGCGGGATGTTACGTCCCGCTCATCTCCGCCCCTCCGCTTCTATTGGCCGGCCGCTGTGTGACATCACTGTGACGCCGAACGTCCCTCCCCCTTCAGGAAGAGGATGTTCGCTGCCCACAGCGAGGTCGTTCGGGAGGTAAGTACGTGTGACGGAGGGTTACCGACTTTGTGCGACACGGGCAACAAATTGATCGTAACGCACAAACTATGGGGGCGGGTGTGATCGCAGATGCGAACGCACGATAAATTGTAGCGTGTAAAGCGGCCTTTAGTTTCATCTGTCCTCTGCTGCTTTTCCAGAACTGGTCGGCTGCTTTAGATGTGTTTTGATAAAGTCTAATCTGGCCTTTTTATTTTTAAGCCTGATTGATTGTTTGCACCTTGTGGTGAACACTTTGTCTTGACTCTCATGAAGTCTTCTTTTTATGGTAGACTTAGATTCTCAAAAAAAACAACTTCCTGGAGAGTGTTCTTCACTTTGGTGGATGTTGTGAAGGGGTTTTTCTTCACCCTGGAAAGGATTCTCCAATCATGCACCATAGTTGACTTCCGTGAAATCCAGGTCTGTTTGAGTTTCCAACGCCTCCAGTGCACTTTCTTTTTTTTTTTTTCATAATGTACCTAAAGGCCCCTTTACACACTGCAACATCGCTAGCGATAACGCTGTAACGTCACCAGTTTTGTTACGTAATAGCGACCTCCCCAGTGACATTGCAGTGTGTGACACGCATCAGCGACCTGGCCCCCGCTGTGAGGTCGCTGAGCATTACAAATCTTTCAGGACCATGTTGTGGTCCTTTGTTTCCCGCTGCGCAGCATGCATCGGTGTGTTTGACACCGTTACGACATAGTTAGCGACTTAGAACCCAGCCCATAGGCGTGCTATAGTGTTCCCTTTCCCACCCCCTTACCTCCGATTGGTGGTCACTGTTGCGTTCTGATTGGGCGGCTTTCACTGAAAAGAAGGCAACTTTAGCGCTTCCGTCCTTTGTTTCAAAACTGCCTTGTTCCTGAGCGTGCTGGTTTGCGGATCATTAGAGAGTTATCAAGTCTGCAATACTATAAAGCCTATACGGTAAGCATCATTTGATTGAAGCTATATTGATGCTGTATAGATAAACCAGTGTGGAGTCGCCAGACAGAGAACTCTACAAAAATCCGCTAAGCAACAGAAGCTCAGGAACAAAGGATATACAAGCGCGACTTTTGCCAATCTTTCCAAGCTCGGGGTCGCCAATAGGAACGCACTAGCGATCACCAATCGGAGCTGAGGGGGACGTGTAAAAAGGACACCTAGGTGGCTTCAGCGCCAAACACCACGCCCCTAACATGGTGTGAGTCATCAAATAGCTGCTGTGTGACATGTCCCCAACGACCAGCGAGGTCGTTCTGGAGGTCCGTATCGCTGCTGCGTCGTTGGCCAGATCTGCCTGTTTGACAGCTCATCAGCGACTTTCCAGCGATCCCGGCCATATTCTACTATCACACCGCACCCAGAATCAGCTACAGACCTTTCAGCTGATTAATTGAGGATGGTGTAATGAGAGATTATCCCATGCAGCTCACAATAGAGCTTTAAAGATAATTGTCTAATTACATTTGGTTAATTGAAAAAGAGGCAGGTACATATTAAAGAGCTGTAATTCCTAAACCCTTACCCCAATTAGCATGTGAATACCCTCAAATTAAAGCTGTGTGTCTGCACTTTAGGTACCTATTGATTATATAACTGTGTCTTGAATATGTTTTGGTAAACAGCTAAAATTCCAAAACTTGTGTCACTGTCCAAGTATTTCTAGATATAACTGTATGTAGAGAAGGGTGAAACACGCATTTGTAGACGCCAAGCACAGATAGAAGAGAAACAGGCAAGGTGCATGATGTGTGATGGTTGCACTCACTCTCATGCTATCGACAACCGTGAAAAATAGAAATGTGGGGGTGACTTTGGGTGATGGAGGAGATGTGTGTGTGTTTTGTCCAGCTGGAGTAATCATCTCCCTAATTTCACCAATTGGACAGCACCACATCCTATATCTAGTCTAGTGCTGAGATCTGCCAGATATAGTTAGGTCTACTCTGGTTCAGTCCTGTGCTATCTGCTCCCGCTTAGCTTGTTATACTCCTGTTGTCTGACACTGCATCTTGTTTCCTGATCATTCTTTTGACTTCCGATTTTGTACGTTGACTGCCCTCCAGGTTCTGACCCAGTTACCTGACCATTCCGGCCAACAAGTAACATTAGCCAGCAGCTGATACCATGTCCCCAACCTAGGGGCCCTTATGCAAGTCTAGATCCCTGTACAGAGGTTAAAGGGTGAAGGCTAGGACATTCTGGTAAATGGAGTGGCCTTACTGTGGCGCCCTGGACAAGCCAGGACGTTACAGGTACTACACCAACACACCCCACACCCCGGTTAGGCACACCTAAGTCAAACAAAAATCCTTGTTGCCTCCCTCCAGGGGCTGATGTTCACACCAGGGGGTGGGCCAGGCGGTTGGTCCCGCCCACCGAGGAGTTCACAGTCCTGGAGGCGGGAAAAAGAGTTTCAGTTTAGTTTTGGAGTGAGTGAGAGGAGAGTGAAGTGGTAAAGAGCAGTCTGAAGTTGGTCCGGGTGTGTGGCCCGGACGGAACAGCAAGGTTGGCAGACGGTGGTGACTGTCTGCAGGAGAGGCCTATTGGAGCTAGCCGTAAGGACCGTGGACGGGCGGTGGCCCGGCGGTACCGGACCGGTACGCAAAGAGAAGCCAGCACCAACCGGCAGGGCTTACGGACCCCGACAAGGCTAGGAGTCGCCGCTGAAATTGTCAAATCCGTTAGCGAAGGGAACCTCCGGGGTTTCCCAGCAGCCAAGTCCCGATAGAAGGCAACAGTCCAACTGTTAGAGGGAAACACAGTCACCGCCAAGGCTACAGTTCCCAGGGCCAGAGCCTGCGGGCAAAAGGGGCTCCTTCAGCACATATCCAAGCTGGGGAGCGGGTTACTGGTGGGAACCCATTGGAACCGTACACGCTACACAGGTGCAGGGAAAGGCAGTCACCATCAACCTGCCGGGAGGAGAAACACTGCAGCCGTCTGTGGGACCCGTCCATCCAGCCGTTTGTTTTACCGGAGACTTTGTGTTCATGATTGGCTGAGTGAGTACCACCGTGCCGTGCGGCACAGCGCTGCCCCCGCGACCCTGCACCTCACCAGGCCCCGTAACCCGACTGCCATCCATCCCTACCCCATCACCGGGCACCGGGACAACCAACCCCCTACCCACGGAGGGGAGAACCAACATCCAAGCTGCTCCCTGTCATCGCTCCCGGGATCCCCGTCCAGAGCAGCGGTGGTGTCACCAATCTCACCACAACCGTGGGTGGCGTCACGGACAATAAATCCCCCAAACCAAACCCCTTTTCACTCACGCGCGAGGAACGCCGCTCGAGTCCCCGGGATCCGGCCCACCGCTCGCACCACCACTGAGCAGCAGCAGCCGGACCCGAGCAGTAGGTGAGCGCAGCGTCCCCTCCTCTGCCCGCGACATTACCGTGGTAGATTTTTTTTATATCTTGGATAATTATAGTGCAGTTCCTTTCAAGGAGAGTCCATAGGCTCTATATCTACTGCCTTCATTTTTAGGTCTGTATGTTCAACCACATTCCTCTATTATGCAGGGCAGCATTTGCCACAGTGGGCCTCAGCTATTGAGCTTTCAATGTATCTTTCAATTTCCTGTAGCAGGCTAGCACCACAACCCTCTGCAGCTCTTGATTTAATTCAGTATAGTGCAGCTCCCCAGTGGGTGTTCTAGCAGTTTTCCCTGTGGACATTTCAGCTGTTTCCCCTGTGGGCATTTTGTCTCCCCTGTGGGTGTTCTTGCTGTCTCCCCTGTGGTCATTTCAGGTGTGTTAACTGTGGGTGTTCGGGCTGTCTCCCCAATTGGTGTTCTAGCTGTCTCCCCTGAGGGAGTTCTGGCTGTCACCCCAGAGAGCATTTTGGCTATCTCCCCTGTGGCATTCTTGCTCTACAATAGGTATTCTGGCTGTCTCTCCTGTGGGCATTCTGGCTGTCTCCCCTGTGGACATTCTGGCTTTCTCCTCAATGGGCGTTCTGGCTTTCGCCCTTGGTGTATTTTATGAGACTTCCCTTCCTGAGGGTATACAACCTCACCTCCTGGAGGGTATGTAGACTACGTGCCTCTCAGACTTGCTGCTGTTCTTATATTGACAACTCCAGAATATGTTGCTCTTATGACTTTATAGCTTTGGTGTGTTATACTAATGCATTCTTTGTAAATCTAATACCATAATATTGGGTCAGTCAGTTGGGTATAATTAAGTGAAGAGAGTGAAGCCGGTCACCGGTAGTGTGACAGATGAGGCCACATATCAGGGGTGTGTGTGAGAAGGAAGGCGTTCCAGATAGCAAACTGGTAACTGGATAAAATGGTAGTTTGGATCTAGATATGGCAGGCAAGTCTGGGTCCCATGAGACTCCTGGACACACATAAACAGTAGACTGAAGTGCTGAGCTTTTGGGGTACAGAGCCAGTGGCCGAATATAGAGTGGTGGATTTAGTGGGGACCCTGAGACGGTGCAAAAGTTTGAAGTGACAGAGGCTGCGTGTAGGCCAGACCTGGAAGCATTAGTGAAGAGATACTGGACTTCTCAGGCGGGGGGGAACGTTTATCGCACAGAAGTGAGCTGAGTAGAGTCGCAAGTTACAAAATTGAACTCCCTGTACAAATATGCTAAATCACTGAGAAATTTTCACAATATATGTCCCCCACCTGTAACCACAACATGTGTAGCTCTGTGTAAAGCAAAAGGTTGAAAAGTGAAGCTTGCTATCTTTTGTCTACACATTTAATTTGTTTTTCAAGTAAACTATAGGTTATTTTTGCATCTTGCTTGACTCGAATGTTGAATGCCAAACTGCTATGTCATTTTGCAAAATATGGTCTTAAAGGAAATTTCTTACAGACTTTGCCACCCACCCAGGGACCTTTCAACCAATGTCTGGGGTCACGAGAACACCTTGGCCTCTGTGACCTTTACATTTTTACAGCCTTTACATGAGGGCTTGGACTGCTGCTCTGAACTAACTACTTAGCTGAGGCTGCCATAAACTAAATGCTCTGAACTGTAATCTTTGTGTAGCATTAGAGCCTTCTCCTCGGCCTGAATATAGGTGGGTGATTCTCTAATCTAGTTAATTATGTAAGAACCACACATATAAACTGCAGTTATGCAATAAAAAAGGAACACTACATAATAATACAATACATATAAATAACAACCATCAATGTAGTGCATATGTCGCGGGCGGAGGAGGGGACGCCGCGCTCTCCCACTGCTCGGGTCCGGCTGCCGCTGCTGCTGCGGCATCTGCTGCTCGGTGGCTCGAGCGATGGGCCGGATCCCGGGGACTCGAGCGGCGCTCCTCGCCCGTGAGTGAAAAGGGGATGCGTTTTGAGGGATTTATTGTCCGTGACGCCACCCACGGTTGTGGTGATTGTGTGGACACCACCGCTGCTCTGTATGGGGATCCCAGGAGTGATGGTATGGAGCAGCTAGATGTTGGCCCTCCCCTCCGTGGGTAGAGGGTTGGTGGTCCCGGGGCCCAATGATGGAGAGTTAGGATGGTTGACAGGCGGGTTATGGGGCCTGTTGAGGTGCAGGGGCGCAGGGGTACTCACTCAGCCCAAGGATGATGACACAGTTCACGGTAAACAAGCGGCTGGTTGGACGGCTCCCTCGGACGGCTGCGGTGTTGATGTTCCCTGCAAGTTAGCGGTGACTGTCTCTTTCCTGCACCTAAATACGGTTGTTGGTAGCGATGGATTCCCACCGGTAACCCGCTCCCCAGCTTGGATATGAGCCGGAGGAGCCCCTCTTTTGCCCGCAGGCGCTGGCCCTGAGAAACTGGTGCCTTGGCGGTGGCGGTGTCTCTCTAATATGGTTGGACGGTTGCCTTCAATTGGGACTTAGTTGTTTGGAGATCCGGAGGTCCCCTTCACTGACGGATTTGGCAAATTCACGGCGACTCCTAGCCTTGCCGGGATCCGAAAGGCCCCTGCCAATGGTGCTGGCTTCTCTTCGTATACCGCTCCGGTACTGCCGGGCCACCACCCGTCCACGGTCCTTTCGGCAACCTCCGATCAGCCTCTCCTGCAGACGGTCACCGCCGTCTGCCAACCTTGCTGTCTCAGTCCGGGGCACACACCCGGACCAACTTCAGGCTCTGTTGCTGTCACCTTCTCTTCCACTTTTACTCCTTCCTAGCTCCTCTACCACTTCACTCTAACCTCAACTTCAGCTCCAACTAATCTGCCTGGTTTTCCCGCCTCCAGGGCTGTGAACTCCTCGGTGGGCGGAGCCTACCGACTGGCCCACCCCCTGGTGTGGACATCAGCCCCTGGAGGAAGGCAACAAGGGTTTTGTGTTCTGACCTTGGTGTTCCTGCAGGGAATGTGGGGTGTGTGGTGGTGTCATGACCTGTGACCCCTGGCTTGCCCAGGGCGTCACACATATAGCTACATACTGTTGTACCAATTATGGTACTACTAAGGGCGGCACGGTGGCTCAGTGGTTAGCACTGCAGCCTTGCAGTGCTGGGGTCCTGGGTTCAAATCCTACCAAGGACACCGTCTGCAAGGAGTTTGTATGTTCTCCCCGTGTTTGCGTGGGTTTCCTCCGGGTTCTCCGGTTTCCTCCCACACTCCAAAGACATACAGATAGGGACTCTAGATAGTGAGCCCCAATGGGGACAGTGTTGCCAATGTATGTAAAGCGCTGTGGAATTAATAGCGCTATATAAATGAATAAAATTATTATTATTAATTATTATTACTACAGGCAGCTGTATAATAGTCATATCTGGGATATTACGCATAGTCATGGTTGTCATGAAAGGTCCATCACAGTCAAATATCTAGGATGCAACTTTGGCCCACATCTCTTATACTCCATCTTGCACCTTTTAAAAAACACTTGATGGACATTTAAGGAATGATGTTAAAGTCATAACACAACCATAATGTAACAGGACCATTTGAGAAGCAGAATATGGAATACTATGATCCTTGGGGGCAGATATAAAATATTCAGCAGATCCTTGAAGAGGATATAAAATGTGACTGGTAAAATTGAAGGATCTAATGAAGCTTTCCAGTCTTAAAGAGGACAGGTCAACATGTCAACAGTGGCCAGTTTTTATTCTTAGTTCCATTTTCTTTTTTAATCTGCCATACTGTTGGTTGTTGGTTGGTTTTTATGGTCATTTATTGGCGGTTCTCACAAGGTAATGATGCTGAAGAGCCTAAAGACACGCCCCAGAGGATCCTGTGAGCAACACCACCTTAATATAGACCATAGAAAATACCACTAATTAAAAAGACAAATGTCTCTGGAATGGTATAGCAGGTTTAAAAAAAAACAAACAAAAAAACAACAACAACAAAACCAATATTCAGGTAACATTAGGAATAAATGAAGAGCAAAAACTGGCCACTTTTGACCTGGTGATAGGGCCTCTTTAAAATATTGATGACCATTCATTGCTGTTTTTGGGTATAGAAAAAAAACAGGAGGCTACCAGGCTGCATATGCATATAAGTATGAGTGCTGTCGATGCTGGTGACCAAGACCGAAACATGAAAGAAAAACTGAAAGTCTCAGCATAACCACTAAAACATATTAAAAAATTGAAAAACTTTTACTGGAACATGCTAAAAAATGCACATGTTGGCCCTTACACTTTTCAGGCGTGCAAACACGCCCTTAGTCATAGTTAACAGAGCTGTGCTTTTCTGACTTCATTCACTGAATACATCCAGTCTCCAAGACTGATTGTTGGCCATGCTAAATGATGAACCTCCACCCATGATATTGATGACCAATCCCATGGAAGGTCATAAAAAAAAAGTACAAAAATAGTATGTGTAGAATTAGGGCATTATGATATACAAGCATAATTAATATAGTTATCTTGATGGCCAACAAAGAGGTGCTGGGGTATTTTTTTCTAGCCACTAGACCTTTATGGCATCCAAAATAGAAAGAAATTCCATGCTCCCAAACATATGACGGTTGTGAGGACTTGCCAAGAAGAAGCAAGAACAATACAGGGTTATCTGAAGCACAAAGCCAAAATTCAGACATATGTGACCTCGCTCACTAGCTACTGTGGACGCTTTGAATATTTTGAGAATACCATTGTGATATCTGAAGAGGAGGATTCTCAAATACAATGTAGAGAGGACAATGACTTTAGAAGCCACAAGGATCGCGCTCATTCTCTATCAGGATTCCCCAACATTTTTGTTCCTTTCTCTTGTGTTAAGTGACGATATCAGTTGTCAGACAGATATTCACAGGTTTTAGGATCCAAAGCTGGCTCATCGTGCTATGCTTTACAACGTTGTGGTGAACTCTGGAAATAGGCCCAGAACATCTCAGTCCAAGACGTGACGAAGAACCTCAACATTTGTCTGACGTGTAAGACAAGGAATTTTTGAATCGGGTTTCATATAACAGTCATTAGATAGATTTATGGCATCTCTTAATGAACAGTTCCCAGAAACACCTTGTCAGACTCATACGATAGACTTGTATTTTTGTTAAAAAGCTTTGTGTATTAATAAGAGAGGATAGATAGTAAGGGGTCTTGGATAATGATGAGCTTTATTGAGTTGTATATTATATGGCCCAAAGTGTATGGACAGGTGGCCATCACAACTATGTGAGCTTGTTGGACATACTATTCCAAAACCAGAGGTGAAGGTGTGGACATACTGTATAGCTGATGCAGCAGCACAGGGGACTAGAGGGGACTGAAGCCCCTCACAACTAGAAGATGGACATGAACTGTAATTGCATATGGCTGGAATCTGAAGGGCTCACCAGAAAGCTGGTGAATCCCAATGGGCCCAGGAACCATTATGAGGCCCATCCTGTTGAAAAGCTCCCCTGCAGCTCTGCATTAAACTTTGTTCCTTCCTCGGTTGAGAGAGAGCGCAGTAGAGAAGGTTGCCAGAACTCACTCCTCAGGAGAAGTTTGAGATGGCCAATCATAAGAACAGACCTGCAATAGAGGATGGCAGGGCTGAGGATAATGTGCAGCTCCACATACAGCCCAATGCTCCTGGCCATTCAGGACACAAATTCCATGGGAGTCTTCTGCAGCTTATGAAGAAACAGAGCGGTAAGGGTACTATGTTGCTTTCACTGTATATATGTGTGTACATGTCTGTATATATAGCGTGTGTATGTGCCTGAATATATATACTGTGTATATATACAGGGGCGGACTGGCCCACCAAGAGGTCGGGAGAACCCCTGGTGGGCCACTGCTATTGATAGCCACGCCCACTAGGCCACGCCCCCCCCCCCGCCCGGGCCCCTATGGATATGTGAGGGAGGCCCCCCCCGGCCGGTAATTTCACTAATAATATCGGCACATATGCCGATATGATTAGTGACAATCCCATTCCCTCTGCAGCGGCAAGCATGGAGAGCGATCTCCCTGCTCTGCCTACTGTCACTGTCACTGCCGCTCTGACTCATCTGCGCAGCGACACTCCAGGAGGAGGCAGTCTCAGAGCGATGACTGCTTCCTTCCTGTGTACTTGTGCAGGTGCTGACAGCATCGCGCTGTGGACGACAGACCCGGCGTGGCCCCAGGCCAGGCTGCAGGAGCAGCAGCACGTGAGTATAGATGGCGGGGTCCCAGGGGGGCAAGCAGGGGCCCCGGGGGGGGTACAGGGGACCGGGGGTGTGTGCGGGGCCCCAGGGGAGCGAGCAGGGGCCCCCGGGGTGGGTGCGGGGGCCCGGGGGTGTGTGCGGGACCCCAGGGGAGCGAGCAGGGGCCCTGAGGGTGTGTGTGGGGGGGCTCTTTACCTCACCATTCACCTGCCTGGGGCCAGGCCAGGGGTCCCCAGACAGTGCTCCAGCCGCCTCCACCATTCCATCTGTCCTGCTGCTGGGGGCCTGTAGTGCAGCTGCCCCCCCCCCAGTATGGTGCCCTCAGGCAGCTCCCAGGCCACAGGGTATCACAGGCCTGAGTGGGCCCCGGCACCAAGCCTTTCAATCGTAAACTTCAGTGATCGTACAAGTTCTGTACGATCACTGAAGTTTTCGCAGTTGCAGGACCTTTAGTGACATCACTCACATGTGTCATGTGACTCACCAAAGGTCCTAGCGGTAATTGCTGTTAACAAAATAGAATGTATTAACAAAAATATATTCTGAAAACAAAAACCACAAAACAAATAGATAGAAATGTAATTATTAAATTGTTGCCTATATTAACCAATCAGAGCTCAGATTAATTAACTGTAGCAAAATAGAAGCTAAGCTGTGATTGGTTGCTATTGGCAGCCTGATAAATCTCCAGGCAACAGAAAGCCCTCCCCCCTGACAGTATAAATTAGCTCACACATACACATAATAGACAGGTCATGTGACTGACAGCTGCCGTATTTCCTATGTGGTACATTTGTTGTTCTTGTAGTTTGGCTGCTTATTAATCAGATTTTTATTTTTGAAGGATAATACCAGACTTGTGTGTGTTTAGGGCGATTATGTGGCGAGGTTGGTGTATGTGTGGTGAAATGTGTGCTGAGGGTGGTATATGTGTTCAAGCACGTGGTAGTGTGTGGCGCATTTTGTGTGTGTGTTCATATCCCCGAGTGTGGTGAGTATCCCGTGTCGGGGCCCCAAATTAGCAACTGTACGGTATATACTCTTTGGCGCCATCGCCTCATTCTTTAAGTCCCCCTTGTTCACATCTGGCAGCTGTCAATTTGCCCCCAACACTTTTCGTTTCACTTTTTCCCCATTATGTAGATAGGGGCAAAATTGATTGGTAAATTGGAACGCGCGGGGTTAAAATTTCGCCTCACAACATAGCACCCGGCGCTGCCCGGGATAGTAACTGTCTCTCTGTTTCTCTACCATTCTCTCTCTGTCTCTCTCTCTATCTCTTTGTCTGTCTGTCTCTTTCCCTGTCTGTCTATCTATCTCTGTCACTTTCCCGGTCTGTCTCTTTCCCTCTCTTTCCCTGTCTGTCTCTTTCCCTCTCTTTCCCTGTCTCTCTCTTTCCCTCTGTCTCTTTCCCTGTGTCTGTCTCTGTCTGTCTCTTTACCTGTCTTTGTCTGTCTCTTACCCTGTCTGTCTCTTTCCCTGTCTGTCTCTTTCCCTGTCAGTCTGTCTCTCTGTCTCTTTGTCTGTCTCTTTGTGTCTGTCTCTTACCCTGTCCATGTCTGTTTCTTACCCTGTCTGTGTCTGTCTCTTTCCCTGGCTGCATTGTGACACGCCAACATTCCATATAAGGGCGCGGCTGCGCATTCTTCTGAAGTTCTGGCTGCACTGTGGCTCCCAGCTCCATTCGCTTTAATGGAAGCAGGTTTTTTGGTGAATAACTGTAAAGAGCGGGGTTAAAATGTCCCCTCAAAACATAGCCTATGACGCTCTCGGGGTCCAGAAGTGTGAGTGTGCAAAATTTTGTGGCTGTAGCTGCGACGGTGCAGATGCCAATCCCGGACATACACACACACACACACACACATACATACACACATTCAGCTTTATATATTAGATATATATATGCCTGTGTATATAGTATATGTGTAGGTGTGCCTGTATATATGGTATGTGTGTGCATGTGCCTGTATGTATGGGCTTGTTTATATAGTATCTTTGTATGTGCCTGTATATGTGTGTATATGGTATGTCTGTACATGCCTTTTATATGTGTAAATATTACCGTATATCTCCCTGTACATGTGGTATGTGTGTATGTGCCTGTATATCTGGTATGTGCCTGTATATGTGTATATGAAATGTACATAATGTGCCTAAATATTTGGTGTGTGTGAATCTGCCTGTGATAATATTCTTAGCTGTGTAACTGACTTGTTTATGACGTAGTTTGTGAAGTAATAATTGTGCACATGCTGAGTCTGTTTGGGCTTGTCTGATGTATGTGGTTATTATGTGTCCTGTACTTCTGTGCTGTGCGGTGTACTCGTGTGATCTGTGCAGTGTACTTATAAACATTATATAATATGTGCACTTTACATGTGTGATGTCTGTATTGTGCTTGTGTAATAAATTGGTAGTTCCCCATGATGTGAATATGTGACGCCCTGGGCAAGCCAGGGGTCACAGGTCATCACATCACCACACCCTACACCCCAGTTAGGCACATCAGCTAACCCAAAAATCCTTGTTGCCTTCCTCCAGGGGCTGATGTTCACACCAGGGGGTGGGCCAGGCGGTTGGCTCTGCTCACCGAGGAGTTCACAGCTCTGGAGGCAGGAAGAACCAGGCAGTTGAAGCCTAGCTGAGGGCTAGAGTGGAGTTTAGCTCAGGGGGAGCTTGAGTAAGGAGTCCAGTGAGGGACGTGAAGGAGTAAACAAGTAGTCAGGTGAAAGTAGAAGGAAGTGAAGTGGAAGAAAGTAGTAGTAAAGCTAAAGAGAAAAGCTGAAGTGACAGTAGAAAAGCCTGAAGTTGGTCCGGCTGTGTGCCCGGACAGTGTCAGCAAGGTCGGCAGACGGCGGTGATAGTCTGCAGGGGTGACTGCTCGGAGGTTGCTGGAAGGACCGCGGACGGGTAGTGGCCCGGCGGTCTGGAGCAGTATACGAAGAACAGTCAGCACCAGGGCAGGGGCCTTTTGGACCCCGGCAAGGCTAGGAATCGCCATAATTTGCCAAATCCGTCAGTGAAGGGGACGTCTGTCTCCAAACAACCAAGTCCCGATTGAAGGCAACAGTCCGACCGTTACAGAGAGACACCGCCACCGCCAGGGCACCAGTTTCTCAGGGCCAGTGTCTGCGGGCAAAGTAGGGCTCCTCCGGCCCATATCCAAGCCGGGGAGCGGGTTACCGGTGGGAACCCATCGCTACCAACACAGAAACATTAGGTGCAGGAAAAGGGACATCACCGTCACCTACTGGGGAAAGCAAGTGCAGCCGTCCGTGGGAACCGTCTTTCCAGCCGTGTGTTTTACCGAGAACTGTGTCATCGTCTCAGGCTGAGTGAGTACCACAGTGCCGCAAGGCACAGCGCTGCCCCCGCGTCCCTGCGCCCACCAAGCCCTGCATCACCCACCTCATCACTGGGCCCCGGGATCACCAACCCTACCCACGGATGGGCAACACAACAACTAGCTGCTCCATACCACCACTCCCGGGATCCCCATACAGAGCAGCGGTGGTGTCAACAAATCACCACAACCGTGGGTGGCGTCACGGACAATAACCAATCCCCACACCCAACAACCCCCTTTCACTCACGGGCGAGGAGTGCCGCTCGAGACCCCCGGGATCCGGCCCACCGCTCGAGCCACCACTGAACAGCAGCAGCCGGACCCGAGCAGAGGGGTGAGCGCAGTGCTGACACCCTCCTCCCCGCCCGCGACAAATATGCTATGTTTTATGTATTTATTGTCATATATTATATATGCATGTGTGGATAGGTAAATGTTTCAGAAAGGAATACCCTTACAATGTAGCAGAGCTAGTACTGTTTAACAGGTTACCAAAAGTTGTTCCAGTGGTTCGGTTAGCCAGCGGTAGAGCAAGTTTAGAAGAGGTGTTAGATAATATAGGGTTAATGTTGTTGAGGGAGGATTAAGAGATGGTAAAGCCAATGATTGGGAAGCGGAGCTCCAGAGGGAGTCAGTGAAGAAGTCTGTTCAAAGTTACAGCATGTGGCTTTGGTGCTAGAGCCAGTCAGGGAACTCGAGGTAACCTCTGGTGGTCCAAAGCCTACGGTTCACGCCAGTGAGCTTAGAGAGTTGCCTGGCTAGAGAGCCATCAGGGCTCAGAAGCGGACAAAAGTGAGCAGTATTAGAGGGAAGGGAGCACAGACCATGTAGTATTGAGGACGTGGTCCAAGATTGCTGGGGACAGCACGGAGAGTAGTACCAATACCCACAGAGTGCGGAAGGAAAGCAATGTCTATCATAACAGTGTGAAGAAAATAAGGTAACTAAATTGATTGGCTCTCGTATCGTGTGTCTTAGTACGTCAAGGACGTAGGGGTGATGGATTCCGTCAGGAAGCAGCAAGTAAGTGTCTTGCACCCCGCCCAAAGTCAGTTCCATACACAGTCTCCTTGGCAAAGAAGAGCGGTGCCCGCACGGCCTGAGACTGGCACTCTCCTTCAAGTGGCGCTGCGAGCAGGGTCGTTCCCAGTGTAATAACCTGCAGGTAACTGGATACGCAAGGACTGCACGGAACCACGAGGTTAATCAATGCAAATTTAATAATGTATTGCACAACACAGGTGGAGGAAAAGTGAGGGAAGGGAGCACAGCAGTAGAGATAATGCAATATACATACAACTACTTTGAATAACTTGTCAAGGATAGGAAGCCTCAGATTGTACTCCCAAAAGCAAAACACAGGAAATCCTTATTAAGCAAAAAAAACCCACAGAGTCCTTGTTATCTTACTCGTATAACACAGTGCAGAGTCTTTTCCTATCTGTCCCTAACTAAAGTAGTGTGCACATTTAACTGCAGATTTCAGCGTGGGGTACCTCGTCACCGTTGGGGCCCGTATTCCGCCGCAGACACCTCTAAAGTTCAGTCTTTGTCCCGGATCTGTAACTTGCACGTGCTGTCTGGCCCCTCGCTCCACATCCAGCCTTTTTGGATCTGTGTCTTGGGGGGGACACCACACAACACTCTAAGGTACTTGGACCTCGGAAACCAGGGCAGACTGAGGCCTTCTATCTTGCAGCCCACTCGAGCACACTCCTCTCTGCAAAACACAGCCACATGTAGACTATTCCTCCTCCCGTTCCAGACTGAACAAGTCACTCGAGCAGCAGGACTTTTGCCCGCTGTTCTCTGTTTTGACAGCAGGTGGCAGCATAACACAAGGAAGTCTACCAAACAGTCTTTTAACCTATATATATATAAATGTTAACAGGTCTTACACCAGCACAAACTCAGAAACAAGGCTGCAGGGAAGATGCCTAAGTTAAAGGACTATTGATGGCCGTGAAAATAAAGGCTGCAGGACATGGCCTGGGACAGGAAAAGAGCACCACCCATCGTGAGTGGTACAGTGGAAAAATAGCATGAAGTCAGACTCTGTTTGCTAAGAAGTTGGGGATTAAGAAATAGCCCATGTATTATGGTGCCCACCTCTGGTAGATGAACTGGCGAGTGACAGCCTGCCCTTCTCAGGAAGCTGATGGGAAGGTGCGATGGCTCTGCAGAAATGGGTGGGAGAACCAGAAGAGGCGCCATCCTGGAGGGTGCGGTCCGGAAGATGGAGACTCCCCCAACAATACATACTTGTAAGGATCATGAACAATCTATGAACAAACCTTGATTGTGGAACATAATGTGGCAAAGTCTTATAATACTGACTGAGAGCTAAACCTTGAACCAGTAGTATAGTGGGGCATAGTTTATTTTAGGGGGCACTCATTGGGCATTATTAATTTGAGGGACCACTTTAAGGACAATATTTGTTATTAATTAGGCCTTGGAGGCATTATTACTTGTCAAATGTACATGTACAGGGCATTGGTGTTTGGTCAGGTGGCACTCCAGAGGCATAATTAGCTTATATGAGGTACTCAAAGATTTTTAAGAGGGGCTCTTGGGGCATTACTACTTTTTAAGGGGGCACTTGAGGAATTTTAATTTTAAATGAAGCACACGAGTTTTATTACAAAAGACCCCCAACATCAGCTGAACTTGACAGATGATTGTTAGGGGAGATAAGGATTCCGCATATCTGATTTATTAGGCTTAAGCCACACGGCATGAAAATCGGACCGAGTGGAATGTGATAAAACATCGCATTCCACTCAGACCAATATTAGCCTATGTCCCAGCACCCATGAACAATTATTTTCTCGGCCCCAATCGGACCAAGAAAATAATCGCAGCATGCTGCGATTGCAATGCGAGACTCTTTCTCTCGCACCCAGTCAAGTCTATGGGGCGAGAGAATGCACTCGCGGTACACCGGTGTACCCGCGAGTGGAGTGCGAGAATGGCAATAGCCGGCTACAGAGGAGAGAGGGAGATAAATCCTTCCCCTCCTCAGCACTGGCCCGCCCCTCCTCAGTGCATGATCGGACCTCAGTCGCAGTGACACTCGCATGACACTTGGCTCCTGCTGTGCTGCCAGCATGAGCTGAGTGTCATGCGAGGATCGCATTAGTCCCCGTGTGGCCCCGGCCTTAGGGGCCCTTTGCACACTACGACATCGCAAGCCAATGCTGCGATGCCGAGCGCGATAGTCCCCGCCCCCGTCGCAGCTGCGATATCATGGTGATAGCTGCCGTAGCGAATATTATCGCTACGGCAGCTTCACATGCACTCACCTGCCCTGCGACGTCACTCTGGCCGGCGACCCACCTCCTTCCTAAGGGGGCGGGTCGTGCGGCGTCACAGCAACGTCACACGGCAGGTGGCTAATAGAAGCAGGGGGAAGGAGATGAGCAGGACGTAAACATCCCGCCCACCTCCTTCCTTCCGCATTGCCAGCCGGCACGCAGGTAGGAGATGTTCCTCGCTCCTGCGGCTTCACACACAGCGATATGTGCTGCCGCAGGAACGAGGAACAACATCGTAACATCGGTCTTTCCCAAATCATGGAAATGACCGATGCTACACTGATGATACGATTATGACACTTTTGTGCTCGTTAATCATATAAAAAAATGCTTTACACACTACGATGTACAGAGCGACGCCGGATGTACATCACTTTCGATTTGACCCCACCGACATCGCACCTGCGATGTCGTAGTGTGCAAAGGGCCCCTTACTGTCGATCCGTTTGTTCTCGGAGAGATAAGTCTCCTCAACAGGAGCCTGACAGAGGTTCACAGCCTAGCGAGCGCTCCTGTGTATGAGACAGTTAAGCGAGATAACTGCTGGCCAAATGAACGTTTGAACCATCATTGGCTGACATCTAAAGTGTATGGGGGTGACTTTACTAAGGGGTAAAAAGGGAGGCACTATGTTTTTAGAGTGCACACAAGTGAAATTAGTTGCGAAGGGGCAATTTTACTGTTTAGAAGTGTCACGACGGTCTCTCATCCTTGGGAAATGTGGGACAGGTTTGGGATGTAAGTCTTACATTGCCTTGTCAGACTCTGGGTTTTAAATGTATTTGCTTTCTTTTCGTGCTGCAAGGGTTTATGATAGCTTCCTTGCTGGTAGTTCCTTGTCAGTTCAATCTCAGGTGCAGCCGATTTATGACCACTCCCTTTCCCTTTAAATAATCACATGTTTCATCACCTGATGCCGGTTATAGAATCTCATCATTCTGAAATGATCATCTTGGAGGAAGGAAGTCTCTGAAGCTGAGTCTCTTGCAGCCCTGGAGTTTGGCTGCAATAGCTTATGTATATCCTTTTGTCTATGTGTCCTTGTCTGTCTTCCTTCCCCCGCGCCTTATTACTATAGTGGTGAAGGCTAGTGCACTCACCGGTCTTGGCACTGCTCAATGTGAATGAAGGGACATCTTGGGGCTGGGCACGTGACTGCGACGAGGGGAAGAACTTGTATAGAGACATTAGGAGAGCCCAGGGTTCAGACACAGGTTAGTGTCAGAAGATGACCCGTTCCTCACTCCCTATCGTTAGGGCCTTCCTCTCTCTTTCTATCCCTGGTGTAACCTCTGTGTTGCACTATGCACCAAGCATTCCCTTGCCTGGGCATGACAAGAGGACACACAGGGGGCATTTTTACTATGTAGGCCACTAAGTTGATCACGGTTATTGTTTTGGGGCACATAGAAATGTTGTGTTGGGCACAAAAGATGACCCCTTTACTATGTTATCGTCACGGATGTGACAAGGGAGCCCTGGGAAGCCTAAAATGGCCCTAAAGCTGATGCCCCTGCACTCACCCTAACCCTGGAGGTACCCTTGATGGTAGGGAGGTCCAGGTCACCACCCTAAGTCCTATCTCCTGTCCTCATCCCTGATGTTATGACCCCCCCCCCTCCACAACCCACCACACGGGGGAATGGGCAAGAACAGAAGTCAACATCCCACCAACAAATATGGACAGACAGGGGTAACAACAACAAAACCTACTCATATACACGGCAACCACACACAAAGGAGCCACAAAAAGTGCACAAGGGGAGACAACATAAAAAGGGGGAATAAACAGACTGTTGGGCAACTTCCAAACCAGAACAATCACACCTGAGAATGCTGCAGCAAACTCCAATGCTGCAGCCAACAGAACAACTGAGAGAGTCAATAACAGCTCCTTCCACCTCCTGGCCAAGCTTCACAATGATACAAAATACCCAGCACCCTCTGGTGGATGTAGAGGGTATTTATAGGACCTGGGTGTCGTCCCCATTGGAAACACCTGACCAGGAATCAGGACCAGTTGGAATTAACCCTCTCCTCCCGAAAGGAAAGGGAACTAATTTAATCTGCAGAGTCCCACAAGGCAAAGTGAAACTCTGACCCAGAAAATGTCACAAAACTTTGCAACAGAGGAAAGTCCGTGACAGTTACGCACTATTTGTAATAAAAATAATAAGATAATGGCAGGGATCAGAAATGAGAAAAAAAATGTAGATGGCGGTATTGGGAAGGGGTTAAATAAATTCCCATTTCCTTTCCAACCTTAATGACTAATTTAAACCTAAGGACCTATAACATTGAAATTAGAGTGTTAATATAGTTTAATTACTTGAAATCCATATGAATATAATGACTCAGTGATCGGGAACCTTCTTCTCATCAGAGTGGAGAAGGTTTTATCAATGTACGAATTCTGATTCCGTCCTTGCAAAAGGTTAAAACCCTGATTCAGAAAATCCTGCTGTAGCCGTTCTACGTCTCCGTCATGTCTTGGAGCTGAGTTCATGCCACAAACATTTGGCAGCTCAGTGATATGTGGCATGCATCAATGTAATACCACGCAGCTGTTTACCGGGTAGAAGGCCTCTCTCTGCGCGAGGAGAGGGACGGGGTGAAATGCAATCTGTAGCATGCTGGACGACGTTAAAAGACTAATCCTGTCATTAGCAACGCTTGGCCGTAATGTTATCATACAATGAATTTTCCAAATGTATATAGAGCCTATTGAGGAAGCAGGCCAGATTTGGTAATCATGCTGGACTGATACGCCCACGGAGTTTCTCATTTTTACATACGTTGTCGTAAATACAAACCAAAAGAAATCTTAAAGGGGCTCTCTAACTATGATATTTACTGATTATAGTCCCTATTGCTGATATGGAGGTCAGAGCAGAACCACTGTCTTTCAACCATAAACGAGATCTGCTCTGTCAGCTAATGAAAGACATGTTTGTCATAATTAAGAGCATTTTTGCTTGAAACGCGTTGACGTTTCCCCTCTTTTATGATGCCTTAATATGCTTATACAGCTTGGCTTTTAATCTTTGCAATACAATTCACTTTTTAATTTATAGTGGGTGCTGGATCCATTCGTCTTTCATTAGAAGTAGTTCACCTGGTGGCCGGACCAGGATATCCGAGCACCGTACCCTTCATCAGCTTTCCGGTGAACTGTGCAACTCCTCTTTTACTATCTGTTCTGTCAGGCCTGGTGTGCCCATGCATTTCCAAAAGGCTCCTGGAAAAAGTGGAAACATTCCCAAGACCAAGGAGAGCTGGCAAATTTCCCAGGTGTATGCAGAAGCCTCCTAAAACATCTCAGGAAGCAACACGTTCAGAAAGTTATGAGCTTCAAGCATCCAAAAACATTCATGGATTTTTCAAGTCTGTGAGTGATATTGAACATTGGAAGTGTTTAGCAATGCTTATGTTACGATGTACTAGGGGAACCTAGGCTATTCCTAACCTCAGGGTTACTCCTGATGGTGGAGATGCCTGAGTCCCATGCCTGGCTATGCTCCTGACCAGAACTACTCTGATTCCCTCCTCCCATGCAGAAGTGAGATGGAAACACAGAAAAAGACAGACAAAGGAAAACCAAAACTCTGACACCCTGCATACACACACAGGAATAGACAAAGAGATACTCAGGAGAAAAGCAAGAGCAGAAAGGTAGCTACAAAAAGCAACAGGGATTAACTCCACAACAAGAATAACAACCTCAACATAGTCTGGATCACAACATCTCACCAGACCGGCTAAGATAAACTATAGCTGGCATAGAATGATGTCTCTAGCCAGCATATATAGGAGGGGAGCAGATGTAATTGGCTTCCCCATAACATGTGATCAAAAAAGACTAACAGGCAGACTAGCAGAGATTAAAGGCCCAGTTACACGTAACGACGTATCTAACGATATGTCGCCGGGGTCACGGATTCCGTGACGCACATCCGGCATCGTTAGTGACGTCGTTGCGTGTGACACACACAAACGACCGTTAACGATGGAAAATACTCACCAAATCGTCCATCGTTGACACGTCGTTCATTTTCATAAAATCATTGATTCTTGAGGACGCAGGTTGTTCGTCCTTCCCGAGGCAGCACACATCGCTACGAGTGACACCTCGGGAACGACGAACTGCAGCTTACCTGCGGCTGTCGGCAATGCGGAAGGAAGGAGGTGGGCAGAATGTTACGTCCCGCTCATCTTCGCCCCTCCGCTTCAATTGGACGGCCGCTTAGTGACGCCGCTGTGAGGCCGCAAGAACCGCCCCCTCAGAAAGGAGGCAGTTCACTGTCAACAGCGACGTCGCTAGGCAGGTAAGTCCGTGTGAAAGCTCCTAACGATATTGTGCGCCACAGGCAGCGATTTGCCCGTGACGCACAAACGACGGGGGCGGGTGCTTTCACCAATGATATCGCTAGCGATATCACTGCGTGTAACACCCTCTTTACTCTTGCTAGTGTGGCGCCCTGGACTAGCCAGGTCGTCACAGGGACTACAACACAACACCCCCCCCCCACCCCGACCGAAATAGGCACATCAGCCAGACACAAAAATCTTGTTGCCTCCCTCCAGGGGCTGATGTCCACACCAGGTGGGGTGGAGCCAGGCGGTTGGCCCCACCCACTGAGGAGTTCACAGTCCTGGAGGCGGGAAAAGGAAGTCAGAGAGAGATCAGTTAGGGAAGTGGTAGTGGAGGAGCAAACTGACCGTGTCTGAGTACGTGGCCCGGGCACCGAGAGCAAGGTTGGCAGACGGTGGTGGCCGTCTGCAGGAGAGGCAGATCGACGCGGAACCGTAGGACCGGGGTCGGGCGGTGGCCCGCCGGTACCGAACCGGGGAGCGAAGTGAAGCCAGCACAAACCGGCAGGGCTTGTGGATCCCGACCAGGCTTGGAGTCGCCGTTAAACAGGTCAAATCCGTTAGTGACTGGAACCCCAGGGGTTTCCTAGCAGCCAAGACCCGATTGAAGGCAACCGTCCAAACAGCAAAAGGGAAATACAGCTACCGCCACAGCTAGAGTTCCCAGGGCCAGAGCCTGGGGGCAAAAGGGCTCCTCCGACACATATCCACGCTGGGGAGCGGGTTACCGGTGGGAAGCCATCGGGACCGAACACACACAAAAGGTGCAGGGAAAGGCAGCCACCACCAACCGTCCGGGAGAAGCCACAGCAGCCGGCTGCGGGACCCGTCCATCCAGCCGTTTGTTTTACCAGAGACTTTGCATCCATTTGTGGCTGAGTGAGTACTACCGTGCCGACCGGCACCGCGCTGCGCAGTCCTAGCGACCCTGCACCTTGCCAGCCCTGCTTCCCCATCACCCCAACCGGGCCCCGGGACCACCAACCCCTACCCACGGAGGGGGAAAACATCTCAGCTGCTCCCTAACAACGCTCCCGGGATCCCCGTCACCAGCAGCGGTGGTGCCCACCGTCACCAGCAGCGGTGGTGCCCACCTTCACCACAAACCGTGGGTGGCGTCACGGACCAAACCAAACCATCCCAAACTACCCCCTTTCACTCACGGGCGAGGAGTACCGCTCGAGTCTCCGGATCCGGCCCACCGCTCGAGCCACCGAGCAGCAGCAGCAGCGCCGGACCCGAGCGCCAGCGAGAGCGCAGCAGCGACGGCTCCCTCCCCGCCCGCGACACTAGCCTGCCTTTGAATTACCACTCTGCAGGTCAAAGCCCAAGTCTGCCTGCGTTGATCACAAACACTGTAGACGTTATTAGTCAGAGTGTCAGAATCAAGAGTTTGAACAGATCCCGACACCACTAGAACAGTCAGTGAAGTTGATAAAAATCTCTTTGTGACAGTTCAGCTACAATATGGAGACCCCATAACATTACAGAGCAGGGTTAACGAGTGTCCAGGAGCAGAGGTCACTAACTCCATAACTAGAGTCCAGACCTCCTCTGGTAACATCAACACAAACACTGCCCCCGCTGGGAGCTTCATGGCCAGGCCAAGCAGCTGCCTGCAGTCATACATCACCAAGCACAATCTCAAATGTCGGATGGAGTGGTGTAAAACTGCCACCACTGGACTATGGAGAAGATGTGTTCCGTGCAGTGAAGGTTAACTTACAAGTGAAAAGGTTTTGGTACCGTGTTAGCCAGTTGAAAAATTATTGAATGTTCTCACTGAGAACGTGCAGTGAAGGATCACACTTCTCGATCTGGCATTTGATGGATAAGTCTGGGTTTGGTGAATGCCAGGAGAATTTAACCTGTGTGACTGCATTTTGCCAACTGTACAGTTTGGTGGAGGAAGAATAATACTATGGGCTAATTTTGAAGAGATTGGCCTCGGCCTCTTAGTTCCAGCAATCGGAAATGTTAATACTTCAGCACAAGACATTTTGGACAGTTGTAGCTCCTGGCTTTGTGGGAACAGTTTGGGGAAGACTATGATTGTGCCCAGTGCACAAGGTCTATAAGTAGAGATGAGTGGACCCATGGAAGTTTAGGTTCAGTCGGATTTTCAAGTTCTGTTCGGGACCCGAATTTGACCTAAACTTGATTCCAGAGCCAGAACCCCATTGGAAGTCAATGATTGGGCGGTTCGGCTCTCCGCCCACATACAGCCATCCACAAACAGAGCATTCCGGGAGAGGGTGGGGTTTTTGTTTTTTTTAGCCACACTAAATCCGAAAAAGTTGTTTTTACCCCCAGTGAGAGCCATTCAGAGACTTCAAGCTCCTGTATAATAATTGAAAATGATTAAAAAAATGAATTTCACACAGACAAAAAATGGATGACAACTGAGAAAAAAAACTGTCCCACTTTTCTGGATGAGAATGCTACCGTTTTTTTTCGTACGACCGTATGACCCCAGCCCCTAATGAATTTTTTCTATACATGCTGATACTTTCCAATCCCACCCAAGGAGAATGACAATGTCCAGTTGTCAATTTATTTATTTCCAGGAGAAATGAAAAGTGGAGCATCATTTTTAAGAAAAAGATGCCCCAGGGTTGTATAACCAAATATTAAAAAAACAGACATGTCAGAAGTGCTGGTTGATCTTGTTTAAATCTTTTGTGCAAGATTTGCAAAACTCCTGAAATACTTGGATTTTCTTGGACTTTCCACTCAGTGGCTATGTGCATACACAGTCTTTTTGCAGCCGAAACTGGCTATGTGCACAGGCAGTATTTCGAGGAGTTTGTGTTGCAGAAACTTAAAGGAAGCTCTCCAAATCCTCCTCAAAACGTTTCATTTTCCAGTTAGTTTCTGCTCCAAAACCTCCTCAAAACACTCGGTAGTTATGTGCAAACAATGTCTTTAAAACAACTTTTTTAGGCTGCTTTCACACTACGTTTTTTTAACATGCGTCATGAAGGTTTTCTTCCTGTAAAAGTGGATCCTGTTTTTACAAAGAAAAACGCATGCAAACGCATGTGTTATTTTGCAGGATCCTGCCACTTGAAGTTTATGGGCGGGCATTGGAGTCATGTGATCGTGAGTTAGTGGAACTGAACATGATAGACTGGGAGCCGGCATCTGACAGCTGCGGACGCTGGTAACCAAGGTAAATATCGGGTAACTAAGTGAAGTGCTTTGCTTGGATACCCGATATTTACCTTGGTTAGGAGCGTCCGCAGCTGCTAGGAGCCGGGCTGCCTGCTCCCTGCACACGTAACCAAGGTAAATATTGGGTAACTAAGCGAAGCGCTTTGCTCGGTTACCCGATTTTTTCCTTGGTTAGGAGCGTCCGCCGCTCTCAGGCGGGGGAGAGGGAGAGGAGAGAGAGGGAGACTGATCACGCCAGGCTGGTTTCTGGGCATGCTCAGTAGAGCAAGAAGGATCCTGTCTATCAGCATGCCAGCGTTCACATGCGTTTGCGTGCAGTATAGTCAGGATACAGTGAAAAACAGTACTTGGACGCAGCTCAAAAACACTACAAGTAGCATTTTTGAAAAAAGTTAAAAAATTGCAAGTCGCTGGATCCTCACTATAATCCACGCAAACGCATGTGAACGCATGTTGATGTGAGTCCATTGCAAATGCATTGAAATGAAAACGCATTTGCACTGGATCCGTTTTTGCGTTAAAAAAACCGTTCAGGACGCATGTTAAAAAAACGTAGTGTGAGAGCAGCCTTAGTGTCATGTTTTTGGTAATTTCCTGAGTGTTTTTCAGACTTTTTTTTCCACCAGCAGTTTTTTGGAGGCATTTCCCATGGTTTTTATAAAGTCTTTTTTTTTACTCTCATGTTCTGGTCTTTTTTTCACTCTACATAAAGGATAAGCCTGGCTCAACCACTGAAGGTAAGTGCTGTCGGGGTAAGGCTATGTGCGCACCCTGCGGATTTACCGTGGATTTTGCCGCGGAATTGCTGCAGAAAATGTGTCTAACATCGCTGCAGTCATTCCCCAGTAAATCCTATGGGTTTTAAAAAATGCTGTGCGCACACTGCGTTTTTTTATAGCCACGGATTTACCCGTTGATTTTTCGCTGCGGTATTAATGAGCATGTCACTTTTTTTCCGCAGGTACCTGCGTTTTTTGCCATAGATCATGGTAAAAATCTGCAGGGACAAACTTGCGGAAAATCCGGGGTAAATCTGCGGTAAATCTGCGGCAAACCGCGGTAAAACCGCATGCGGATTTCGCTGTGGTTTTTTACCGCGGGTGCGGAATTCTTTAAGAGGGTCCGGATTTTCCTTAAGAAAAAGGCACTTTCTAGTGCGCACATAGCCTAATAGTAAATGTATTTAAAAGAGGACCCCCAGCACTCAAAGTACAGAGAACAACCAAAAAGAGAAATTTTGAACATTTTTTATTTTTGATATTCTGCAAAAAGTGCACCAAAAAATGGGGAGCAAAACCCCAACGTTTCGGCCACTGAAGCCTTTTTACAAGGTTTTGCATGGGAAATGTATCAAGAGTTTCATGGGTCACAAATCAAGAGTTTCTTGTGTGGTGCCCCAATTTTGCAGCTTTTCAATATCAGCCAGGAATGAAGAGGCAGAGGAATGAAGAGTCCCATGCAGGAGTGGTGGCAGTGGCAAAAGCGGCGCCGCTTTTGCCACTGCCACCATTGCTACATGGGACTCTTCCTTTTTTTCCCCAGGGCATCTAACTCAGGTGCACCCCTCACATACCATTGTTTTGCCTCTTCATTCCTAGCTGATATTGAAAAGCTGCAAAATTGGGGCACCGCACAAGAAACTCTTGATGGTTATCCATTTGTGACCCATGCTGCTCCCATACATTTCCCACGCAAAAACCTTGAAAAAGGCTCCAGTCGCTGAAACGTAGGGTTTTTGTTCCCCCCGTTTTGGTGCCCTTTTTGCAGAATATCAAAAATAAAAAAATCTTCAAAATGTACTCCTTTTGTTTGTTCTCTATACTTTGAGTGCTAGGGTTCCTTTTTTTCACTCTATTGAATAATGAAAATACCACTAACTTTTTTTTTTAAGCAAAAACAATGACAAAGGGTCCAAAAGACATCCAAGCGTCTTGCAAACGCCTTTTGAGTTTTCCAAAGTCCCGTAACATATAGAGCGTCTTCCGAACGGAATACCCCGGAAGAATGGATGTGTCACTTCTTTTTAACCGCTTGGCGTTTTTAGAAACCTGAAGTGGTGAAAAATCGAAGCTTGATCATATGAACAGCAAATCAATTTCCATAAAAATGCACATTTTCAGTCTTTTGAGTGTTATTTTATGGGTTTTTTCAGGTGCTTTCTTTGGCAAAATCCATATATATTGTATATATTGTTTGCAGAAAGACCCTTTCTTCTCCAAAAACTCATCAAAATAAAATTTTCAACCAAACCCTCGGAGATGAGTCCAGCTTTTGAACCCTTAAATGCATTATCTGTAGTCTACCATAACCTTGAAAATCTAAAATCCTAGAAACAAAGCCCATGTAATACCAGTGTACCATGAAATGGAAATGCATATTAACGATACCATTAGTTCTATACATTGAGCGCACACAATTAAAAAAATGGAACTCCCGCAACATTAATTTCATGCATTTTATGGCCGGACTTCATTCCATCCTCGCAGGTTACAGTGGACTGCCTGCCCATGGGAGATGGCGGTCTGTCCAGTGCCAGCCGCCCCCTCTCCTCTGCGTGACATTGGCAGTGTAATGCATGGGCGCTGGAGAGCCGGGAATGCCGTTCATCAGATGATCATCGATGCTCATGTACAATGGCCTCTTGCTCGTCTTGTTTTGTAGCGTTATCCGGTTACACTCATTAATCTTTTCTAATTGTCTTTAATGAGGTTAGCTTTAAATAAGGGAACAAATGGCACATCAAAGCCGCGAAGGGACTAGGAATAGCACAAATTAGGGAATTATTCTGGATGAGATGAGCCGCTATCTGGAAGGAGAGGGAACACTTTGCAATAGAACTGTTAATAAGGTAATGCCCAATTTAGCGGAAACCCAATGGCTCAACTTACATGTCTGTTTTAGATAATGATTCAGTGCTTCAGTGTCTTCTCTTGCAAAGCCTGTACTGAACTGTCCCTCTGTTATTCCTCCTGGAAATGTATGGACAACTGGGTGTTTCCTTTGTCAATGGGGTGTTTCCTAGTTCACGCCAAAGTTGTGCACACACAGCATCGTTTAGATGCCAGCATGCACACTGAGTTTTTGAGGCAGAAGTGTTCTTCTACATGTTTCAGGTTGTTTTTGGAGGATTTATTCAATTTTTAACTTTATATATAGTTAAAATAAAAAAAGACTTAAAATATTTAGGCTACTCAACAAATTATAACAGGGTGGAATTCCACTTTTGAAACAAAGAACTGTTGATGGTCTGGGGATAAGTTGTGTAGGTGTTGGAAGTGTCCATAAATACTATGCTGTTATGTATTCTGCTATTTGTTACTGTTCAGGAAACACCTACATATATTCATGATTCGTATGTAGCATATAGTAAAGAGTCCACCCTTTGGAGATTTTCACAGAGAGTTTGAACGTACAAACTTTCTTGAGTTCTCACCAGGTCTGATAGAATCCCTGAAACTTCTGAAGTGACCAAAAATTACTTCAATATACATAAACTGGGAAGCCTCCTGATGAATGGTTAGGTCTCTTCTTTGAGCTGTTTCATGGATTAGGAAACATGAACAGGTTAAAAGAAGTTCAAAGAGACTGAACATATGACATCCACTAGTAATATAACTTGAAGAAAGGACCGGCATTCCAAATCTTCTGGAATTTTTTAGAATTTATTCCACATAAGTATACAGGGTAAATGTAAAAAAGGCTCACTATTAGCCGAAACGCAAAAAAACCCACCACAGCAGCCTAGGAAAACCTCTTAGGCTGCGTGCTAACTATCAGGAATGGCAGCATTTTGGATGCAGCACGTTTTCGCTACATCCAAAACGCTTCGTTGTACAGTACAAGACCGTGAATAGGATTTATAGAAATCTCCTGCCCACTGTGCTTCTTTTTCTCCGCAGCGTAAACTGACATGCGGCGCATCTTCCCGAGCCGCAGCATGTCAATTTATGCTGTCGAGACATAAGTGTTCTTGGCGAGAGAACACAGCAAAAATCCCCAGCGCCCAGAACCCTGATCATGGGCACGGGAGCTGCATTCTCCTGTTGAGAACACTCACATCTCTGCAGGAGAAAGAAAAGTGGAGCAGCACATACCCTGAGGTTACGTTTCTGCAATTAGTATCCGTTGAGCTTTTGATGGTGCAGAAATTGTGCACTATCTTTGCACCTTAGATTACTTGTATTTTTGTCATTACCTTTTTGTGTGCTTTGTGTTTTCATCCCATTTCTATCTCGTATTTCTGTCTCTGGTGTGTCATCAATTAACCCCTTCATCCCCGAGCCAGTTTTCCCCTTAATGACCCGGCCATTTTTATAATTCTGACCAGTGTCGCTTGACAGGTTATAACTCTGGAATGCTTCAACAGATCCCAGTGATTCTAAAATTGTTTTTCTGTGACATACCGTGTTTCCCCGAAAATAAGACCTAGCAGGATTTTTCAGGGAGGCTTAAATATAAGACATCCCCCAAAAATAAGACCTAGCCGCGGTCAATAATGAAGTGTCCATGCAGCGGTAAAAAAGTTATAGATACTGCAGGACACTTCATTATAGACAGTGGGCACCCCCAAATGAGAGAAAAGAGAAGACCCCACAATGATACTCACCAGACGCCGACCGGGAGCAGGGGAGTGCATATGTGGCGCCCCTGAGGCTTCCGTCGCCACAGGTCATTGCACCCCATCCAGCGGTGTGATGCCCATTCTGGGTGAGGAAAGGAGTGAACACCGGTCCCCTGGTAAATCCACACTACACCCATTGCTAGGAACACACTGGGACCAGGGATAGTGGCAGAAAACCCTCCCATGCTGCATGCTGGGGGGGGGGCCGTAAGACCCATCCCTGCTCCTATAGGGTAGAACAGAGCAACTGGGGAGGTGGGAGGAGCCACAAGAGTGCAGACACAGAGAGGAAGGTCTAGTGGAGTCAGTTGAAGAGAGCAGAGTCGAGAGAGAGTGAGGAAGGAGGAGGAGGCCTGCTGGAGGCAGGCAAGGAGGAGAAGAGAAAGGAAAGAAAGCTCCAAGTCAGTCAGGAGCTGAAAGGAAAGAAAGAGACGCTTCCTGGTGAAGATCCTGGGACTCAGAGGGTCCAGGTGACACCGAGCAGAGAACAGAAGGGGTCTCAGGGCCACGGGCAGTCCTAGAGGTGCCAAGGGTAGTTGTAGAGCTGCGGTGGCCTGTTCCACAAGAACATCGGTGGAGGGATCAAGCTGCAACAGGGGACGGTCCCTAGAAACCAGAGGAGTGAAAAATCATCTCCAAACAGTAAAAACCGAGGACCAGGGAAAGTTGTAGACTCCCCGGGCCACAGCCCACAGCAGCACCTCTGGAAAAGGGGTAATCAGCCGACAGGTGACCCCCCAGCCTGGAGGCTGTAGTGGAGGCCAAGCCAGGTTTATCCTATAAAAGGCAAGGCTTAGGAAGACAGCAGAAGGAAGAGACACTTAAGAGAAGGGCACCGGGTTTTGCTCCAAGAATCACCCAGAAACGGCGGAGGTCCCTGACCGTGGTCCCAGCAGCGCAAGGGCCCTTGGGCCCAGACAAGAATTGTGAGTAAAGAACTTGAACTGCACCCTTGGAGTGGTCTCTGTTATTTCCGCTGTCCAGACTTCCACTACACCATAGACTCTCACGAGCACCAACAGTGCCCCGGGCATTGCTCCACCTGTGGGGAGCAGTACCATCATTGCTGCCATATCATCCCCCGGAGGCCTCATACAGCAGCGGCGGCTTATTAGCCGCATACCACAGGTGGCGTCACGAACACAAACTTTATTCAGCAAGCCACATATTCAACTGACACCCACCAGGGCCACGGAGCCGGGCCCAGCCACCACTGACTACCACCGGACTAGTCCGGCCCGGCACCGGGTGTCCCACAGCCCTGGGGTGGGCGAGTCACATAAAGGTGCTGCAGCGGAACACACACATTAGATTAGACACAAAAAAGAACACACACATACACACCCATGAGATCACACACACAATCACACTACAGATCGCATACACACACTCACCACATCCAGCGATATTGCTTGCTTCTCGGGGCGCATAAAGATCTGCAACACTGTGCAGTGGATCTTCCAGGACCTGCCGGAGGATCACATGACCGGAAGCACGTGGTATCACTGGATGTGGTAAGTGTGTGTGCGCGCGATTGTACCGGTATGTCAATTTTGTGTGTGTGTGAGTGTATGCGATCGGATGTGTGTGTATGTGTGTGTGTGTGTTCTGATGTGTAAGTGTTGGCAGGACGCAGGGGAGTATGGCATACAGCACAGCTGCCCCTGGAGCGCCCGCTGGAGATCACAGGGAGGAATGATGTGGAATCTGATGTGTGTGTATGCTATCTGATGTGTGAGTGTGATCTGATGTATGTGTTTCGGCCAGATGCAGGGGAGGACGGCGTGCAGCACAGAGATCCCAGGGAGGAATAATATGGAATCTGATGTGTGTGTGTGCGTGTGTGTGTGTGTGTGTGCGCCTGTGTGATCTGATTTATGTGCTTCGACCAGATGCAGGGGAGGAAGGTGTGCTGAGAGATCACAGAGATCTGGGAGCCATACAGATGCCTGGAGCTTGTAAGTATGACTATCCTGGGAAGGGGGGTACTGCTTTTTGTGGGGGGTAAACTTGCCCCCAACCATGTCTCTTTGAGAATAAGACACCCCCTGAAAATAAGACCTATATTTTTTTGCCCCGAAAAAAGCGCTTAGACAGTGTCTTATTTTCTGGGAAACAGGGTATTGTACTTCATGACAGATAGAAATGACAATATTTTTTGCATCTATTTGTGAAAATATCAGAAATTTGTAGAACATTTTGAAAGTTTTGCAATTTTTTAAAATTTGAAATTTTATGCCCATATATCCGAGAGTTATGTCACACAAAATAGATAATAAATAACATTTCACCATTTCACACATCTCTACTTTACATCAGCAACATTTTTGAAACATCATTTTTTTCGTTAGGAAATTAGAAGGGGTCAAAGTTCATCAGCAATTTCTAATTTTTTAACAAAATTTACAAAATCATTTTGTTTAGGGACCACATCATATTTGAAGTGACTTTAAGAGGCCTAGGTGACAGAAAATACCCAAAAGTGACACCATTCTAAAAACTGGATCTCTCACACTGCTCAAAACCACATCCAAGAAGTTCATTAACCCTTTAGATGCTTCACAGGAACTATAGCAATGTGGAAGGAAAAAATAAAAATGTTACTTTTTCCCACAAAAATGTTAACCAAATTTTCCAATTTCACAATAATAATACGAGAAAATGCACTGTAAAGTTTGTTGTGCAATTTCTCCTGAGTACACCGATACCTCATATGTGGTGAAAATCTACTGTTTGGGCGCATGGCGGGGCTCAGAAGGGATGCAGCGTCACTTGACTTTTTGACTGCAAAATTTTTACCAGACGTCATGTTGCATTTGGAAAGCCCCTGATGTGCCTGAACAGTGGAGCCCCCCCACAAGTGACCCCATTTTGGAAACTAGACACCTCAAGGAATTTATATAGATGTTTAGTGAACACCTTGAACCCCCAGGGGCTTCACAGAAGTGTATAACACTGAGCCGTGAAAATAAAAAAATACATTTTTACCACAAAATTGTTGCTTCAACCAAATAGCTTTTTTTTTTACAAGGGTAACAGGAGAAAATGCACCATACAACTTGTTGTGCAATTTCTACTGAGTACGCTGATTCCTCACATGTGGTGGAAATCTACTTTTTCAGCGCACAGCAGAGTTCATAAGGGAAGGAGTGCCATTTGAATTTTTGGAATATGAAATTAGCTGAAATAGTTAGTGGATGCCATGTCGCATTTGAAGAGCCCCTGATGTGCCTAAACAATGGAACTCCCCCACAAGTGACCCCATTTTAGGTCATCTTCTTTCACCCAATACAGAGAGCCACTATGCAAGAGTGCCATGCATTCTGATTGACCCAAATGGGTATTCTTCCTCTGCAAAAAATAAATTTGTATCGGGAAAACGTCTATTTAAAAACTGGTGTTGATCCCATATGTGAGCCAGAGCAGAGAGACTCCTCTAAGTTCTTCACCTAGGTTTTCAATTGGCACTTATGCAATATGATGATAACTGGCACGGTAGAGAATCATTGCCCTTAAACTATTGAATTTTTTGGCTGATAGACATAACAAGTATTTGTACTTTCAAGTAACTTTTCAGAATAAACTATCCGGTGTGAGTACAGTACAAGGGGAATAGCAATTGTGAAGGTCCAGGCTATGAATCAATTGTCCATATAATAAGATGATCTGTGTTTGTATGATTATTGTTCAGATGCGGATGTCCATACCAGGATGCGCCTTTGGAATGTGTCATTGAAACAAATTATACTAGGCTGAACAATGCAAGTATTCATAATAGACTGAGAGAATTTATAATCCGTTAATTCTCACCAGCTAAGATGTATGGTCAGCAAGGTGTTAACAAAGATAATGAAGCCAAAATGTACAATGAACAAAGAAGTATTCAGTAGCTGGTTTGAACTGGTATTAGGAAGCCAGTAGCAGGCTGATGACGTACTATATAGACTTTGCTGATTATCTCTGACCAATCAGAGACAATGTTGAACTGAATAACTGTGTGTATTTTATATTATACGGGTTAGAAGAACTTTGGGCTTCTTCCAGATAGAGAGACATCTCTTGTGGTCATTTTTCCTCATACATATATCTGCGCAGATTTGATTTGGACTCTGATTCTGTGATCCTGAAGACCCCTTAGCGGTCTCCCCCGACACAATATTTCTAGTCATTAAATTACTTGTATTCTACATTTTCACCACTTTCTCCCTCTTCAGACTATTTCTTAATTTACAATTGACTAGATATAGCATAGATCACCTACTAGGATCTCTCTCATACAGAGCACAACACACAGAGAGGTATTCCTGTTTTTCATTCCTTAGTTAACACATAGAGGAAAGAAGAAGCATAAAAGACATCATACAGCACTACTGAGCAATGTAGGTATGAATCCCGCTTGCATGAAAGACATCATACAGTAGTACTGAGCAGCAAAGATGTGATTCCAGCTGGCATGACAGACATCATACCGCAGTAGTGATGTCACAAGGAGATTTTTACAGGAATCGCCAACTGTCATGGTGACTACACAATCAGTGAAAACTAAAACTCTAGTAGTCTGTCTGCTAAAGTCTCTGATGTCTGTGATGAGCACAGGGAGATGCGGGCATCCACGCAGGCTAGCAAGAGTTAAGGCTGCTTTACACGCAGTGACATTGTTAGCGATGTCGCTTGTGAAAGAACCCGCCCCCGTCGTTTGTGCATCACGGGCAAATCGCTGCCCGTGGCACACAATATCGCTAACACCTGTCACACATACTTACCTTACTAGCGACGTCGCTGTGGGCGGTGAACAACCTCTTTGTTAAGGGGGAGGTCACGGCAACGTCACACAGTGGCCGACCAATAGAAGCGGAGGGGCGGAGACCAGCCGCATTAACGACCCTCCCACCTCATTGCCAGAGGATGCAGGGAAGCAGTTGTTCGTCGTTCCCGGGGTTTCACATGTAGCGATGTGTACTGCCTCAGGAACGACGAACAACCTACGTCCACAATGACCAACGAGATTTTGAAAATGAACGACGTGTCAACAATCAACGATTAGGTGAGTATTTTTGATCGTTAACACTCGCTCGGAGCTGTTACACGCAACGACGTCGCTAACGACGCCGGATGTGCGTCACGAATTCCGTGACCGCGGCGATATATTGTTAGATATGTCGTTGCGTGTAAAGCCCCCTTTAATCTCTGCTGGGCTGCTTGTTAGTCTCTTTGATCACATGCTGTGGGGGAGCCAGTCACGTTCACTCCCCTCTTATATATGCTGACTGGACTATTCAATTAATCCTAGCTATAGCTTACTTATACTGGTCTGGTGAGGTGTTGTGATCCAGACATACTGGTGGTTGTTCTGTATTATTGTTGCCCCCTTCCTTGGGGGGGTAACAGATTATATCTGGTCAGGAGAACAGTAAGGCACCTCTGGCGTCTCCACCATCAGGGGTAATCCAGAGGTCAGAAGTACCCTATAGGGACAGTATAGAAGTCACCTGTCCCTCGCTATCTTGCAGTCACATCATGACAACTGAGCAGCATATATGTGAATCCAGCTCTAACACTTATATATATATATATATATATATATATATACAGTTAGGTCCAGAAATATTTGGACAGTGACACAATTTTCGCGAGTTGGGCTCTGCATGCCACCACATTGGATTTGAAATGAAACCTCTATAACAGAATTCAAGTGCAGATTGTAACGTTTAATTTGAAGGTTTGAACAAAAATATCTGATAGAAATTGTAGGAATTGTACACATTTCTTTACAAACACTCCACATTTTAGGAGGTCAAAAGTAATTGGACAAATAAACCAAACCCAAAAAAAAAAATTTTATTTTCAATATTTTGTTGCGAATCCTTTGGAGGCAAGCACTGCCTTAAGTCTGGAACCCATGGACATCACCAAACGCTGGGTTTCCTCCTTCTTAATGCTTTGCCAGGCCTTTACAGCCGCAGCCCTCAGGTCTTGCTTGTTTGTGGGTCTTTACGTCTTAAGTCTGGATTTGAGCAAGTGAAATGCATGCTCAATTGGGTTAAGATCTGGTGATTGACTTGGCCATTGCAGAATGTTCCACTTTTTTGCACTCATGAACTCCTGGGTAACTTTGGTTGTATGCTTGGGGTCATTGTCCATCTGTACTATGAAGCGCCGTCCGATAAACTTTGCGGCATTTGGCTGAATCTGGGCTGAAAGTATATCCCGGTACACTTCAGAATTCATCCGGCTACTCTTGTCTGCTGTTATGTCATCAATAAACACAAGTGACCCAGTGCCATTGAAAGCCATGCATGCCCATGCCATCACGTTGCCTCCACCATGTTTTACAGAGGATGTGGTGTGCCTTGGATCATGTGCTGTTCCCTTTCTTCTCCAAACTTTTTTCTTCCCATCATTCTGGTACAGGTTGATCTTGGTCTCATCTGTCCATAGAATACTTTTCCAGAACTGAGCTGGCTTCATGAGGTGTTTTTCAGCAAATTTAACTCTGGCCTGTCTATTTTTGGAATTGATGAATGGTTTACATCTAGATGTGAACCCTTTGTATTTACTTTCATGGAGTCTTCTCTTTACTGTTGACTTAGAGACAGATACACCTACTTCACTGAGAGTGTTCTGGACTTCAGTTGATGTTGTGAACGGGTTCTTCTTCACCAAAGAAAGTATGTGGCGATCATCCACCACTGTTGTCATCCGTGGACGCCCAGGCCTTTTTGAGTTCCCAAGCTCACCAGTCAATTCCTTTTTTCTCAGAATGTACCCGACTGTTGATTTTGCTACTCCAAGCATGTCTGCTATCTCTCTGATGGATTTTTTCTTTTTTTTCAGCCTCAGGATGTTCTCCTTCACCTCAATTGAGAGTTCCTTAGACCGCATGTTGTCTGGTCACAGCAACAGCTTCCAAATGCAAAACCACACACCTGTAATCAACCCCAGACCTTTTAACTACTTCATTGATTACAGGTTAACGAGGGAGACGCCTTCAGAGTTAATTGCAGCCCTTAGAGTCCCTTGTCCAATTACTTTTGGTCCCTTGAAAAAGAGGAGGCTATGCATTACAGAGCTATGATTCCTAAACCCTTTCTCCGATTTGGATGTGAAAACTCTTATATTGCAGCTGGGAGTGTGCACTTTCAGCCCATATTATATATATAATGGTATAACAGGAGGTATAACCTGACACGCCAGTGTACTGGCAGTCCGTCTGGCCTTGAACACACAGATATAGGCTAGGTTCACACACTGCGTTTTTTTGACGCTGCGTTTTTGTGGCAAAAAACGCACAAAAACGCACCCGCGTCAAAAAAACGCGACAATAAACGCACGTGTTTTGTCACGATTTGGTGCGTTTTTTGCTGCGTTTTGCTGCATTTTTGCTCACTGCGTCTTTATGCGTTTTTTTTATCAGTGAACAAAAAAAAAAGGTCTGATGTCATTTCCTTCTTCAATATGTTCTTCATTCTCCACTAGTGTATGCAGGAGAGCAGACAGCTGCAGAACTACAAGGCTCAGCATACTCCATCCAATAGTGTATGCAGGAGAGCAGACAGCAGCTGTCGAACTACAAGGCTCAGCATCCTCCTTCCAGGACTGTATGCAGGATTTCTTCTTGGCCCCCCCAAACAAAAAAATGATGTGGGCTTCGCCATATTTTTGTATGCTAGCCGTGTACAGCAGGCAGGTACGGGCTGCCCCCAACCCCCAGCTGCCTATTTGTACCCGGCTGGGAACCAAAAATATAGAGAAGCCCTTTTTTTGTAATTATTTGATGAATTTCATGAAATAATTAAAAAAAAAAAATGACGTGAGCTCCGCCTAATTTTTGTGTCGAAATTCATGGTGTCACGCCAATATTAGGCATGGCCACCATGAATTTCTAGTAAAGATAAAAAAAAACAATTAGTGACTCCATCTTTATTGAAATAAAGAACCCCCCTCCGCAGTAATCCTGGCTCAAGGGTCCTGCGCCGTCCAATCCAGATCCAATATCATCTGATCGGTTTGCTGGAAGGCAAAGCGATCAGATGATGTGTCAGGATCAAGGACGTGAATCACATCACACATCAGCTGATTGTATAAAAGCCGTTTATACAATCAGATGATGCATCGGTGTAAAAAAAAAAAAAAAATACTCCCTTATGTGCTGATTACCGGCAGCTCCTGGAGCGAGTCTGATCCCGTCCGATCACTGCAGCAGCTGCCGGTAATCAGGAATGAAGTCTCCTGACGCATCCGCTGATAGGTTAAACCGGGCGGCCGCTGGCGTCACCCCGAGACTTACGATCATCCTGCAGGCATACGTACCCGGGGAGACTGCACACACCCGGAGCGGCGGTACCGGGAGGAGATGGGAGCGGGCATGGCACCGGGAGTCTGCAGACAGGTAAGTATGGCATTTTTCTTCTACTGTTCACTTTTGTTTTCGCAGCTGCTTCCACCTCCTGCCCGTACATGACGCTGCACGGCAGCAGACATGCACAGGACTGGAGGTGGAAGCGGCGGTGACGGTATCGGGAGGATTCACGCTTCTGTGTTTACTGACAGAAGGAATCCTCTTCCTGTACATGTCACTTTACTACCCACCTCCTGCATTTATAGCTGCGTTTTTGGTCTTAGAAACGCACCAAAACGCACCTATTTGCGTTTCTCATTGCGTCTTTCAACATCCCATTGCACTCAATGGATGAAAAGCGCAGTGAAAAACGCGGGAATAATTGACATGCTGCGTTTTTGTGGCACCACAAAAACGCAGCTGAAAAAAAACGCTGTGTGACAGCAAAAATGAAAACTCATAGACTTTGCTGGGGAAGCAAAGTCATGCAGTTTTCTGAGCAAAAACGCTCCCGAAAACTGCGCAAAAACGCTGCGAAAACGCACTGTGTGAACTTACCCATAAACTGCATTCTTCAAGATGGATAATATGTTTAGCTGACAGAAGACTGGGAAGAAGTGGCTAATATGTGGCGAAAGAAGCAGAATTTTCTGATAAGATATACAGTATTACAAAGTTTTTTATATTGTACATTGTTGAGAGTACAGTTCCCCTTTAAATGAATATGGAATTTTTAATGAAACGCCATTTTTAAAGTTACAGATTAGAGTCACCCCCATTTCAGAAGATAGTAAAATGTAGCAAGTCTGTTCCGTAGCAGAATGACTACAGACTGAGCGCTAATAATACAGCGAAGAACAGAATATCAAGACTGAAAAAGGAGCAGATGATTAATGGAACTGACAGGCAAAATTAGAGGCTCCGCGCCAGTGTCAGAGTGATGGCTGCGGAGTATTTATAACGATTAGTCATAGATAAAGCAACGCCGTAATCCCATATTGCTGGAAATAGACTTCAGATTTCTTGTGCAATTGCTGATGTTTTATGCAATAGCTTCTGCTATGACTGTACCTGCACGGAGACATAGTGTGAGGACATGGAGGGGAGATTAGGTACCCCAACAGCAGAGAACGGAAGAGGATATAAACTAAATAGAGAACAGTATTGGTGCACATGTCTTAATTAGTGAATCGTGTTTTTTGCATTCAGTGCCATTGCTCCTGGTGTATAACATTCATCCCCTCCCCACAGTATATAAACTCCAGCCCCTTAGCCCTTGGTGTTTAAAATCAAGCCCCTCGCCTTCAGTGTCTAAAGGCCCCGTCAGACGCAGTGATATCGCTAGCGTGCGTACCCGCCCCCGTCATTTGTGTGTCACGGGCAAATCGCTGCCCGTGACGCACATTATCGTTCGGAGCCGTCACACGGACTTACCTGCCTAGCGACATCGCTGTGGCCGGCGAACCGCCTCCTTTATAAGGGGGCGGTTTGTGCGGCGTCACAGCGGCGTCACTAAGTGGCCGCCCAATAGAAGCGGAGGGGCGGAGATGAGCGGCCGGAACATCCCGCCCACTTCCTTCCTTCCTCATTGCCGGCGGCCGCAGGGAAGCTGTTGTTCGTCGTTCCCGAGGTGTCACACATAGCGATGTGTGCTGCCGGAGGAACGACGAACAACCTGCATCCTCAAGAATCAACGATTTTTTGAAAATGAACGACGTGTCAATGATGGACGATTTGGTGAGTATTTTCCATCGTTAACGGTCGCTCATTGGTGTCACACGCAACGACGTCACTAACGATGCCGGATGTGCGTCACGGAATCCGTGACCCCAGCGATATGTCATTAGATACGTCGTTGCGTGTGACGGGGCCTTTATATCCAGCCCATCGACCCCAGACGGAAAACATCTGGCCACTTGCCCCCGTGTATAACATCCAGCCCCCTTCCCCCAGGATATAACATCCAGCCCCCCCCAGTATATAACATCCAGCCCCCCCCCCACCGGTATATAACATCCAGCCCCACGGCCCTTGGAGGAAAACATCCGTCCACTTTCCCCAAGTCAATATCATCCATCCCCTCACCCCCAGTGTATAAAATCCATCCCCTCACGCCCAGGTATATAACATCTGTCTCTCGCCCCCGGTGTTTATCATCCGGTCCATCGCCCTCGGTGTATAACATCTGTCCCCTCACCCCCACTATATAACATCCAGCCCCTCGCCCTCTGGAGAAAAATATCTGGCCCTTCACCCCTCAGTGTATAACATCCAGTTCTTTGTCCCTGGTGTATAACATCCGGACCCTCACCCACGGTATAAAACATCCGGCCCCTGACCCCCTGGTGTATAACATCTGGCCGCTCATCCTCAGTATATAAACATCCAGTTCCATTACTCCCCCGTGTATAACATCCAGGTCCTCGCCACCGGTGTATAGTGTACCTCCCCGCTCTCAACAGCCGAGTAAATGTACGGGCTGAGCCGTAAGGAGTTCGGGACACCACCCACGGTGTGTGGTGATATTGCACACCACTGCTGCAGTTACGGGGCACCTGGAGGAGATATTGCGCAGCAAGTTGTTAACCCCTCCGTGGGCAGGGATTGTGGCCCCAGGACCCGTTGGGGGTTTGGCGATGCAGGGAGATGGGCGACCGCAGAGTGCTGGTGTACTCACTATTAGAAAGCACACGAGTCTCTGGTAAACCAAGGTGATGGTGGTTGGTGCCCGCAGCCGGCTGCGTTCTGGTTCCCCCACCCGGCTGGTGGTCTCTGTCTTTCTCCTGCACCTGTTTAGAATGGTGGACTGCCTGCGCTTGCAACTTGAGGCGTCCGCTCCCGACTTGTGGTCGCCTAAGGAGGCCCTTTGCCTGCAGACGCTGGCCCGTGGGATCTCTGAGCCGTGGCGCGTGGCGGTGGCCTTTTATCCCCCTCGGTGGGCTGTTGCCTTCAGTCGGGACTTTGGGTGGGACAGGACCTCTAGTCCTGGCCGCAATCAGTTAATTAGCTAGCCCCCAGTAGCTTCTGGACCTAGCTTCAGGGTCTGAGTACCCCTCTTTGTGCTCCGGTTTCCGAGTCGGTTCCCCGGGTCGGTACCGGCGGGCCACTACCCTTTCCCGGTCCACCTCGGTTCCACTGAGCCGTCTTCCTCCTGCAGACGGAGACCGCCGTTTGCCTCCTAGCCAAAGGCACCAGGGCTTCTACCCTGGTACCTGTTCAATTTGGGTATTCGCCTACGCTGGAGCTACACACAGCTCCAGCCCACACTCCTCTCCAACTTGAACTCACCACTGAACTACTCTGAACTGACACCAAAACTGACTTTTTCCCCGCCCCGGGCTGTCTAAAACTCCTAGGTAGGCATCTTCCAACCGCCTGGTTCCGCCCCCTGGTGTGTCTATCAAGCCCTTTGGGGGTGACTAGGGTTTTAAGGTTGGCTGTGTGTTACCTGTGAGGGAAGGGTGTAATGCGGGGCCCTATCTGTGACTACCTGGCCCGACCAGGGCATCACAATAGCATCTGGCCCCTCACTTCCAGTGTATATCATTCGGCTCCTGACCCCAGTGTAGAACATCCGGGCTTTCGCTCCCAGTGTATAATGTCCCGGCCCTCGCCCCCGGTGTATAAAATCTGGCCCCTCACCCACAATGTATAACATCCAGCCCCTTGCCCACGGTGTATAGCATCTATCCCCTCCTTCCCAGTGTATAAGATCCAGCCCCTGATCCCGGTGTATAACATTCAGGCCCTCGCCTCCTGGTGTATAACATCTGGCCCCTGACACCCTGGTGCATAACATCCGGGCTTTCGCCCCTGGTGTGTAACATCCGGACCCTCACTCTCAGTATATAACATCTGGCCCCTGAGCCCCTGCTGTATAACATCTGGCCCCACATCCTCGGTATATGAACACCGGTTCCATTACCCCCCTGGTATATAACATCCAGCCCCTTGCCCCCGGGGTATAACATCCGGGCCCTTGCCATTGGTGTATAGCATCCGGCCCTTCACTCCCAGTGTATAACATCTGGCCCCTGAGCACCTGTTGTATAACATCTGGTCCCACATCCTCGGTATTTGAACATACGGTTCCATTACCCCCCCCCCGGTATATAACATCCAGCCCCCCGCCCCTGGTGTATAACATCCGGGCCCTCACCCCCAGTGTATAAAATCCGGGCCCTCACCCCCAGTGTATAACATCCGGCCCCTCACCACCAGTGTATAACATCTGACCCTCGCCCCTGGTGTATTATATCTGGCCCCTTGCCACCGGTGTATAACATCCAAGCCCTCGCCCCCGGTGTATAACATCTGGCCCCTCGCCCCAAGTGTATTACATCTGGCCCCTTGACACCGGTGTATATCACCCGACCCCTCGCTCCCGATGTATAACATCTGGCCCCTCACCCCCAGTATATAACATCCAGTCTTTCGCCCTCGGTATATAGCATCCGGCCCTTCATCATGTCATCTGCCTTTACTAACATGTGAAAGAATGGCTTTTTTGGAGGAGTTAAAAAAGTTGCACTTTCATTCTCTGGCAGGCTTCTACTAGAAAGTCGTTCACCAATGTAGTGGAAAGTACAGTGTATAGAAAATGAACCGCTGCAAAAAACATGGAAAGCTGCCAGCAAATTCACTTCAGGAAAAGCATTTATTGAAGCTGCTAGCTCCCGTCGTTTGTGCGTCACGGGCAAATTGCTGCCCGTGGCGAACAATATCGCCGGTACGTGTCACACGAACTTACCCTCCTAACGACGTCGCTGTGGGCGGCGAACAGCCTCCTTTCTAAGGGGGCGGTTCGTGTGGCATCACAGCGATGTCACACAGCGGGCCACCAATAGAAGCGGAGGGGCGGAGAGCAGCCGCATGAACGTCGCGCCCACCTCGTTACTGGCAGGACGCAGGTAAGGTGTTGTTCGTCGTTCCCGGGGTGTCACACGTAGCGATGTGTGCTGCCTCAGGAACGACGAACAACCTGCGTCCACAACGAGCAACGATCTTTTGAAAATGAACGACGTGTCAATGATCAACGATAAAGTGAGTATTTCTGATCGTTAACACTCGCTCGGAGCTGTTACACAACGTCGCTAACAATGCCGGATGTGCGTCACGAATTCCGTGACCCCGATGACATATTGTTAGATACGTCGTTGCGTGTAAAGCGGCCTTTAGGGTATGTGTACACAATATCTTTTTCATGTGGGAACGCTCCATAACCCACTTAACAAAGCGCTCAATAAATGTAATCTGAGGGGTAAGGTGTCTCCTTGTGGAGAGTGACATGCCAGTATGAGGAGACTTAAACGCCTGCAATGGTCCTCTGAATAATTAAATAAATAAATGTTATACAAATTTACTCTCTGTGAAAAGGCAATTTGCATATTCAATAAATGTTAAAAAGAATTAACATTAACCTATGTACTGTAATATAAAAGTAACTTATTCTTATATGTTCAGTTTGTTGAACTTCTTTTAACTGCTTCAGATGTCCAAAGACATAAAAAGACTAAAATGGTCAGCACGATGGTTCAGAGTTTAGCACTGCACGGTGGTTCAGAGTTTAGCACTGCATGGTGGCTCAGTGTTTAGTAATGTACGGTGGGTGGCTCAGTGGTTAGCATTGTATGGTGGCTCGGAGTTTAGCAATGTATACTGGCTCAGAGTTTAGCAATGTATGGTAGCTCAGTGGTTAGTACTGTACGGTGGCTCAGTGAATAACACTGTACGTAGACTCAGTGGTTAGCACTGTATGACGGCTTAGTGGCTAACACTGTATCGTGGCTCAGTGTTTAGTACTGTACGGTTGTTGAGTGGTTAACACTGTATGGTGGCTTGGACTTTAGCACTTTACGGTGCCTGGGAGTTTAGCGATGTTCACCTGCCCACTGTAAGGTGGCTCTGTGGTTAGTGTGGCACCCTGGACAAGCCAGGGGCCACAGAGCACAACACCCACACACCCCACACTCCCGGCAGGCACACCAAAGCCAGAACACAAAAACCCTTGTTGCCTTCCTCCAGGGGCTGATGATCACACCAGGGAGTGGGCCAGGTGGTTGGTCCCGCCCACCGAGGAGTTCACAGTCCTGGAGGCGGGAAAACCAGGCAGATAGAGTTTGGAGAGGAGTGAGAACAGTTGAGTAGTGAAAGTGAGAGAGGAAAAAGTGACAGCTAAGCTGCCTGAAGTTGGTCCGGGTGTGTGGCCCGGACAGATCAGCAAGGTTGGCAGACGGTGGTGACCGTCTGCAGGAGTGGCCGATTGGAGTCTACCGTAAGGACCGTGGACGGGCGGTGGCCCGGCGGTACCGGACCGGTACACAAAGAGGAGCCAGCACCATCTGGCAGGGGCTTTTCGGACCCCGGCAAGGCTAGGAGTCGCCGTGAATTTGCCAAATCCGTTAGTGAAGGGGACCTCCTGGGTTTCCAAACAGTCAAGTCCCGACAGAAGGCAACCGTCCAACCGAGTGAGAGAGACACCGCCACCGCCAAGGCAACCGTTTCTCAGGGCCAGCGCCTGCGGGCAAAAGGGGCTCCTCCGGCCCATATCCAAGCCGGGGAGCGGGTTACCGGTGGGAACCCATTGGAACCGCACAGACATCTTAGGTGCAGGGAAAGGCAGTCACCACCAACCTGCCGGGAGCAACAACACCGCAGCCGTCTGTGGGACCCGTCCATCCAGCCGTGTGTTTTACCGAGACTGTGTCTTCATCATTGGGCTGAGTGAGTACCACCGTGCCGTGCGGCACAGTGCTGCCCCTGCGACCCTGCACTTCGCCAGGCTCCGTAACCCGCCTGACATCCATCCCTACCCCATCACCGGGCCCCGGGACAACCAACCCCCTACCCACGGAGGGGAGAAATAACAACCAAGCTGCTCCCTCTCACCGCTCCCAGGATCCCCGTCCAGAGCAGCGGTGGTGTCACCATTATCACCACAACCGTGGGTGGCGTCACGGACAATAAATCCCCACAATCAAATCCCCTTTTCACTCACGGGCGAGGAGCGCCGCTCGAGTCCCCGGGATCCGGCCCACCGCTCGAGCCACCACCGAGCAGCAGCAGCAGCTGCAGCAGCAGCGGCAGCCGAACCCGAGCAGTGGGAGAGCGCAGCGTCCCCTCCTCCGCCCGCGACATTAGCACTGTTGCTTTGCAGCACTGAGGTGAATCTGCAAGGAGTTTTTATGTTCTCCCCGTGTTTGTGTGGGTTCCTCTAGGTTCTCTAGTTTCCTCCCACACGCTAAGGACATACTGATAGGTAATGTAGATTGTGAACCCAATGAGGACAGTAATGATAATTAGGGATGATCGAATACCTCAAATATTGGGCTTTGCGAATATTTGCCGAATAAATCGCCGCTATTCGACTATTCGTGAATATTTGATGCGCAATGTAAGTCTATGAGAAACCCGAATAACAACTATTCGGAACTATTCAGGCTTCCCATAGACTTAAATTGCGCATCGAATATTCGCATAGCGGCGACCTATTCGGAAAATATTTGCGAAGCCGAATATTTGTGGTATTCGATCGTCCCTAATGATAATGTCTGTAAAGTTCTGTGCTATATGATGGCTCTATATAAGGATAGCATAATAATAATAATAATAAAATAAAAGAAGCGAGCTGACCATTCTTCAGGTGGCTTCCAACTTTATGGGAACAGTTTTGGGGAAGACCCATTTCGGTTCCTCACAACTGTGCCCTGTGCTCAAGGTTTATAAAGACATGATTGGGGGGAGTTTGTTGAGGAAGAACATGACCAGCCGCACAGAGCCACGTTGTCACCCCCATCCAACACCTATCATGGAGATTGTGAGCTCTTCTGAATAAAGGGGAAACAATTCCCACAGGCCTTCAAAATCTTGTAGAGATTCTTCCCAGAAGAAAGAAAGCTTCAAAGGGGCTGACGCCACATTAATGCTTATGTTCTTGGATTGGGAGGTCATAAGTGTAATGGAGCTATGATATCAGAATAATGTTATCCAGACCATATAGTGTATATATACCGTATACAAATATATGGAAAATCATATTTAATAATCATATACTCAATGAAAAGTAAATGATCTCTCTGTGTGACCACATCCATGGAATTCAGTAAATGACTTTGAAATAGATGCAGAAAGACATACGAAGGATGGCGGGTCAGGAGCACAAGAGAGGAGGTGGAATATTTTAAGTTCTAAGAAAATCTAAAGACCGCTGGTGTCAATTTCTCCTTTGAAGTAGGTGAAAGGATTATGTACTATAGAGGAAAGGGTGTAGAGTTGTCAGTGGGAGCAGAGATAGAAGTTTAATGCAGCCTTAACAGTGCTTACATCAGTGTCAATAAGCCGTCATAAAGAAGAAAGCATGCTCGTTTATGTACGCTTTTAGGGTATGATAGCGAATGGTTAAAAATAAAGACATTTTTTAAGGAAATTTCAGGTCCTTATTGTCTCCATATTAAGATGTTTTCAATATATGGTTAAAAATAACCTGTCATCAGATCAAAAGTTTCCAGTGTTTGCCATTAATTTATTCCAGCTGATATCCTAAATATTCATTTTATAAACAGCCATACTGTTCAAGAGATATGAGGCTTTTGATTTCGTGCAAATTTTTCAGTTTTACCAATGGAAGGTACTCACAAGGTATTTATGCAGAGGAGCCTAAAGACACACCCCAGAGGATCATGTGAGCCATGGGGCATAACAATCGCAGTCGGGAGGGTGAGGGTGGCCTGCCAACCCAAGTGCCTGCTTCAGCTGGATGTGCGTCAAAGGGCGCACATCCAGCTGACATACATTACAGCACAGAGACCCGGTCAAAGAGTGGCCGGCAACTGATGTAGGCTGCACCGGGACTGGGGGTGCATGACAGTGACATCATGCATCACTGTAGCACGGGCACTGATGTTAGTTGCCAGCCACTGCACGCTGCCTTCAGAGGAGAACACTGCTCGACATGGGACCAGGGAAAGGTCAGTAGAATGTAGTGTTTTTTTCTTGTGCTAGAGACAGAATAGAGGCATATATTCCAGGAAGGGGACATATTTACCAGCATGGGGGCATATATACCAGGAGGGGCCCCAGATGTGGACATATATACCAGGAAGGGGACATATTTACCAGGTTGGGAACATATATACAAGGATAGGGATATATATAATAGAATGGGGTGTATGATCGGGACATATATATCAGGAAGGGGACATAATTACCAAGATGGGGACATTGATACCACGATGGAGACCAGAATGAGGACATATATACCAGGATAGAAGCATATATACCTGGATGGGGCCCAGATTAGGGACATATATACAAGGATGGAGACATATATGCAAGGAGTTTGTATGTTCTCCCCGTGTTTGCGTGGGTTTCCTCCGGGTACTCCGGTTTCCTCCCACACTCCAAAGACATACAGATAGGGACTCTAGATTGTGAGCCCCAATGGGGACAGTATTGCCAATGTGTGTAAAGCGCTATGGAATTAATAGCGCTATATAAATGAATAAAATTATTATTATTATTATTATATATGCCAGTTTGGGAACATATATACTAGGATAGGGGACATATTTACGAGGAGGGGGGATTATATACCAGGATGGGAGACATGTTGGAAGGAGCACAACAGAGGGTACATTAGAACAGGAATTTGTATGTCTTTATAAAACTTAGAACGCTGCAAGGGCCCATACATATGATCAACATGCGGGGAAGATCCAGCTCCAAATTTTGTACCAGGACCCATTGAACTCTAGTTATTCCGCTGTGTGTAGCCAATATTTGCCTCTAACAACAGGTACCACAGCTAGCTCTGATTTATGCTGTTTAACCATTTGGACACCAGTATTTAAATGGCTGAGATCAATGTGTGTGTAAGACCTGTTAACATTTACATATATAGGTTAGAAGACTGTGAACTTTTCCTTGTTATGCTGCCACCTGCTGTCAAAACAAAGAACAGCGGGCACAAACCCCTGCTGCTTGATTTACTTGGTACAGTCCTGAACAGGATGTGAGGAGGAGCTAGTTTTGTTTGGTAGCTGTTTATGCTGAGGTGTGTGTGTTCGGACGTGCTGAAGAAGGCAAGGCCGCATTCTGCCCTGCTGAACAAGGTCCAAGTACCTGAGTGTTCGTGACATCTCCCCAAGACACAGATCCAAGAAAGGCTGGATGTGGAGCGAGGAGCCAGACAGCACGGGCAAATTACAGAGACGGGACAAAGACTGAACTTTAGAGGTGTCTGCCGGCGGAATACGGGCCCCAACGGTGACGAGGTACCCCACGCTGAAACCTGCAGTTAAGTGTGCACACTACTTTTAGTTAGGGACAGATAGGAAATGACTCTGCACTGTGTTATGCAAGTAAGGTAACAAGGACCCTGTGTTTTTTTGCTTAATAAGGATTTTTGTGTTTTGCTTTTGGGAGTACAATCTGAGGCTTCCCACCCTTGACAAGCTATTCAAAGTGGTTGTATGTATATTACATTATATCTACTGCTGTGCACATTCCCGCTTTTTTCTCCCTCCTTTCCCGCACTATTCCTCCACCTGTGTTGTGCAATATGTTATTAAATTTGCATTGATTAACCCCCGTGGTTCTGTGCAGTCCTTGCGTATCCCGTTACCTGCAGGTTATTACATGTGCACTGAAATCACAGTTCACTGATAGGCCAGAATGGCTGCCAACTGAAAGCCTACTTCATAGTATTCTTTGCAATCCAACCTGAAATATTGCAGTATATACTACAAGCAATTAAACAATTGCAGGTTCAAGTCCTCTTGGACAAAAAAAGGACAATTAGTTAAAATATATAAATTTTTGAATTACTCTCCTTTCCCTAGTTTGTAAAAAAAAAAAAAAAAATAAATTAATAATATAATAAACATCAATGATATCGCTGCCTCTGCAAAATTCCAATTTATCAAAAGATAACATTAATAAATCCATACGGTGACTCCGTAAAGGAAAAAGAAATCTTCCGATTTGGCATTATTTCTGTCATCTTTAGGCATGATCGAATACCTCAAATATTCGGCTTCGCAAATATCCGCCAAATAGGTCGCCGCTATGCGAATATTCAATACGCAATGTACGGTAAGTCTATGGGAAGCCCGAATAATTCTGAATAGTTGTTATTCGGGTTTCCCATAGACTTACATTGCGCATCGAATATTCGCGAATAGTCGAATAGCGGCGACCTATTCGGCAAATGTTCGATCATCCCTAGTCATCTTACATCCCCAATTACTTGGAGAGAAAAAAAGAATCAAAAGGTTGTATGCCGCCTAAAATTATATCTTTAAAAACTACAACACAGCATGCAAAACACAAGTCCATGGAAAAGTGAAATACGCAATGGATCTCAGAAAAATGCAATGTAAACTAAAGTTCAAAATATTTAAGCCACTAAAATATGAAAATACATATACAAGTTTGGTATCGCTGTATTCTACCGACCTAAACAATCATATAAACAGGTCGCTTTTGAAGCACAATGCATAATGTAAAAACAAAACCTAAAAACTGCAAAAATTGGAACTTTTTCCATTAAATTAGAAAATGAATGGTTCCATTCAAAACTACAACTTGTCACACAACAAAAAACAAGCCCTAATTTATCTATGTGGCTGGAAAAATAAAAAACACTATGGCTTTTGAAAGAAGAAGAAGAGGAGGAAAGAACGAAAATACAAAATTGGAAAATCGCCCACATTGCAGCCCTTCTAAAAGATATCCAGTCCATTTGTGGTTTTGTATTACTCCTATCCTTCCAGTAATGCATTCAGTTTTCCATCCAGTGATGATTACACAAAGTAGCCAAATAGAGAGCTGCAGTGTAAAGCATGGAGGATAAATCAATAATGCAGCCTCAATTGCTGCTAAATTCAGATTATGGCAATAAACAATATCTCCGCACTTCTAAACGTGAACATGGTAAAGATGTGTTCACATTGATGTAAAATATAGAGCATCTTATTATAAGTACTTACAGTATCCGCACCGCGTTCCACCCTCAAAGACAAAGCCATTGGCCACGGCTCCATATCTTCTCAAGTCTGACAATTTCCACTGTCCGATCACAACTGGTGGAAGATCTCGGGCCAGAACCAAGATGTCGTTGCACAGGTGCAATGTGGCAGGTCCACTCTCCAGCTTAGTGCCCGGCAATACTCCAACATGAAACCTGTGAACTAAGATGAAAATAGAAAATTAGGAGCCCTATCCTTATAGGACGTATTAAGAAATATTATTTTGCTTATTTTTTGGGGGGCCGAGTCTCCCTCAACTCCACTATGACCCATATATTGTGCTTACGTTTTGTACTTTTGTATTTTTTCATCAAAATGTCCATATTTTAGTTTGTTTTCGTGTAGTTTTGAATGACGCTATTCACATTACTATATCATGTAGCGAGAACTGTGAAAGTGGGGTGAAATGGTGAAAAGAAAAAAAAATGCAATTCGACCATTAATTTTTAGGGGTTTTTTTTTGTGGTGCAAATGACCTCAGATTGTCTAGATCAGTACGATTCCAGTGATACCAAACTTGTATAGATCGTTTTTAGGCCTCGTGCACACAGTGAGTATTTGGTGAGTTTTTTACCTCAGAATTTGTGCGTCAAAACCAGGAGTGGGTGATAAATACAGCAGTGGTGCCTTGTTTCTATTATACTTTTCCTCTGATTGTTCCACTCCTGGTTTTGGCTACAAATATTGAGGTAAAAAACTCACCAAATACTCAACGTGTGCACGTGGCCGTATAGAAATCTGCCATCTATGCTTCTTTTTTAGGCCACGTTTTTACCTCAGTATTTGCAGCCAAAACCAAGGGTGGAACAATCAGACGAAAAGTATAAGGCCGGAGTCACAATTGCGAGTGACTCACGTGTAATACGCGCAAGTCTCGCATCGCATCATATCGCCCGGCACAGCCTGCTGCTACCGGGACAGGAGCGTCTCAGCTGCATAGAGATACATGTCAGGAGAGTGTGCGGCCGTGTCGGGTGATGCAATACGAGACTTGTGCGTAGTAGTCACTCACAAGTATGACTCCAGCCTATCAGTTTTCCTCTGATTGTTCCACCCCTGGTTTTGGCTGGAAATACTGAGGTAAAAAACTATTCAAATACTTATATTGTGAACGTAGCCTAAAAAAGAAGCACAATGGGCAGATTTCTATATGGTTATGTGCACATGTTGAGCATATGGTGAGTTTTTTACCTCAGTATTTGTAGCCAAAACCAGCAGTGGGTGATAAATACAGGAGTGGTGCCCGTGTTTCTATGATACTTTTCCTCTGATTGTTCCACCCCAGGTTTTGGCTATAAATACTGAGGTAAAAAAAACTCACCACATACTCATTGTGTGCATGTGGCCCTTTAGAAATCTGCCCACTGCTTCTTTTTTAGGCCACGTTCACACGCCGAGTATTTGGTGAGTTTTTTACCTCAGTATTTGCAGCCAAAACCAGGAATGGGTGATAAATGACTGTCTCACTCCTGGTTTTGTCAAATACTGTGGTAAAAAACTCACCAAATACCCAATTTGTGCACGTGGCCTTAGAGATCCATTCATTTTTTTATTTTTACTCCTGTGGGTCTGTATGTGTGTGTGTGGTAAAAATTTGTTTTTATTGATACCATTTTGCGGTACATATGATGTCTTGGTCACTATTTCTTGCATTTTTTTGTAAACGAACCGGAGACAAAAAACAGCAATTTTACTATTTTATTTTTTGCTTTGTGACATTTATTAAACGCCTTCAACAGCTTTATTTTTTTTACACTTTAAGGAATGCAGCAATATATTTTTTACATTTATTTTTTCTGGTAAATGGGCTGTGGAATAGGGGGTGACTTGAATTCTTGCGGGGTTCTTTTATTATTTTTCTTAAAATTTTTATTTTTTTCACCATAGGGGGACTTCAACCTGTGATCATTTCATCATTTGTACTACATGTAACCTAGTATATAGTCCTATCACGATCTCACAAGACTGGGTTTCACAGGAGTGCCAATATGGCAATGATGGGAGGTTTCAGTAAGCTCCCAGCTGCCATGGCAACCCATTGACACACTGTGATCACGTGATGGAGGGGCTGATGGGCATCTAGAGTGATTGACATTGGACATTAAAAGGTTAACAGAGCTCAGATGTTTCTGTTAGAGGCAGATGCCCGCTACATGTGTGGCACCCCTGAGGCTTCAGTTGCCACAGAGTATTGCACCCAAATTTGGGTGTAATGCTAAACTCGGTTTCTGAGGAGGTCAGTCCCGGTTTCACCACTTACACACTCAAATATACACCAGGTTGCCCTGTTCCCTCTGGGGACTAGGCTAGGGTCGGGTAATAAGGGGGTCGCTGACAGAGTGGCATTTACAGGATGCCCTCAAACAGAGGCCCCAGTCCCACTAGCCTAGGACCTGGGAGGAGGGAGGTGCAGCCAACAGGGGCAGTCAGGAGCCAGCACAACAGTTATAGAGCTCTCCAGCAGGAGAGCAAGGGAGCAGTTGCATCTTCGGGTGCCCCAGTGTGAAGGAGGAAGAGTTCACACGATTGCCGTGGTGAGAGTGCATTTGCTCCCCACAGAATCAATGCCACACAGGGCAGCAAGACCCTAGGGAAGATCATGCTTCACGTTAGTTTTCCAGAATCTGCCTGGGCGGGGAGAATTTCAAGCTTCCCTGCCCACACAGCACAGTGCCAGAGAGGATCCAGGGCCTTGCTTCAAAACGGACCCCATATTGGAACCACAGCACCTGCATATAGGGACAAGAGTACTACTTGTGAAAACCCAGGTCTCCATGTAGCTTCAAGCTAGGGGATCCACAGATAGGCATAACAAGGAGGGAACCCACTGAACACCCATACCAGACTGATCTCTAAAGGGATTCGGGTTCGACGGAGCCCATCATAGCAGGTGACAGGTATTACCTAGGCGAGCGGCACAACACCAATATGAGTAAACAATCTGGAACCGCAGCTATAGACTCTGTCTCTTTATTACCAGTACTGCCGCTCCGCGCCTCGGCACCCGCCATTACTACTCCCCTCATCATCTTCCCCTGGGCCCGCTCCATCTGTGGAGAGCGATACCATCCATAACTGCAACCACCATCCGCCCCGGAGGACAGCAGCGGCGGCCAACTCCCTAGCCACATACCACAGGTGGTGTCACGACATTCACCTCACTACTACCCCCAACATCTCTCCCCTGCCATCTTCCTGTACGCCTCGGGGCAACGGAGCCGGGCTAGGCCACCCGTGACAACAAAAAATCGACGGCCCAGCAACGAGTAGGTTAACCGCATGCCCCGTGGGTCGCTACACATGTGACAGCCGGCAGCTGCGCTGTGTGTTGCAGGCTCAGCTCCTGATCCTGCTCCACACACCCCGACTTCATTGACAGATATATTCATCCATCAGCACTAAGGAGTTAAAATGCAATTCACACTATAAATTTGTACAAAAAGTAATTTATACAATGCAAAGTGCAGTGGGCACCCACTCAACAATTTCCCCATAATATTGTGGAGGATAAAAAGAGCTCTACCGGACTCTTGAGATTTCAACTCTGGAAACCACGGCCTAAATACTGAACTCTCACAGTTTCTGTATTTATCTAAAGGTCTGTTTTGTATTAATGTAATATTAATGTATTTTTTAATGGATTTGGTCTGAACTCTGTATTTAATTAAAAGGCCTTTATTTAGGGGGTCTGGTCTGGGTCAGTATTTATATAGGGGATCTGTGTTTATTTGGATATGGCTGTATATGGTGGGCCTTGATTAAGGGGGTCTTGTTTCTATTTGTTTGTGAGGTCTTTGGTGAGCCTCAATTTAGGGGGTCTGATTTCTATTTGTCTGGGGGTCTTTGGTGGGCCTTAATTTAGGGGGTCTAATTTTTATTTGTCTGCGGGTCTTTGGTGGGCCTTAATTTAGGGTGTCTGATTTCTATTTGTCTGGGGGTCTTTGGTGGGCCTTAATTTAGGGGGTCTAGTTTCTATATGTTTGGGGGTCTTTGGTGGACCATGATTTAGCGAGTCTGGTTTCTACCTGCTTGGAGGTCTGTTAAGATTTTCTTTGTTTGGGGTTTGTTAAGGGAGTCTAGTTTGGGATTTATTTAGTGGGTTTGGTCTGTATTTCTTTTGTGGGGTCAGAATTTTATATTCTAGTTTTATTACCACCCCCACCGTGGGCATCTGCGTTTATTTGAGGTCTGTATTTCTGTATTTTTTAGTAGTACAGTAGGTCTGTATTTACTCCAGGGGACCTGTAGTTATTTAGGAGGTCTAATATACGTCTGTATCTATTTACTTGGAGCATATGTCCAGGGATTTGCCTTTGTTTGGGGTGTTTTGGTGTGGAAGCTGTATATGTTATGGGAGTCTGGTTTGGACTATATTTGGAGGGTTTGTTTGTATTTAATTAAGGGGTCTGATTTTTTTCTAACCATAAATTTGTATTTAGGGAGTCCCGTCTGGATTCTATATGTTTACAGTACGTCTGCCCTTAAGTTCGTATTTATTTAGGGGCAATGGGTCTATATTTGTTGGATCGGACTCCTGTATTCCTTTTGGGGGATGATGATGAGAGTCTTCACTAATTGTGATTCAAGTGGCTTGAAGTTAGGGGGTACGTTAAAAAAATGTTCATACCACCCTATACATGGCTTTACAAAGGGATATGTTAAAAAATTTTCATGCGACCCTATACATGGCTTCACCAAGGGATGTGTTAAAAAATGTTCATGCCACCCTATACATGGCTTTATGAAATCTCATTGATGTTCTAGAGATTGCACTATCCAGATGGCCCCTACAAAGACATGATTTTTTTTATACTATGATCTATATTATTCTGTATATACTATACATTGGACAGGGCAAATCGGGGACGTCAGTGACACAGATTTGGCCAAATCCAGTGCCAAGGAAATAGCCGTAGTTTCAGGTCATATCTCCAAGTGTTGCTTCAAGACAAAGTGCGGGACGGCAGAGGAAAATTATGTTTCCACAATTTATTAGTAACATGAAAACATGATCTGCTTTAATTAGAAATATGTAAATTTGACCTACAATTCACCAAGAAGCTTAATTCTATTTGTCACGGTCAATAAAATGGGGAACCTGAAATATTACATGCCAAGAAAGCACAAAACGTAAATACCACACGTCAGATTAGAAAATCAAAGCCAAGCGACCCAACAATTATAGCTTCTGCTCTTTAATTAGTGATGCCGTCCGTGGTTTATTAACGTTCAGGCGGCTTCTTAAAGAAGGTGAAAATGGCACAAAATTCTAAGAAATTCAGCATATTGTAATTATCGGAAATAATGATTTCTAAGAATTAATTTAAGCCCTTTTATGTTGCTCAAATATAAAATTATTCACACTATCGAGAAAAACAAATTTTCCTTTTCCATGGAATTCAGGGAATATAGCCTTACTCCATACACTAGATGCCAAAAAAGATTGTGTACCCAAAGCGCTCCACCACAATGTAAACATCAGGGAATATCATTTACATCACCAGAACCAACGTGCCAGATGCCAAGACATGAACCCAGCACATGTGGGCTAATTGCTCATATCAAGAATTCTAAAATCCACGAGTAATCCACCTTACATGCAAAAAAACAGTATCAATATCCCTATTCACATGTAATAAAAATATATCTTGAATGGCTGATGTTTAGACTTATCCATAGGATGTTTTTAAATCTTAGGGCAGGCAATTAATTTTTGTGGGGGGCCACATAAGAGACCATGAATATGAACCTCCACATAGCCTCCTGTATACAGTATGAGACACCATATAGCCCCCTATATACAGTATGAGCCCACACACATCACTCCTATATACTGTATGAGGCCACACATACCGTAACACAATATATACAGTATGAAACATCATATAGCCCCCTATGTACAGTATGAGCCACTAATAACACCCTATATAAAGAGCCCCAACATAGCCTTCTGTATACAATATAACCCCATATAACCCCTATATACAGTATGAGCCTGCACATAACCCTCTATATACAATATAATGCCCCCACATAACCCCCTATATACAGAATGAGGCCCCACAAAGCCTCTTGTATACAGTATGAGACACCATATAGCCCTCTATATAGAGTATAAGCCTTCACATAGTCCCCCATATACAGTATGACCACCACATAGCTCCCTATATACCATATGAGCCCACACACAGCTGCCTTATATACAGTATGAGCCCCCACATAGCCCCCTATATAAATGATGAGCCCTTAAATAGCCCTTATATACAGTATGAGCCCAACATAGCTTCCTATATACTGGATGAGCCCAAACACAGTTCCCCTATACACAGTATGAGCCCCCACACAGACCACCTATATACAGAATGACCCGTCATATAACCTAACTAGATTTAGTATGAGTCTTACATAATCCACTGCTATACAGTATGAGCCCCCGCATAGTCCCTGTATACAGTGTAAGCCCCCACATAGTCCCCTATGTATAGTATTAACCATCACATCACTGCAATAGGAGATGACAGCTGGTGCTCATAAAGTTCTATGGAGAACTGTAACTGTCCCTTCAATAGAACTTGCAGTAGAATGTCAGTGTCGGCCTCTAGTTCCTCCTCCCTCCATAGACTTTTAAAAGCACCAACTGTAATCTCCTATCTCAGTAATGAGAAATCTATCTTGAGAGCGAAAGATCAGTCCAAGAGCAGCAAAAAGCAGATTTCTAGTTTCTTATTTTTATGTGTACTATTGATTTATGTAATCAAAAAATAAAACAATGTTGTTTTTTTTTATACTACTGCCAGGGAAAATATTTCCACTCAAGGACCAACAAGTTGAATTCTACAGAGTTCCACATCAACCAAAGAGGTCGTTTTCGACCTTCTAGACACCAGGCAGAACTGCTACTCCTGCACAACCCTTGGGGAAACATTTGATGGATAGACAATCTTTACCTTCTCCTAGACTGTACCGTATCCGCACATCCCAAGCATTCATAATTTCTTTATTGTCGAACCCCAGCATAACAGCTTGTGAGAAACAGATGATGGCCATAGTGTGGTTGACGCCCTCATACGAGAGCCCTGCGTCCAAGCCACAGATGTCCTCCAAAGTGACGCTGCTCTTCTCTTTATGTCCCTTTGTCCGGTCTGATTTGTCTTTATACACCAACATCAACAAGCAATCTGAAATAAGAAAAGAGATAAGTCATCAGTATAGAACAATCTATATCTGCCCCAACATGAAATATGTTAAGCCTTTTAATGAAGTGTTACTGCTCCCACCATGTCTTTATTATTTCCATGCAGCTATGTGAAGGAAATTGCCTTCACACATTCTATGGCGAGGTATGAATTTCACATCATGTTATTGTGTTATCTTCATTATTTTTGCCCACTCCTTATTATAAACACATTCAAAATCTTTGAACCCAAAGTAAAGAAGTCATGGACATTCAGTGGTAGTACAGTAATCTAGATCTGCTGTGGTATTGATCCCCAGCCCCACGAGTTGTGTGTGGTGAAGCTCAAGTGGACCATAGAGGTTGTTCAAAAGTACCAAGACTCATTTGTCCCATGATCCATGAAAATCTCAGTGGTCATCATTGCAAATTGTAGTGGACATTTCCACAAGATTTTCTGCTGGCCTACACTTATGTAAGAAATGGGGTTCTATGATCCCTGATCAGCAAACCAAGGTAACCATTGGTGGTTTCACCTGGGATCTCTCCACATCAATTTATATTTAAGGGACACTGGAAAAAAACGCCTCCCACTTTTTACATACTATCCAGAAATGTTCAATCGATTGACAACCCTGGACAAGAGTAACGTACATATGTTAAACACGTTTATCAAAGGTCAGGGTAACCCTTTTTTTAAGAAAGAGGGCAAGTGAGCCCTATAAGGGCGAATAAGCCCATGACAATCTGGAGGGGGCTAGGGTCTTTAGGGGTTAATGTTTGGAATGCAGAAGTGTGCATTCTATGGGGTTATGGGATTGGTGAAAAGGGGGCAGTTGTGATTGGGGGATAGGGTAGGAGGCTGGCTGATCAGGGGGGTATATAGGTGGGATGAGGCAGTGGTTACCTCCTCTTGCTGAAGGAAGATCAGCGTGGCCCACCCACCCGCCCTAATTAATTGTAAAAAAAAAAAAAAGAAAAAATAAATAGAAAAGAAAAAGTAATAATAATTATATATATTTAAAAAAAAAAATAGAAAAATAAATAAATGAAAATAACTAATTAAAAAGATAAGAATGGGAAGATTTGTTTGTCACAGCGGGGGGATAGGTCCGTTGTCAGAGGCTGGGAGTACCGATACTCGGTTGGTGGTACGAAGTCACTCAGGGGTAGTGGCTTTGTAAGAAATTGGGAACTTGTGGGCGTAGGTCCTGCAGGTTCGGGGGAGGGGTATTTAACGATGGAACGTTAATACCTCTCACACCTCGGGTCGGTTTTGGTCACGGCCGAGGTGGTCCCTTGGGCTGGTTTTAGGATACGGCCAGGGGATAGGAAGAATTGGTTGCTTCTGGGACGGACCTATCGGTGTTTGGTTTGTGGTGTTTGGAATGTATATATATATATCAGTTATGGTTTTAATGAAAGGGGCGGCATGTTGAGCCGCGGGAAAGATATATATATATACTTGTTAAATAAAGCTGTGGCCATTCGTCCAATGGAAGTTGTCTTGTCATTATTTATAGATATAGTAATTAAGTGGGTATAATTTATGAAGACAGAAGTATCCCTCATAGAGATGTCAAGTAATTCACTGTACAAATTGGTCGGCTCAAACACTAGTCATGTTTTTCCACATATTTCCATTACCTACGCTGACATTTTACCTATCTGCCTAAATCAGAGGCCCCCAACCTTTCAAACCATGAGAGCCACATTCAGCTCTGAGAAAGTGTTGCGAGCCACATCCTGCTATCGTTCCATTCACAGTAGTGGCACCCAGAGCCCCTATTTACCCGTGTAATGATAGCCACAGCTTTTCCACAGAAACCACAATACCATACCCCCATACAGATCTGTTTTTTTGTGAGGGGCTGCTCACAAAAGTCACCATCTGAAGACCTACTCTTCACAGTTATTTGCTAGAAGTGGTGGTAACTTAGGCACCAAGCTGGCAGACAGCCGCGAGTCACAGATCATGATTTCGCGAGCCACATGTGGCTCCCAAGCTATACATTGGGGACCCCTGGCCTACACATTACCATGCATACTTAAAGGGACATTCATTTTTAAAGTTTACAGAGTATAAAGATGCTTATAAACCAAAGAAGCAATTTGAACCACTCGGCCAATAACCTGGCCTTGCAGCCAATCAGTGGCATCAGTGGTTAGGTCCCTGGTGATCGGGCATTCTGGAGCTGGGGGTGGATGTCGGTGGTAAAAAAAAACAAAAAAACTACACTTCATAAACTTTAAAAAAAAAAAACATGTCAGTTGACCATACCCATAAGATTAGGACAGACGGAGAGTGGTCGATCACTCGTACATCAGATTATTTGTATAAAGGATGGAATCATCAACATATCAAAGTAAAGTGTAGGATCAAATGACTCGCCCACCCCAGGGCTATGGGACACCCGGTGCCGGGCCGGACTAGTCCGGGGGTAGTCAGTGGTGGCGGGGCCTGACTCCGTGGCCCTGGTGGGTGTCAGTTTAAATATGGCTGGTGACTTGGAAGCAATTAAAGTATTTGTTTCGTGACGCCACCTGTGGTTTGCGGCTATTAAGCCGCCGCTGCTGTGTGAGGCCTCCGGGGTGATGATACGGCAGCAATGGTGGTACTGCTCCCCATAGGTGGAGCGGTGCCCCGGGGACACTGTTGATGCTCGTGAAAGTCTATGGTGTTGTGTGGATGTGGCACCCCAGGGTTGCCACAGTAACAACACAAAGGGTTAACTCCCCACACACAACATCAAGACCTCCTGGCCAGAAGGGGGAGACCAAGCTGCTTCCCTGTATATTCTGGTGGAGGGAGGAAATGGTCAGGAGTAGTTTCAGTTTGGTAGTTCAGTGCAGAGCACTGAGGAGACAGGATCTCTGCAGGTTGGAAGCTGGCTTTAGCTCACCTCAGGATCCACTGACCAATTCCAGGCCTAGCTGAGGGTCTGAGGGAAGGAGAAAGAGTACACAGAGGAACATTCCTGGGAGACAGAGCATTGCTGAGTTCATCCCAGTGGAGCACACAGAACGGATGCTGGATCCGAGACTGCAGGTTACATACTGCATAGTTACCACCAGAGAAGTGAAGATTCCAGATCTTTCACCTGTACCACAGACACAAGCAACAAGCGCAGAGTTCAGGAACATACTAGTAAGGACTCGAGTTGCCTGTCAGGTCGGTACCGAGGAGCACAGAGCCAGCTGCATAGTTCACGCAGCAGCAGGGCCACAGACACACAGTGCAGGCAAGGAAGCCAAAACGGCCCGGCTGGGTGGGAGAAACCCTGAACCCCTCACAGACTCCGTGGACAGTACTCTGCTGAATGCCATCTACAGTAAAGGACAAAGAAACTGCAAAACCGTGAGTCTGCCTGTTTATTGTGCTCGTGTCCTGCTCCCCCCCCCATAGACTAACACACTGCCCCGGGGAAAAGGCTCTACCCGTGGGGAGCCGTCCCATCTCAAGCTGCTTCCCATCACCCCCGGAGGTTCTGCAGCAGCGGTGGTCATCTCTGATCACATTCCACGGGTGGCGTCACGAACATAACCCCCCTTTTTATTGTGGAACCAGGGAGCACAGACCGGGTCACGACACCGTGATCCCCTTTCCAGAAGCGACCCCTTGGCCCGGTTCTGGGTATCTCCTTAACCCCTGGCGACACAACGTTGGCGTCACGAACAGGATGCGGACTGGACCCGGCTGCAACCCGGGTGACGTGCGCCTGTAAAGACTTATTGCATAGCATAAAAGACTTGCCCTGTGAATTGTTGCAACAAAGAACGTACTTTACACTTTGCAAAGATACCTGGAAAATCCAAAAACATCATTGGTAAAATTTTCCAGGCGCCATCTTTAATCGCGCCATTAGCTGCTACGCGCGGGAAAACATCGCGCCTAAACTAAGACTCCGCCCACCGCCCGCAGAGGAGGTGCGCTCGGTGCTGCGACCTGAACGAAAACGCAGAAAAGTGTCCCAGGCTTGCTGTCAAGAAGACTGGTGAAATTAACTAAGGGGGCGCGAAGATGTCGCAGCAGGGAGACGCTGTTGTACCCGGCGGTGCAGCGGCACCTATCATGCCGTTCCTGATGCCGTACACCCCGGGTGCAGTGTGGCTGCCGCAGTACTCAGGTGAGCCCAACACACTTAATGACTTTATCGGAAAGCTAAAAATCTACTACAGCATGTACCCCCTGACAGAAGCTCAGCGTGTTGGTATGCTTATGGGACAGTTAACCGGCAATGCCCAGCGGGAGGCTACATCCTGGCCGGATGATGCAAAGGACACTGTAGAGCATATAATAGCTGGACTAAAAGCAGCTTTTGAATCCACTGCTGGCAGCCGGGCTAAAATGAGGTTCTTTGGATGCAAGCAAAAACCTAGAGAGAGCGCAAGAGACTTTGCCTTAAACTTGCAGGAGGCGCTCAGAGCACTTAAATTAGCAGAACCTGCCTTAGCCCCTGGAGCAGATAAGCTGCTGATAGACCAATTCCTGGATGGACTCTCATCCCCTTCCCACCGGGGACAACTGAGCATGATGGTGATCCAGGATCCAGGACTAACATTTGCCCAGCTAAAGGATAGAGCCATCCGCCTCCAGCAGGTGGAGGAGCCGCAGGATATAGACTCTGTTCAACACCTTACAGTGGCACCCCAGCAGCCAGTAGTGCCGGTGACATCGGCCATGTCAGCGGCTGCTGCTAACCACCTGGAGCCGATCACTAATGAGGCTCTACATCAAAAGCTTGAAGCCCTTACAGACACTGTTGCTTCCATGGCTAGAATCGTCCAGGAGCTGCGTGGATCCAAGTCTGCACCCAAGATTGAGCTGGCGACCAGCAAGGAGGATGTCCCATGGATGAGGCCTAGGAGATACCAAGCGACGAGAGGACGACCCAGCGACCGCTACCAGCCGGATGGACAGCCCATTTGCCGCCGTTGCAATGAGCCAGGTCACTTTGCCCGTGAATGTGCTTTAAATGGGGATCCCCTGGGGAGGCGGGCCGCTCCTCAGGAATAAACTCTCAAGGTCCCTCACCCTGGCACGACAAGTATGTGGGGGGACGTCCAGTCATCCCCATCGTGCTGGATGGCATTCCGCTCAACGCCTTGCTGGACACTGGTTCCCAAATATCATCAATTCCGCATGTCCTTTATAAGAGGTACTGGGCTGATTCAGACGTTAGCAGTGGTCCATCTAATGTTGCATTGAATATATGGGCTAGCAATGGTGAATTAGTACCACAGGTTGGTTTCAGAGAAATGACCATTAAGATTGGGAGAGTAGAATTGCAGAATCAGGGTATTATCATTGTTGATGTTGACCGACGAGAACGTGAACCAACTATGCTGCTAGGAATGAATGTAATTGAAAATTGCTTTGCAGAGGTAATTACTGTCTTGCAGCAGATCGTCGAGACTGCCAAACCTGGGCAACAGAGACTCCTGCAGAAGGAAATTAAAGCCTTGATGCTGAAGCAGCAGGTAGAAATGTCAGGAGGTGAAATTGGCAGTGCAAGGGTAAGTGACCCAATACCTATTGTAATTCCTCCCAAAACTGAAATGCTGGTCTGGTGTAGAGCCGCAATAGGCATCAGAGGGCGAGACTATCAGGCCCTGGTAGAACCTGTGTACTCAGACAGTAGGCCCACTGTATTGACGGCCAGAGGAATAGTTGAGGTACACAGGGGGAGAGTGCCAATACGCCTTCTAAATTGTGGGGAAGATGAGGTCACCCTACCAAAGTATGCTACCATGGCTAAGCTATATACGGTTGATAACAACGCCATCACCACCGTTGAGCCCTTGAAGCCGTCAAATCAGGCGGAGGACAATGGCTCAGAGGGAAAGCTGGAGGATTGGTGCCAAAAGCTACATATAGGTACCGATTCTACACCCTCCCATCAAAAGCATGGAGTATACAGGGTAGTGAATGAATATGAACAAATATTCAGCAAACACCCATTAGACTTTGGGCAGATCAAAGGGGTAGAGCACACTATACCCACAGGTAACCATCCACCAATAAAGGAGAGGTATAGACCAGTACCACCAGCTCACTACCAATGCGCCAAAGACATGCTCAAAGAAATGAAAGAAGCAGGGGTAATAAGAGACAGTTGTAGCCCCTGGGCAGCCCCACTAGTGCTAGTTAAGAAAAAAGATGGGACCATGAGGATGTGTGTAGACTACAGACGGATCAACCGCATTACACACAAGGATGCATACCCATTACCTAGGATAGAGGAGTCATTGGCTGCATTAAAATCCGCTACTTACTTTTCCACCCTAGATCTGACTAGTGGGTATTGGCAAGTTCCTGTGGCAGAGGCTGACAAGGAGAAGACAGCATTCACAACGCCGATGGGCCTCTGTGAGTTCAATTGTATGCCGTTTGGACTCTGCAACGCGCCTGGTACCTTCCAGCGAATGATGGAGTGCTGCCTAGGACATAAGAACTTTGAAACTGTCCTCCTGTACCTGGATGACGTCATAGTCTACTCCAAGACCTATGAACAGCATCTACAAGACCTGGCAGAAGTGTTTGAAGCCTTATCCGGATACGGCATGAAAATCAAGCCATCCAAGTGTCACCTTCTAAAGCCAAGGGTACAGTACCTGGGACATGTCGTGAGCTCAGAAGGGGTAGCACCAGATCCTGAAAAAGTTACCGTGATCAGAGATTGGCCGAGACCCACCAGCGTGAAAGAGGTGAGGCAATTCCTGGGACTGGTAGGCTACTATAGAAGATTTATAAAAGGGTTCACGAAGCTAGCAGCTCCCCTACAAGACATCCTGGTAGGACAGTCAAAGAAGTCTGCAGCCCGAAATCCTCCTTTCCAGTGGAGTGATGAGAGAGAAGAGTCTTTTAAGAAGTTGAAGTGGGCACTGACAGGAGAAGAGATCCTGGCATATCCAGATTACCATCAACCCTTCATTTTGTACACGGATGCCAGCAACGTAGGACTGGGAGCAGTATTGTCTCAAAAGCAGGAAGGCAAGGAGAAAGTTATTGCCTTTGCAAGCAGGAAGCTCCGGCCCTCAGAAAGAAACCCAGAGAATTACAGCTCCTTCAAGTTAGAACTACTGGCAGTAGTTTGGGCTGTAACAGAGCGTTTCAAACACTACCTGGCAGCTGCAGAATTTACCATCTTTACTGACAACAATCCGTTGACCCACCTGGACTCTGCAAAACTAGGTGCGCTGGAACAGCGATGGATAGCCCGACTGTCAAACTACAACTTTGTCATCAAGTACAGGGCAGGCCACAAGAATGGGAATGCAGATGCCTTATCCCGGATGCCACACTCGGGGAACGTGGAAGAGGAACCGGAGGGACTGGAAGAAATTGAGCTGCCGACCTTTCACCGTCCTAAGGTGGGACAGTACCAACCGAGTGTCTACCAAAAACAACAGCAGGCAACTCTCAACCCATTAGCACACCACGGATGGGCTGACACACAAGACAGCGATCCAGCTGTGAAGCTAGTGAAAGAACTGCTTACACAACAAGGTGCTTACCCTAATCAGAATGCCCCAGCTGAGACGCAACATCTCTGGAAGGAGAGAGGTAAATTGTTCCTGTACCAAGGGAAGCTCTGTAGAAGGCACACCAATCCAAAAACACATGAGTTGGTCTGGCAGATCATTGTGCCCAAGAGAGACGTCAAGATGGTTCTGGAAGCTTACCACAACGGTGCTGGTCATTTTGGTTGGAAAAAGTTGGAAGTGCTCTTAAGAGAAAGATTCTACTGGGTTGGCATGAGAAAATCAATTGAAGATTGGTGTAGAAAATGCGGACCATGCAACCTCAGAAGAAAGGATCAACAGAACCAGAGAGCTCCACTCCAGTCCATAGTAACCAAGCAACCATTCGAGCTAGTCGCATTAGACCACGTCAAGTTGTCACCAAGCCGGTCCGGCTATGTCTATGCCTTAACCATCGTGGACCATTACTCACGCTTCTTAGTGGTGGTACCCGTGAAAGACCTTACAGCTAGAACAGCAGCTAAAGCATTCCAGACGTACTTTTGCAGACCCCATGGTTACCCAGAACAAGTCCTTGCAGATCAAGGTCCAGCTTTTGAATCACAGATTTTCCAAGAATTCTGCAACATGTATGGCTGTAAAAAGATCCGCACAACAGCATACCATCCCCAAACAAATGGCTTATGTGAGAAGATGAACCATATTGTGATTGACCTGTTGAAGACCTTACCAGAGTCAGAAAGAAATCAATGGCCAGAGAAATTGCCAGACTTGGTGGACTTGTACAATCATGTCCCGGTGAGTTCTACAAACTGCACCCCCGCTTACCTTATGCGTGCAAGGCCCGGTAAACTGCCAATTGATCTAGATATGGGAATTCTGAAGCCAGATGCGGAAGTTCAAGAATCCAATTGGGATACCCTACGTCAGCAGCAGTATCGCCAAGTACAAGAGTGCGTAGAGAAAAGTCTCCAACAAGCTAGGGGAAGACAAGAGAGAAACTTCAACCAGCATGCTCTAGCAACCCCATTGCAACCTGGTGACCAAGTTCTCAAGAGGAAACGGCGCACAAACAAATTGGATAATCAGTGGGAAACCACCCCATATACAGTCTTACCATCCAGTATGGATAATCCCAAAGTGTGTCTCATCAGTAAGGATGAAGGAAGGACATCAGCTGTCGTGTCAAGAGATCAACTCAAACCGTGTCCTGAAACCCTGAAGACACCAGAAGTCACCTTACCCATACAGGTACAACCTGTCAAGAAGGAAGAAGATGTATTCCATACAGTCTTAGGAGATTTCCCAAAAACATGGCCAAATTACCATGGAGCAGTAGTAGTCCCAATGATCGCCTTCCCTCAAGTGGTGGAACCACCATCAGAACCCATACCACAAGAAGTCCCAAGACATGAAGAACTGGAAGTTGAAACTGTAGAGGAAGAACAGATTCCTGGTCCCAGTGGGCTTGCCAGTCCTACAGTCAGTACCCCATCCTCACAAGTACCAGAAACACCAAATAGGTACACTTCCACTCACACCATTATGCTAAGTACACCCAGTACACCAGCAGTACGCAGGTCACAGCGTAGTACTCAGGGTCAGATACCAGCAAGATATAAAGACTAATGTGGAATTGCATATAAAATGTACATATGTTATAATGTTTATATGAAAAACTGTAACAGTTTTGTGTACAGAAAAGGTGAGAGAAGAGTGGTGTAAGGTGGCAGCACGGAGAGTTACAACTTGATCACATGTTGGTGGCCCGAGGGCCGTGAGGCCTACTGCACTTACGACCAGAGTAGAGATACCTTTAAGAAGTGTTTGGTTATTAAAATAATTTATATAATTGCAACGTTAAGACCAATAAGCCCAGTACCTACAGAGACTATACTGTATGAACACTTATATATTTTTGAACATTTTGGACCCTTTTTGAGCTTTAAGGTTTTTGTATTTTTTTCCTTTTGAGACTCTGTATATATACAATTGTTGTGATAACTTGTTTGTTTGTTTCACAGTCCCGGAGTACTGTTCTTCACTAAGGGGGAATGTGGCACCCCAGGGTTGCCACAGTAACAACACAAAGGGTTAACTCCCCACACACAACATCAAGACCTCCTGGCCAGAAGGGGGAGACCAAGCTGCTTCCCTGTATATTCTGGTGGAGGGAGGAAATGGTCAGGAGTAGTTTCAGTTTGGTAGTTCAGTGCAGAGCACTGAGGAGACAGGATCTCTGCAGGTTGGAAGCTGGCTTTAGCTCACCTCAGGATCCACTGACCAATTCCAGGCCTAGCTGAGGGTCTGAGGGAAGGAGAAAGAGTACACAGAGGAACATTCCTGGGAGACAGAGCATTGCTGAGTTCATCCCAGTGGAGCACACAGAACGGATGCTGGATCCGAGACTGCAGGTTACATACTGCATAGTTACCACCAGAGAAGTGAAGATTCCAGATCTTTCACCTGTACCACAGACACAAGCAACAAGCGCAGAGTTCAGGAACATACTAGTAAGGACTCGAGTTGCCTGTCAGGTCGGTACCGAGGAGCACAGAGCCAGCTGCATAGTTCACGCAGCAGCAGGGCCACAGACACACAGTGCAGGCAAGGAAGCCAAAACGGCCCGGCTGGGTGGGAGAAACCCTGAACCCCTCACAGACTCCGTGGACAGTACTCTGCTGAATGCCATCTACAGTAAAGGACAAAGAAACTGCAAAACCGTGAGTCTGCCTGTTTATTGTGCTCGTGTCCTGCTCCCCCCCCATAGACTAACACACTGCCCCGGGGAAAAGGCTCTACCCGTGGGGAGCCGTCCCATCTCAAGCTGCTTCCCATCACCCCCGGAGGTTCTGCAGCAGCGGTGGTCATCTCTGATCACATTCCACGGGTGGCGTCACGAACATAACCCCCCTTTTTATTGTGGAACCAGGGAGCACAGACCGGGTCACGACACCGTGATCCCCTTTCCAGAAGCGACCCCTTGGCCCGGTTCTGGGTATCTCCTTAACCCCTGGCGACACATGGATAACACGGTGCAGGGCCGACAGGCAATGAAAGAACCAGGCACAAACAACAGTCTCTTTACCTTCTCCTCTTTTACTTTAAGAACAGTCCAGTCCTGGGAGACCGTCACAGGTGGTGAAGGGGATCAGGTCGGCCTGGAAGTACTTGGGGTGATCTTTTTGTCCAGCTGAGTATGAGGCCTACTCTTGTTCTTTTCTTTACTATTATAGAACCCTGCTCTCTGGATCTAGCAATGGCCCTCTTGCTGCTGGGACCGGTGGTACGTCCCTTTCCCTCTGCGGTAGGCTGCGCAGGCCCTCTCTGGTGCTTCTCTGCTGGAGTCCACACCGGGCCCTGATGATGCAGCTGTACCTTCGGGCTGTTTATGGGCCAGGTGCTTGCAGCTCTCCTGCCCTTCGGATTCGGCTACCAGGGAGTATTTTAAGCCCTGGTGGCCACAGACTCCGATGTCCGAGTCTCTTCTCTGCCTCTCTGCTACTCCTGCTTCCCTGGGCCAAGCTGCTCCAGCTCTAGGCCCCAGATCCACAGGACAGCACACTCTGCGTCTGCCTGCTATCACTTCTCTCTACAGACTGAACACTACTTCCTCCCTCAGGTCAGACTTGAGGAATGCTCCCTGGAATTCCAGGTTCAGAGCTCCCCCTACTGGCCAGAGGGAGAACTGCGTTGGATGTTAAACTTACTGGCCAATGGACCTCCCAATTACCTCCAGGCTCAGCATTAACCCTTTGGGAGGGCAATGCTGTTGTGGCGACCAGGTCCTGGGGCGCCACACTCCCCCTTAGTTAAATTCAGTACTCCCGGACTGTAGAAACAAAACATAACATGTTAGAACATTTCATCCCATTATGGGAGGCACATTACTTAAACGTTACAAACTTAAACACTACTATAAGAGTCCAGTGTGGCTCCCTGCCGGGTGTCCATTACACTGCTCCATGGGGGACCCGCCGCGATCAAACCCCCAACGTAGGCTCTGGGCGTGCGTCAGAGCATTGATGACCCCACCCTATGCACGCCGGACGGGTTTTTCTTCAGGGGTGTGGAGCACACTGGTGCTAACTATGTACAATTAGAGTGTTGGCCACCCATAGTCCAGTGGCCCAATTGTCCATTTACTTAATCACCTAAAACAAAACATCACATACCAGACATTTTCACATAACTATTTACACTCTGTTAGGTATTTTACTTTCTATGTTCTATACCTTGGAGGGGGCTGTCCCCGAGTGCTACGTTGGGACCGGCGTAGCTCTGGGGTTTGTCCCTGACTACTTGGAGTGTCTGCCCCCCCCGTGTTATTAGTAGGCCTAACCCTGACAGGGATGCATGTTGGTTGCCTACGGGGTCTCAGATTCACCAAGGGTACGGCAGGTTCACCACTGGCAGGGGGTTGAGCCTCCTGTTCTACTGCTGGCGTGTCATCTCGTGTTGGAGCGGACGGTTCTTTAGGTGGATCTGGAACCTCTTCTGTTTCTGGCTCGACCAACTGCGGGAACGTCAAGACTGGTACCACTATGGCATTGTTTATTCGGGTCCAAGTTTTGGGGAATTTTCCAAGGATTGTTTGGATCATCTCTTCCTCTTTTTCTTGACTTTGGGGACTTTCTTGTACTTCTTCTACTTCTTTTTGGGTTCTGCACCGTTCAAGGCACGCTTTCAGGCGGTCTCGAGAAACTGCTTGATAGGTCTTGCCTTCATCTTTGCTTATGAGGCATACCTTACTATTGTCAAAGTTGGAGGGAATAATGGTGTAGGGTTCATTCTCCCACTGATCATCTAATTTATGCGCCCTCCGCTTTTTCTTGAGGACCTGTTCTCCAGGTGCTAAGGGAGTTGCTGGGGCTGTTTGATTGTAGTTCTGCTCTTGTCTCGTTCTTGCTTGGGACAGGCTCCTTTCTACGCATTCCTGGACCTTGCGGTACTGCTGTTGTCGCTCTGTATCCCAATCTTCTATCTCCTGAACCGCTTCAGGTGACACAGTCCCCATCTCAAAGTCTACAGGTAACTTGCCAGGTCTTGCTCGCATCAGGTAAGCAGGGCTGCAGTTGGTCGAATTTACTGGGATATGGTTGTACAGGTCTACCAGATCTGGTAACTTCTCTGGCCATTGGTTTCTTTCTTCTAGATGTAGAGTCTTCAGCATATCAATAACCACATGGTTCATCTTCTCGCACAATCCATTGGTTTGGGGGTGGTACGGTGTTGTTCGGATTTTCTTACAGCCGTACATGTTACAGAACTCTTGGAACACTTCGGCCTCGAATGCAGGACCTTGATCAGTCAGTACCCTTTCCGGATAACCGTGAGGCCGACAAAAGTATGCCTGGAATGCTCTAGCTGCTGTTCTGGCTGTCTGGTCCTTCACAGGCACTACTACCAGGAAACGAGAGTAATGGTCCACAATGGTGAGGGCGTATACATAGCCTGACCGGCTTGGTGTTAACTTCACGTGGTCCAGGGCCACCAACTCCAGGGGCTGCTTCGTGACAATTGGCTGTAGGGGAGACATCTGGCTGGCATCATCCTTCCGCCTCAGGTTACACGGACCACAGTCTCGGCACCACTTCTCGATCATCTTTTCTCATGTGCACCCAGTAGAACCGATCGCGGAGTAGGGTCTCCAACTTCTTCCACCCGAAGCGTCCTGCTTTATCATGGTAAGCTGCTAGGACCATTGGAGCATCCCTCTGTGGGACCACTATCTGCCAGACGAGTTCATTTGTTCGCCAGTTGACATATCTCTTGCATAGCTTGCCTTGGTAGGTGAACAGTCGTCCCCTCTCCTTCCACAACTGCTGGGCTTCTTGTGGAGCGTCTGGACCGAGATGGGTCTCAGCTTGTGCTAGCTTTTCTTTGACCAATCGCACGGCCGGGTCACCGTTCTGTGTCTCTTCCCAATTATGGTGGAGTAATGGGTTGACCGAGACCTCGTGCTGGCTCGAGCGCTTCACTCCTACAGCATGCTCACACTGGGAAACACCTTGGTGATGGAAAGCCGGTAACTCTATCTCTTCGAGTTCATCCAGGTCTTCTCCAGACTCGGGTAAGTGAGGCATTCTGGACAGCGCATCAGCATTGTTATTCTTCTTGCCAGCCCGGTACTTGATGGTAAAGTCAAAGTTAGACAGCCGGGCCATCCATCGCTGTTCCAACGCACCTAACTTGGCTGTTGCCAGATGTGTCAACGGATTGTTGTCCGTGAAGATGGTGAACTTGGCCGATGCCAGATAGTGCTTGAAGCGTTCAGTCACTGCCCAAACAATAGCGAGGAACTCTAGCTTGAAGGAACTGTAGTTTTCTGGATTCCTTTCTGTGGGCCGAAGCTTCCTACTGGCGTAAGCTATCACCTTCTCTCTGCCTCCCTGCACCTGGGACAGAACTGCTCCCAGTCCCACGTTGCTGGCGTCTGTATACAGTACAAACGGCTGGCTGTAGTCAGGGTAGGCCAGAATTTCTTCTCCCGTGAGAGCCCCTTTCAGCCGGACAAAAGATGTTTCTATTTGGCTGTTCCATTCAAATGGAGGGCTCTGCATCTTAGCCTGCTTTGGCTGGCCCACCAGGAGATCTTGAAGAGGCGCTGCTATCTTTGTGAAACCATCAATGAACCTTCGGTAGTAGCCCACCAGCCCAAGGAACTGCCGCACCTCCTTTACCGTGGTGGGTCTTGGCCAGTCCTTGATTACGGTGACTTTCTCTGGATCAGGTGCCACACCTTCTGCGCTGACCACATGACCCAAGTACTGTACCTTTGGCTTCAAGAGGTGACATTTGGACGGCTTTATCTTCAGGCCATACTCCGACAGGGACTCGAACACTTCTGCTAAGTGCCTCAGGTGGTCTTCATAAGTCCTGGAGTAGACTATGACGTCATCCAGGTACAACAGCACGGTTTCAAAGTTGTGATGGCCCAAGCAGCACTCCATCAACCTTTGGAATGTCCCTGGGGCGTTGCAGAGCCCGAATGGCATACAGTTGAACTCGCAGAGGCCCATTGGTGTCGTGAATGCAGTCTTCTCCTTGTCCGCCTCCGCCACGGGAACCTGCCAATACCCACTGGTGAGATCCAAGGTGGAAAAATAGTTAGCTGACTTTAAGGCTGTTAGTGACTCCTCTATTCTGGGTAGTGGATAAGCATCTTTATGTGTAATGCGGTTAATTTGTCTGTAATCTACGCACATTCTCATTGTACCATCTTTTTTCTTTACGAGCACTAGTGGAGCTGCCCAGGGGCTACAACTATCTCTGATAACCCCAGCCTCCTTCATTTCCCGTAACATTTCTTTGGCACGCTGATACTGTGCTGGGGGTACAGGGCGGTATCTCTCTTTAATGGGATGATGATCACCCGTGGGGATTTGATGTTTAACCCCTTTTACCTGCCCAAAATCTAGGGGGTGTTTGCTGAAGACCCGCTCGTACTCCTGTACCACCCGGTAAACCCCATGCTTTTGGTGTGAGGGGGTGGAGTCGGTGCCCACATGTAATTTTTGGCACCAGTCTTCCAGCTGCCCCTTGGAGCCATTGTCTTCCGCCTGGTCGGACGGGATCAAGGGTTCCACTGCTTTGATGGTATTGTTACTGACAGTGTACAGTTTTGCTACAGTGGCGTACCGGGGCAATTTGGCTTCCTCCTCCCCACAATTCAGGACACGGACGGGCACTCTCCCCTTGCGGACGTCTGCTACCCCTCTGGCTAGCAGGACTCCAGGCCTACTGTCTGAATACACCGGTTCTACCAAGGCCTGGTAATCCTGACCCTTGAGGCCTATTGCTGCCCGACACCATATCAACATTTCCCTTCTTGGGGGAATTGCAATGGGGAGGGGGTCACTTACCCTCACACTGCCAATTTCTCCTCCGGCCAGCTCTACCTGCTGCCTCCTCATTAGGGCTCTGATCTCCCTCTGTAGGGCACGCTGCTGCCCGGAGCTGGCAGTTTCAGACGCCTGTTGCAACAAAATTATCACTTCGGCAATACAATTTTCTATCACATTTGTACCAATGGTTAGCAGTGGGTCAGATTCTTTGCGATCAATATCTACAATTATCATCCCCTGACATGGCAATTCTACCCGCCCCACTTTAATGGTTACTTCTTTATACCCAATTTGAGGTAAGGGCTGACCATTACTGGCCACAATTGTTAAATCATCATCTGGGCCATGGTCAATGTCTGAATCAGCCCAATATCTTTTGTACAGTTTATAAGGGATGGTTGTTACCTGGGACCCCGTATCCAGGAGGGCATTCAAAGGGATCCCATCCAGCACAATAGGAAGGACCGGGCGTCCTCCCACATACTTGCTGCGACTGGGGGTTGAGCCGGGCTTCCTTACACCTGGGGGTCGGCTCCTGGCCCCAGGCTCGGCCCATTTAAAGGACAGTGTCTTGCAATATGGCCCGCCTGGCTGCAGCGGCGGCAGATCGGTTGTCCCGTTGAATCATACCGGTCTGTGTCTTTTCCTCGGGTCGGCGGAATCCTCCTCTGTCGCATCCATGGGACGTCATCTGGGCTGGAGGCCAACTCGATTCTTGCAGGCGATGGGGTCACTTGTAGAGACTGCACGGTCTTGGCAAGGGCAGCTACAGTCTTGGTCAGCTCCTGGACCTGCTGTCTGAGCTCTGCAGCGGGATCCTTATCCAGGGACTGCGCCTCAGCCCCTGCAGCGGCTCGTGTTGCAGGCACCACTAATGGGTACGTGATAGCAAGAGGCCGGAGGGGTACTGGGTCATTCGGTGTAGATTCTCTCAGTACCCGGATGGCCTGGTCCTTAAACTTTGCAAAGTCCAGAGCAGGGTTCTGCAGGACCATGATACGCAGCTGGGTCCTGTGGGCATCTGACAGGAGCCCCTCTATGAACTGCTCAGTTAGGAGTTTGTCTTCTTCACGTACACTCTCTGGGTCCACCTGTTTAATTGCTTTCAGAGCCTCCTGCAAGTTTAAGGCATAGTCCCTTATGCTGTCTGTGGCCCGTTGTTTTCACCCAAAGAATATCATCTTTATCTCTGCTGCGGTGCGGGTGTCAAAAGTACTCTTTAACTTGGCCAGTATCTGGGTTGCTGTCCCTTTATCTGTATCAGGCCAGGACTTCACTTCACGCTGGGCCGCGCCGGCTAGCTGCCCCATTAATATGCCCACCTTCTGGCTCTCAGTCAGCGGATACACTATGAACAAGCTGTGCAGCCTTTCTCTGAAGTCGCTCAGGGTATGTGACTCCCCGGAGTACTGCGGCAGCCATTCTGCTCCCGGGATGTACGGCATTGTGATCGGCATTACCGGCGCTACAGCGGGGGCTGGGGCGACGGCGACTGGGATTGCTTCGGCTGGTGCTGCGGCGTCTCGGGCTATGGCAGCCACCTGCTCTCCCTCTGTGTCGGACATCTTCCTCCCCCTTAGTGAACCTCACCAGGCTCCGTTCACTTTTCAAAATTTCTTCCGGGTAGCGCGGGGTTAACGGCGCTCTGCTCTGATGGCGCGCTCCCTTCGCGCTCTGTCAGGCACGCCCCCCTTCTTCCTGCGCTCAGCGAGGCTAATGGCGGCGGCAGTTTGCAAACAGTAACACAGTCTTTTAAGCACAGTTTCTGCAGGCGCACAGTACCCGGTGGGACCGGGCACGAAATCCTGTTCGTGACGCCAAATTTGACTCGCCCACCCCAGGGCTATGGGACACCCGGTGCCGGGCCGGACTAGTCCGGGGGTAGTCAGTGGTGGCGGGGCCTGACTCCGTGGCCCTGGTGGGTGTCAGTTTAAATATGGCTGGTGACTTGGAAGCAATTAAAGTATTTGTTTCGTGACGCCACCTGTGGTTTGCGGCTATTAAGCCGCCGCTGCTGTGTGAGGCCTCTGGGGTGATGATACGGCAGCAATGGTGGTACTGCTCCCCACAGGTGGAGTGGTGCCCCGGGGACACTGTTGATGCTCGTGAAAGTCTATGGTGTTGTGTGGATAACACGGTGCAGGGCCGACAGGCAATGAAAGAACCAGGCACAAACAACAGTCTCTTTACCTTCTCCTCTTTTACTTTAAGAACAGTCCAGTCCTGGGAGACAGTCACAGGTGGTGAAGGGCATCCGGTCGGCCTGGAAGTACTTGGGGTGATCTTTTTGGCCAGCTGAGTATGAGGCCTACTCCTGTTCTTTTCTTTACTATTATAGAACCCTGCTCTCTGGATCTAGCAATGGCCCTCTTGCTGCTGGGACCGGTGGTACGTCCCTTTCCCTCTGCGGTAGGCTGCGCAGGCCCTCTCTGGTGCTTCTCTGCTGGAGTCCACACCGGGCCCTGATGATGCAGCTGTACCTTCGGGCTGTTTATGGGCCAGGTGCTTGCAGCTCTCCTGCCATTCGGATTCGGCTACCAGGGAGTATTTTAAGCCCTGGTGGCCACAGACTCCGATGTCCGAGTCTCTTCTCTGCCTCTCTGCTACTCCTGCTTCCCTGGGCCAAGCTGCTCCAGCTCTAGGCCCCAGATCCACAGGACAGCACACTCTGCGTCTGCCTGCTATCACTTCTCTCTACAGACTGAACACTACTTCCTCCCTCAGGTCAGACTTAAAGGAATGCTCCCTGGAATTCCAGGTTCAGAGCTCCCCCTGCTGGCCGGAGGGAGAACTGCGTTGGATGTTAAACTTACTGGCCAATGGACCTCCCAATTACCTACAGGCTCAGCATTAACCCTTTGGGAGGGCAATGCTGTTGTGGCGACCAGGTCCTGGGGCGCCACACAAAGACATTAAAAAAAAGGAAGTATGCAATCAAAAGTGTCAATTGACTAGCCACAATTGGCTCGATCATGAAGCACAAGTCTAGTTTTACCGAAAAACTGCCCAAAAATTACAACATGTCAGATTGCAGTCTATTATTGACAATAGACAATTTACACCATTTTATCACGCTTTTATCTTTTCTAGGTCGTAAAAGAATTGTGTACAGATTTGATGTCAGGCTTTAGTGCTTGTTGTTTCTTGTATGTGTGCAACGTGACCCGGTGTTCCTTCCCAAGCAAAGCAAGTCAAGCATACATTCTTTCAGATCTGATTTCAAGGTCCCCATATCAGCTCTCTATGTAGAGTTATACATGGAGCACAGTTCTCCAGCTGTATGGACACTATTTGAGTCACCCGCCAATATAAACAACACACAATGTACTAGGGACAGATTATGGGGGTGCAGTGGATGGTAGGCTGCACAATAATCCTTCTACTGGCTTCACGAACAACCAACCCTCTTGTCTTCAGACTTCACCGTTATAGGGTATGAGAAGATCACAGCAGCATAAAAGCCTGATTTGTTCTCTCTAAGGTCTCATTTGCTTGAGTGATTTATTGAGAAACCTAATCTTTCCCAGATAGTTCAGCCAGAAGGTGACAGTCAATGAATCCAAACTGGTGAAGTCAGAAGTGGTAGAATGAGCAAAGGGAGGACGGCCGCCTCCGTTTCATTACCTCTGTAGGTTAGAAGCCTATGGGTTCATGTGTCCTGAAATTATGAGGTTGTATAACCCAGCTTGTTATAATTAGCACTAGTGTGGAATAATCTGGTCTTGCCTAAAAGGGTTTCATATTACTAGTTCATGTTATTAGAGCACTGCGAGGGTCCTTAATAAAAGATGGTGGGCTACCGAGATATTTACTGAAAACATAACCATGTGTGTCACTAGTTCATAAGTCATTTTTGTTTTCCTTTGAATTAATTTCACCAAAATTTACACTATTGTGCCCTCTGTCTTCACATTATAGCTACAGGAGCAGTGTTGACCTCCCATTCTACATCCATAGAGACTAATATGGGGTGATTCCTCTTTTGCAACTCTTAAGGGTACTTTACATGCTGCAACATCGCTAGCGATAGCTAGCGATGTCATGCGCAATAGTACCCGCCCCCGTCGTTGGTGCGACAGTTGGTGATCGCTGCCGTAGCGAACATTATCGCTATGGCAGCGTCACACGCACATACCTTGTCAGCGACGTCGCTGTGACCGCCGAACAATCCCTCCTTCAAGGGGGAGGTGCGTTCGGCGTCATAGCAACGTCACTGCGGCGTCACTAAGCGGCCGCCCAATAGCAGAGGAGGGGCGGAGATGAGCGGCCGGAACATGCTGCCTACCTCCTTCCTTCCTCATTGCCGGTGATGCCACAGCAACGATGAACAACCAGCGGCATGCACCACCAACGATATTTTGAAAAGGAGCGACGTGACAACGATCAACGATTTTAGACGTTTTTGCGATCGTTGCACGTCGCTCTTGGTGTCACACGCTGCGATGTCTCTAACGGCCCCGGATGTGCGTCACTAACGACGTCACCCCGACAATATATCGTTAGCGATGTCGCAGCGTGTAAAGCACCCTTTACAGTGTCACGAGGGTACCACAACAGAGAGTGGTGTCCCTCCGATTTCTGGTGTCAGGAGATCACAGCACAGGTTTTCATATACATTTGCTGAGGTTACTACTGCTGGCTGTGCAGATTCTCCTGAATCCAGCGCTGCTAGGGTTAAGTAAATCTTCTGATTCCGGAAACTCTGAATGAAAGGTATGAGCAGCTGCTCTCTATTGCTAATTAGCTCTGCTGTAAAGACTTCTCTCCTAGTCCAGGTAAATTGCTGGTGATAGTTTCTGCTTTACTTGCCTCTAGAGGGAACCTGTAAGCTGAGGACAAAGAAACCATTCAGAGAATATTTGCTGTGTGAAAGTTGTGTTGTTTTTCCCTTCCTTAAGGGAACTTTACATGCAGCGCTATCACTATTGATATCGCTAGCGAGCGTACCCGCCCCCGTCGGTTGTGCGTCACGGGCAAATCGCTGCCCATGGCGCACAACATTGCTTACACCCATCACACACACTTACCTGCCTAGCGACGTCGCTGTGGCAGGCGAACTGCCTCCTTTCTAAGGGGGCGGTTTGTGCAGCGTCACAGTGGCGTCACTAAGCGGCTGCCCAATAGAAGCGGAGGGGTGGAAATGAGCAGGACGAACATCCCGCCCACCTCTTTTCTTCCTCATTGCGGGTGGCCGCAGTTAAAGTGATGTTCCTCGTTCCTGCGGTGTCACACGTAGCGATGTGTGCTGCCGCAGGAACGACTAACAACCTGCGTCCTGCAACAGCAACGATAATCAGGAAAGGAACGACGCGTCAACGATCAACGATTAGGTAATTAATTTTGATCGTTAACGGTTGTTCGTGCGTTTCACATGCAATGACGTTGCTAACGAGGCCGGATGTGCGTCATGAATTCCGTGACCCCAACGACATCTCGTTAGCGATGTCGTTGCGTGTAAAGCGGCCTTTAGTCTTTTGGGGTTTTTCCCCTCTGGTTGGTTCGTTCCTCATTATTACCTTTTGTTGTTTGGAGTGCTCTGTTTCATTGCTGCTTATTTTACCCCTGTCTGTATGATCCTCTGTGTCCTTAATCCAGAGCGAGACTAACATTCCAGCTGCCCTGTGCACTATACAGGGTTGAGTCCAGGGATAGGCACGTGATTGGCGACGGGGTGAAAGAACCCATATAGGGACATTAGGGAGTTAAGGGATCAGTCTCAGGTGAGTTTAAGAGATGATTCTGCTCCCCTTTCCGTAGCGCCAGGGCCCACCGGTGTATTGTGTATTGCGGCGCTCGCCGGGGTTACCGTGTATCTGGTGGAACCTTGGTAGTCACTGCATGACAAACAGCTTCCTCTGGAAAGGCTTTCTTCAAGATTTTGGAGGTGTCTGTGGGAACTTTATCCCCTTCATCCAGAACAGTATTTGTGAGGTCAGACACTGATATGGACGTTCTGATTCATCCCTTTAGGTGTTGGATGGGGTTGATATCTGGACTCTGTGTGGCTGAACATGTTCTTCCATCAAACTTCCCCAACCATGTCTTTATGGACCTTGTGCACTGAGTATAGTCACGGAGAACAGAAAAAGGCCTTCTCCAAACTGAAGTTAGAACTGTCCAAAACATCTTCTATGTTGAAGCATACCACTACGTAATCTGTGTTCTTTGTCTGTATGGGTCTTCATATTTTAACTGTATTTATATGTGATTTTATGCAGAAGGCCTAAGATTTCAGAAAACCTCTTTAGAAGAATAACTTTTTCCAGATTATATTGGTGACTCAACTGATCTCAGCTCTCACGTCTAATCTATATAAACGTTCTGTAGTGGATACATACAAAAGAAGAGTGCTCAAGAAAGGTAGTGTGCCCCTCGTACGGTACAGACCAAAAGTTTGGACACACCTTCTCATTCAAACAGTTTTTTTATTTTTATGACTCTGAAAATTGTAGATTCACATTGAAGGCATCAAAACTATGAATTAACACATGTGGAATGAAATACTTAACAAAAAAGTGTGAAACAACTGAAAATATGTCTTATATTCTAGGTTCTTCAAAGTAGCGAACTTTTGCTTTGATTACTGCTTTGCACACTCTTGGCATTCTCTTGATTAGCTTTAAGAGATAGTCACCGGAAATGGTTTTCACTTCACAGGTGTGCTCTGTCAGGTTTATTAAGTGGGATTTCTTGCCTTAAAAATGGGTCTGGACCATCAGTTGTGTTGTGCAGAAGTCTGGTGGATACACAGCTGATAGTCCTACTGAACAGACTGTTAGAATTTTAATTCTGGCAAAAAAAAAGCAGCTAAGTAAAGAAAAACGAGTGGCCATCATTACTTTAAGAAATGAAGGTCAGTCAGTCTGAAAAATTGGGAAAACCTTGAAAGTGTCATCAAGTGCAGTGGCAAAAACCATCAAACGCTACAAAGAAACTGGCTCACATGAGAACCGCCCCAGGAAAGGAGGACCAAGAGTCACCTCTGCTGAGGAGGATAAGTTTATCCGAGTCACCAGCCTCAGAAATCGCAGGTTAACAGCAGCTCAGATTAGTTACCAGGTCAATGCCGCACAGAGTTCTAGCAGCAGACACATCTCTAGAACAACTGTTAAGAGGAGACTTTGTGCAGCAGGCCTTCATGGTAAAATAGCGGCTAGGAAACCACTGGTAAGGACAGGCAACAAGCAGAAGAGACTTGTTTGGGCTAAAGAACACAAAGAATGGACATTAGACCAGTGGAAATCTGGGCTTTGGTCTCATGAGTCCAAATTTGAGATCTTTGGATCCAACCACCGTGTCTTTGTGCGATGCAGAAAAGGTGAACGGATGGACTCTACATGCCTGGTTCCCACCGTGAAGCATGGAGGAGGAGGTGTGATGGTGTGGGGGTGCTTTGCTCGTGACACTGGGATTTATTAAAAATTGAAGGCATACTGAACCAGCATGGCCACCACCGCATCTTGCAGCGGCATGCTATTCCATCCAGTTTGCGTTTAGTTGGACCATCATTTATTTTTCAACAGGACAATGACCCCAATCACACCTCCAGGCTGTGTAATGCGGGCTTTACACGAGAAGACTGATCGTGTGATGCATCGTCGGGGTCACGATTTTCATGACGCACATCCGGCATCGTACACGATGACGTCTCGTGTAACACCTCCTAGCGACGCAGTATCGCTCACAAATCGTGAGTCGTGTACTCGTCGCTAGGTTTCATAAAATTGTTTAATTAAAATGGCGGCAGTTGCTCATCGTTTCCGTGGCATCACACGTTGCTCCGTGTGACACCACGGGAACGGTGAACTAGCAGCTTACCTGCCTCCCGCGGCACCCGACATCTTAATGGAAGGAAGCAGCTGGGCGGGATGTTTACATCCCGCTCATCTACGCCCCCCCGCTTCTATTGGCCGGCTGCCGTGTGACGTCGCTGTGACGCCGAACGTCCCTCCCACTCCAGGAAGTGGACATTCGTCGCCCACAGCGAGGTCGTCCGGAAGATAAGTACGTGTGACGGGGGTTAAACGAGTTTGTGCGCCACGGGCAACTAATTGCCCGTGACGCAAAAACGATGGAGGCGGGTACGATCGATCGTGCTATCGCACAATCGGTCGTCTCGTGTAAAGCAGGCTTAAGGGCTATTTGACTAAGAAGGAGAGTGATGGGGTGCTACGCCAGATGACCTGGCCTCCACAGTCACCAGACCTGAACCCAATCGAGATGGTTTGGGGTGAGCTGGACCGCAGAGTGAAGGCAAAAGGGCCAACAAGTGCTAAGCATCTCTGGGAACTCCTTGAAGATTGCTGGAAGACCATTTCTGGTGACTACCTCTTGAAGCTCATCAAGAGAATGCCAAGATTGTGCAAAGCAGTAATCAAAGCAAAAGGTGGCTACTTTGAAGAACCTAGAATATAAGACATATTATCAGTTGTTTCACACTTTTTTGTTAAGTATTTCATTCCACGTGTGTTAATTCATAGTTTTCATGCCTTCAATGTGAATCTACAATTTTCAGAGTTATGAAAATAAAGAAAACTCTTTGAATGAGAAGGTGTGTCCAAACTTTTGGTCTGTACTGTATGCGGACAAAAATGATGTTCCACAGAGCACATTGTGACTCCATTTGCATCGTTATTATGGCTGGCCCCTTCAACGCTTATTCCCGAATCCCATTTGCGGTGCTTTGGACGTAAGCCACTTAACGTATGATCAAAGGTTATGTGAACATAGCCTAAAAAGCATAACAATTTCCACACCCATGAGATGCCCCCTGTAACACACAGCCAGCATCTTCTTTAAAGAGCAGCGACCGGAGCTTGCTCTGATTGATGCAGTTTAACCATTTAATAGAAATGAGGAAAGAAATATCAGCTCACGAGGTTCAGGAAAATGGGTATATTCAGGGTACGGTGCAAGAAGCCACAGACCGGCTTCTGGGAAAAGCAATAGCAATAGCAAGAAGGTAATCCAGTATCTGCAGGAAATATGTAGTTAAAATTTCACTTTCATTTCATGGTTAAAATAGCAAAAAAGTTTTGGCCAAGACTAAAGGGCCATTTACACGCTGCGACATCGCTAACGATTTATCGTCGGGGTCACGGTGTTTGTGACGCACACCCGGCGTCGTTAGCGACATCGCAGCGTGTGACACATACGAGCGACCTTCAACGATCGCAAAAGCGGTAAATATCGTTGGTTTTGGAGAGGTCGTTCATTTACCAAAAATTGTTGTATGTGCAGTAATGAATTTGTTTGTCGTTCCTGCGGCAGCACACATCGCTATGTGTGACACCGCAGGAACGAGGAACATCTCCTTACCTGTGGCAGCCGGCAATGAGGAAGGAAGGAGGTGGGCGGGATATTCGTCCCACTCATCTCCACCCCTCCGCTTCTATTGGGCGGCGGTTCAGTGACGTCGTCATAACGCCGAACGAACCGCCCCCTTAGAAAGGAGGCGGTTCGCCGGTCACAGCGACGTCCCTAGGCAGGTAAGTATGTGTGACTGTTCCTAGCAATATTGTGCGCCACGGGCAGCGATTTGCTCGTGACGCACAACCGACGGGGGCAGGTACGCTCGCTAGCGAGATCGCAGCGTGTAAAGTACCCTTTAGAGCCATGCTCGAAACGGGTAGACCATTCGTCTACTCATTATGCTTCATGTTTTTATAATCTTTTTTACTATTTTAATCTATTATATAAAGCTCAGTGTATGTATGTATGTGTGTATGTCCGCTAAAGGAATCCACACCGTAGCATTTACAATCACGAAATTTTGCACAGACGCCCCGTATGACCCAGGGAACGTCGCAGACTATGTTTTGACAGAAAAATTTAACCCCGTGCTTTACAGTTAGTCTCTAAAATCCTGCCGCCATTAAACTGAATGGAGGTGGGAGCTATAGGTTATTAATAGCAACTGTCAGTGGTTGGTATAGGAACAAAATAAACTGTTAGTTGAAGCTTATGCGTGAGGTTATATGATGTCGGTGGAGAGATGGATAGAGAGACAAAAAAAAACAGACAGACAGAGACACAGACAGAGACAGACAAGGAAAGAGACAGCCGGGGAAAGAGACAGCTGTGGAAAGAGACAGCTGTGGAAAGAGACAGCCGGGGAAAGAGACAGCCGGGGAAAGAGAACCCCGGGAAAAGAGACAGCTGGGGAAAGAGACAGACGGGGAAAGAGTCAGACCAAGACAGACAGAAAAGAGATAGACCAAGACAGACAGAAAAGAGACAGACCAAGACAGACGGAAAAGGGACAGACCAAGACAGACGGAAAAGAGATAGACGGGGAAAGAGACAGACACAGAGATGGAGACAGATAGACTGATACAAATACAGACAGAGATAAAAATAATCAGACAGAGACAGACACAGACAGACAAGGAAAGAGACAGACAGAGAGACAGACAGGGAAAGAGAGAGATAGAGACAGAGACAGATGGGCAAAGAGACAGATGGGCAAAGAGACAGCCCTGGAAGGAGACAGCCCTGGAAGGAGACAGCCCTGGAAGGAGACAGACAGATAGAGAGAGACAGACAGACACAGAGAAAGAGAGAGACACAGAGATAGAGACACAGAGATAGAAAGAGACAGAGAGACTGATACAGAGACAGACAAAGAAACTGATACAGACAGAGACAGACACACAGAGACAGACAGACATAGACAGACAGAAACTCGAAGAGAGATAGTTACTATCTCGGGCAACGCCCAGGTACTACAGCTAGTATTATAGTATAAAGAACAAGCGATCAAATGATTGAAGGTTCAATTCCCCTAAGAAGACTAAAAAAAAGAAAAAGAAAAAACAAATCCAAACCTCCCAAATATTATTTTGTTAATAATAAAGTAATACAAAATAAATAAACATAAGGTATCACTATGTCCGTCAAAGCCCGATCTATCGAAATATAAAATTAATTGACAGGTGTAAAAAAAACCTGATTTGTGAACACCCTAAAAAATGCAATAAAAAGACCAAAAACACTATATCTACCCCAAAATGCTATTAGTAAAAACATCAGGTCACTTTGCAGAAAACGAGTTCTCAGACAATTCCATTTACGAAAATAAATACATAAATAAAGGTTTTACAAAAATGGCGACAAAAAACAAATATTTTTTTTTACAAATTTATTTTTTTCATGAATGGAAAAAAAAGATTATACATTTTTGGTATCACCATAAACATACTGAGCTGGAAAAATATGTTACCAGGATATTTTTTGACCGAACGCCAAAAACAATGGTGCAATTGTGTTTTTATCGCCATTTAACGGCACTTGGACTTTTATTCACTTTTTGACCACTATATTATATGACAAAATATACGGTATTATTCAAAATCACAACTTGTCCTGCAAAAAAAAATGCCTTGAAAAGAAAGAAGAGAATAAAATTTCTCCATCTTCTCCATTCTATGAATCTGCAGAAATTGTACTGCCCTCAGATGTCATCCTAATGCAGTCTGTTACACACACACCCATTGACTTGAATAGTTGAGTGCCGTATGATTTACGCTGTCAATCGCAGAATTCTGCAATGAGTTTCTCATGCCAAATTGGCATGAGAATAAAATGCATTGATCGACATGGCCCCATAGTGTAACATTGATCCGAGTGTGAATTATACAATCATGTGAATGCAGCCTTATACAGAGACTATAAAAGACAAGAAGTGCAAAATTGTTAATAAAACCCGATTGCAAAAATGTGTGGTTCCCCCCATTTTTGATAAGCAAAGGTAAACCAGAGAGTTGGCGGCTGATATTATCAGACTGGGAAGGTCCATGGTTATTTTGCCTTTCCTAGCCTAAAAATCGAAAAATAGTAGCCCACAGCCAGAGAAGGGGAGAATCAAATGAGATGTTCCAATTCTGGTGCATTGTCTGGCTATTTCTGATTGCCTGGTGCTGTGCAATTGGGGTAATGGTTTTTGAGGTTGATGTAAGCTGTGGAGTGTCCAAAAACACAGCTGACATCAAACTCTGGTGTTAGTAATGGAGAGGTGTCTATCAGATACCCCGTTACAAACCTACTAATAATAGTAAAAAAACCTGCTTGGTTTTTTAATAAAATGGTGAATGAGAGGCAGAAGTGTCAGGTAGTGCTTATTTTAATAAAGTATTTTGTGTGTGTGTCTTTTTTATTACTGGGTTACTAATGGGGGTATCTGATAGACACCTCTCCATTACTAACCCCTGGGCTTTATGCCAGCTGATATTACACAACTGGCATCAACCCCAATTACCAATACCCCTTTTGCCACCTAACCGGAGTAATCTGGAAGAGCCGAGGCGAAGCGCCAAAATTGGGGAATCTTGTGATTTTCCATGTTTAGTGCACCTGTGGGCTTGTATTCTTAGGCTGGGAAGAGCCCAGTAACCAAGGACCTTTCAAGCCTGAAAACATCAGCTCACAGCTGTTTGCTTTACCTTTGCTGGTTATCAAAAATATATATTTTTTAATTTTATTTATTTGACGATATACAAAGCTCTACAAGTTATCCAACCATCTCTCTATCTCTCTATCTATCTATCTCTCTATCTACTGTATCTATCTATCTAATATACAGTGCCCGCAAGTAGTATTCAACCCCCTGCAGATTTAGCAGGTTTGATAAGATGCAAATAAGTTAGAGCCTGCAAACTTCAAACAAGAGCAGGATTTATTAACAGATGCATAAATCTTACAAACCAACAAGTTATGTTGCTCAGTTAAATTTTAATACATTTTCAACATAAAAGTGTGGGTCAATTATTATTCAACCCCTAGGTTTAATATTTTGTGGAATAACCCTTGTTTGCAATTACAGCTAATAATCGTCTTTTATAAGACCTGATCAGGCCGGCACAGGTCTCTGGAGTTATCTTGGCCCACTCCTCCATGCAGATCTTCTCCAAGTTATCTAGGGTCTTTGGGTGTCTCATGTGGACTTTAATCTTGAGCTCCTTCCACAAGTTTTCAATTGGGTTAAGGTTAGGAGACTGACTAGGCCACTGCAACACCTTGATTTTTTCCCTCTTGAACCAGGCCTTGGTTTTCTTGGCTGTGTGCTTTGGGTCGTTGTCTTGTTGGAAGATGAAATGACGACCCATCTTAAGATCCTTGATGGAGGAGCGGAGGTTATTGGCCAAAATCTCCAGGTAGGCCGTGCTATCCATCTTCCCATGGATGCGGACAAGATGGCCAGGCCCCTTGGCTGAGAAACAGCCCCACAGCATGCTGCTGCCACCACCATGCTTGACTGTAGGGATGGTATTATTGGGGTCGTATGCAGTGCCATCCAGTCTCCAAACGTCACGTGTGTGGTTGGGACCAAAGATCTCGATCTTGGTCTCATCAGACCAGAGAACCTTGAACCAGTCTGTCTCAGAATCCTCCAAGTGATCATGAGCAAACTGTAGACGAGCCTTGACATGACGCTTTGAAAGTAAAGGTACCTTACTGGCTCGTCTGGAACGGAGACCATTGCGGTGGAGTACGTTACTTATGGTATTGACTGAAACCAATGTCCCCACTCCCATGAGATCTTCCCGGAGCTCCTTCCTTTTTGTCCTTGGGTTAGCCTTGACTCTTCGGACAAGCCTGGCCTCGGCAAGGGTGGAAACTTTCAAAGGCTGTCCAGGCCGTGGAAGGCTAACAGTAGTTCCATAAGCCTTCCACTTCCGGATGATGCTCCCAACAGTGGAGACAGGTAGGCCCAACTCCTTGGAAAGGGTTTTGTACCCCTTGCCAGCCTTGTGACCCTCCACGATCTTGTCTCTGATGGCCTTGGAATGCTCCTTTGTCTTTCCCATGTTGACCAAGTATGAGTGCTGTTCACAAGTTTGGGGAGGGTCTTAATTAGTCAGAAAAGGCTGGAAAAAGAGATAATTAATCCAAACATGTGAAGCTCATTGTTCTTTGTGCCTTAAATACTTCTTAATACTTTAGGAGAACCAAACAGAATTCTGGTGGTTTGAGGGGTTGAATAATAAATGACCCTCTGAATAAACTTTTAACAATTTAAAAAAAAAAAAATAAAAAAAAGAAATAACATTCTTTTTTGCTGCAGTGCATTTCACACTTCCAGGCTGATCTACAGTCCAAATGTCACAATGCCAAGTTAATTCCGAATGTGTAAACCTGCTAAATCTGCAGGGGCTTGAATACTACTTGTAGGCACTGTATATACATATATGTAACTATATATATATTCATCTATAGTATCTATCATCTATATTTGCACTGCACATCATGCAATGCTGTTTTTTTCTAGTATGTGTCACATGGATGGCACATGGCTAGTATACTGATGACACACACACAAATGGATACACAGATGGTAAAAGCGAACCAAGCCACACATACATTTTTTTATGCGCACCTGTGAAAGGAGCATTAAGGCCACTTTACATGCATTGACATCGCTAGCGATGTCGCTGCCGATCGCACCCGTCGGTTGTGCATCACGAGCAAATCGCTGCCCGTGGCGCACAATATTGTTAGTCCCCGTCACACATACTTACCTGCCTAGTGACGTCGCTGTGGCTGGCGACCTGCCTCCTTTCTAAGGAGGTGGTTCGTGTGGCGTCACAGCGACGTCACACGGCAGCCGTCCCATAGAAGCGGAGGGGCGGAGAGCAGCCGAAAGAAAGACACGCCCACCTCATTGCCGGAGGACGCAGATACGGTGTTGTTCCTGGGGTGTTACACGTAGCGACGTGTGCTGCCTCAGGAACGACAAACAACCTTCGTCCTGCAGCAGCAACGATATTTGGGATTAGAACGATGTGTCAATGATCAACGATTAGGTGAGTAATTTTGATCATTAGCGGTCGTTCGTATGTTTCACATGCAACAACGTTGCTAACGAGGCCGGATGTGCATCACAAATTCCGTGACCCCAACGACATCTCGTTAGCTTTGTCTTTGCGTGTAAAGCCCCCTTAAAGCACTTTTCAAATCCATGGAAGAACAATCCATGGTAGCTCAGATTTCCAATTGATTTGTGGGTGGTGAAATATGCACTACTAGGACAACCCATTCTGATTCCACTTGTTTCCCCCAGTTAAAATAAAAGAACCTGTACTCACCTCCCGTCAGTAATTGTGGTTCAGGGCTCATGTGACATTGTGAAGTCACTCGAGCCCCACGTCCAATCACCATCGACGTCTCTCGCTTCACCTTCGGACCAAATGAGCAATCAACAGGAGGTGAGCTGCAGACGCATCATCACTTCCTGATGGTAAACTTATTTGTCCTGAAGTCGGGGAGACAGATTGAATGCAGGGCTCGAGTGACGTCACAATGTCACATGAGCCCCGAACCACAATTACCGACAGCGCTGGAACGGCACCAGAACGTGAGGTGAGTACAGGGTCTATTAATTTAACTGGGGGAAACAACTGAAATCAGAAGGGGCTGTCCTAGTAGTGGAAAACACTTTTAATCTTTTCTTATTGTAAAAATAGGACAGGAGGGAAACAGTCTGCTTTATAGCAGATAGTGACCACTTTTCATTCACATAGTTGCATGCAGCCAAAAGGTAGTCACCCAGACAGGAAGTCACTACTGGTAAAAAATACTAAAGTACAACATGGCAATGAAAGTGATAATAAGTAACCGCACACACGCCTGATCTGCAGTTTTGCTCCTTGCGTAATGACTTCATATCAGATTCCCCATATTCTTGCTCTAGTTTTGGTTCTCATTATCATCACCCCATATTCTGCCTACATAACAGTACCAGATTACTTCTAATGGAAACCTCTGTAGTACCGTCTCTGAACCTGTCAGCTATTTATTTCAGGAAGATGATTAAATATCGGGAACCATGTCTACTTCGTGTTCAGACCTCCAGAACATGATACTAGCAGCCCAGGATTTCTAATAATTATTACAGATGAGCATCAAATCCCTAGAAATAAGGAAAGACGGATTTCAGGTTGGTTCCTTGAACGGTTTTCAGAAGGGTGGAATTAATGGCATGCAGCTTCTCCGTACCGAGGGTTCAGCGGTAAGACTTGTCACTTGTATTATCAAAGATTGACAGACGGAATGTATTTTTATCTCCAAGGTAATCACATAGTACAAGAAATAGTAAGAAAATGAGAACGAGATAGACAGAGGCTAAATGATTAATAGTAAGGGTTAGGGATTATAGACGATATATAAAAATATCCCTAAATTTGACATAACCTAAATATAGGGTCTCTCCCTCTCTCTAAAAGACCCAACATGTCAGTGCTTAACAAGCAGAAGATGCTAATGCCTGCTTTACACGAGACGACCGATTGTGCGATTTCACGATCGATCGTACCCGCCCCCGTCGTTTGTGCGTCACGGGCAAATCGCTGCCCGTGTCGCACAAAGTCGTGAAACCCCCATCACACTTACTTACCTGCTGAGTGACGTCGCTGTGGGTGGCGAACATCCTCTTCCTCAAGGGGGAGGGACGTTCGGCGTCACAGCGACGTCACACAGCCGCCGGCCAATAGAAGCGGAGGGGCGGAGATGAGCGGGACATAAACATCCTGCCCACCTCCTTCCTTCTGCATAGCTGGCGGGTGCCGTGGGACGCAGGTAAGCTGTGTTCATCGTTCCTGGGGTGTCACACGGAGTGATCTGTGCTTCCCCGGGTACGATGAACAACCGGCGCCATTTTAAATAAACAATATTTTGAAACTGAGCGACGAGTACACGACTCACGATTTGTGAGCGATACTGCATCGCTTGGAGGTGTTACACGAGACGACATCGTGAACGATGCCGGATGTGCGTCACGAAAACCGTGACCCCGACAATGCATCGCACGATAGCATGTCTCGTGTAAAGCACCCTTAACTTAAATGAGTACTGGTTAATTCTTCATTTCCACAGTCCCCAAAAGCACTTAGGGCTTATTTCCCTCTTAATGGGACCTGAACCTATCCCTGCCCTGAGGGTCAGTGCCACAGTCCCAGACACTGCCCTGGGAGTGGCATCTGGGGTCTACTGGCAGCTAAGCCCATCATCACCATATGAGGCTCTGGCGTATACCCAGTAGGCACTTAATTACGCTTAGAGTCGCTGTCCTTAATACAGGCTCAGAACCTGAGCTTATATCTTTCCCACAGATTATCATCTACCTCTAACAGTAGCAAGCGGAGCTGCTGTTAACCACTGAAATGCTACTGTCAATCACTTTTAAGCGAGTACAAATCATGGGACAATATCGGGGTGCCAATGATTTGGCTTGCTGAAGGCCTCTATGACTGCTATGGCAAAGCGCATGTGAAAACCAGCCTCTGGCTGGTGTTCATAAGAGACTGTGATTTTTATAGCATATACAGTGTAACTGATGGGGACTAAAATGCATAGTAAAAAAAAAGTTTTGAAAAATATGAAAATTCGAATCATGCCATAAGAAAAAAAAATAAAAAAACCCATATCTATTATCCCTTTGTCCGTAAAAGGCTAATCCATCATAATATAATAATAATTGTGGCAAAAAAATGCAATAAGCAGCGTTCAAAAATGTTGCACTTGCCCAAAAAAAGGTATCAATAAAAACGTCAGCTCACAATGCAAAAATTAAAATGTTGCAGGTCTCGAAATATGGGAACAGAAGAGAAAATTTATTTTTTTTACAAATTTTTTTGGTATCAATTTTTTGGGTATTTTTTTTGGGCTGTATTAACCTGACAAATCATACTGCCAGGTCATGTTTACAGTGCAATGAACGCTGTAAAAACTAAACCCAAATTCCTTTTTTTCGTGCCATTTGACCCAATTTGAAATTTGTTTCCCGATTTTTTTGGTACATGAATTGGTAAAAATTAACGGTACCATTTAAAATTTAAACTTGTCCCACAAAAAAAACACAATTGAACAGAAAAATAAAAAATATTCTGGCTCCTGGAGGAAGACCAGGGACATGGGAAGGTGCAATAAAGAAAATTAAAAATCATATGTATGAGTATTAAAGAGCTATTCTGATCATGGCTGTTCAAAGTAAGTACACCAGCTTCAGAGGTATACATCTATAGTATACAGTATGCTTCCGTACGTAAACCTTAGCATAAATCCAGACACAATGAACTGTGATTGTGCTATCAAAATGGCAATAACAGCACCCTGCTGCATCAGTACATAGAGTATATTTGATTTTAGCAGAAGGTGCAGATCAATAGATTTTCATAAGCACACCAGCTTCATCAGGTCTAAGCAATCTATTTAACAATGCATCATTTCCAAGCTGATAGTTTCACTTTAATATCACTTTTGGCATGAATACATGACAAACAGGGCAAATGCTGCATATATGGAGCACTTAAAGGGGTTTTCCTACTAACAGAGTTCAATTGAATAAATAGATGTTGGAATAATTATAATTTCCACAATTGAATGCGTTTAAAAAAAGATGTTCCTGCGCTGATAATCTTTTATACTGTATATGTAAAAAAACAAGCCCTATCATGAGTCTACCTATAGCCTTCAAAATTAGATGAAGCACACCTAAAATACTCTATAAAATCTGGTATTGTAGTCATATTGACCTGAGAAATAAAGCCACCTAATCCCTTATACCCCAAAGTGAACGGCGGAAAAAAATAAATAAATAAAGCCAATTCTTCAACTGCTGTTGATTTGATCATTTTGCCTCCCAAAGATCACAATATGGCACAGCTCACATTTATCCTGCACTCTGCGCTGAGTGCTTAAACCGAGGTTTACATGTAAATCTCAGAAAAACGTGATTCAGACAAAATTACTGACCAAAATATTATTGTAAAGTGAGTTACTTTGAACTCCCATCTGGCCTGTGATCCAGCAGTGTCCCTCTTTTTATGAGTCTTTTTAGGCATGCACAACAGTGCGGTCAACAACAGTTTTGTGCACCTTTACAAAGAAGGACACTGGTGAACTGAGGCCAAACTGAGTCCGGAGTAACTGCTGCCTCATTAGTGAATGGATCCATTGGAGTTTCACCTGATTCATATATTTCGAAGATGTCGATGGAAACCCTATGCTCAGCATAGTGCACAGAATAAATGTGAATTATTCCAAACTGTTCTATACCCTAAGTTGCTACCAATAGCATTCAAATCAACCCACAGAAAAACAAGTCTCCACTTAGGTCTGTCATCTGTTAACAGATATATAGGGGGCTTCTATGTTACTGGTAGCACAAAGGCTCTGGAAAACCAAAATCTGCGCTTCCAAATACAAATGCTCCTTCCTTTTCAAGCCCCACAATGTGCCTAAATCACAGTTAATGTCCACATGTTTGTTTGACACTACAATGTACTCGGCACTACAAAGGCTTATTTGCCATTTTTAATTCTCCAACATTCACTGTGTTTGACTCCATGGGTGTTTTCCAGAGGCAAATCATCACTATACCTGTAGATTAATTGCAGAGGGGTGTAATTTCCAAAATGGAGTCACTTGAGGGGGTTTCTGCTTTTTTGTGGTACTTAGAAGCTCTGCAAATGGAGTCCACAAACAATTCTAGGAATATCTGTGATCCAAAAGTAAAATGGCGCTGTTGCCTTCCGGTGCCCCGATGTGTGGCCAAACAGTACTGTACTGTCATATGTGGGGTATTGCCACGTTCAGGAGAAATTGTGTAACAAATTACGGACCTGTTTTATCTATATCCCTTGTAAAAATTGAAAATCTTGGGTGAAAACAACATTTTAGTGGTAAAAAAGTAATTATTTTTTCTTGACCACTCAATTGTATAACATTTTGGGACACACCTGTAGTGTCAATATGCTCACTGTACCACAATATAATTTAATTGAGGGGTGCAGTTTGTAAACTGGTGTCACTTGTGGGGGACTTGTGCTGTTTTGGCACCTTAGGGGCTCTGCCAATGAATCAGACACACACAAACCACTCCAACATGGCGCTACTGCCCTACTTGACTTTGTACTGTGCTTAAAAAGTAGTTTTTGACCACACATGGGGTATTGGCGTACTCAGGAGAGATTGGATAACAAATTTTACAATCCATTATCTCCTGTTACCTTATTGAAAATATAAAGCCAAATGGAGCGAAAAGAACATTTTAGTGGAAAAAAATAGTAATTTTGAATTTTCCCAGCCCAATATTAAACAATTTTCTGAATCACCTGAGGGCTAACATTGCTGAGACACTACAGAATGCTGAGCCTTATATAACTGCGCCCATGCCACTGTTGTTCAGCTTTCTGTGTACATTGTATATTGAAACAAAGATGCTAATAATAGTGGGGATGTGCTAGGACTAGGAGGCAGTCCTATAGTGATAATCTCCTGCTGATAAAGCCCTGATGTTATTGAAATAAAAACACATAGCATAGTAGGTGACCCATTCCTTTAATCAGGCTCTCAGATTACATACTGCTCACAGATTCCCTTTATTAAAGAGGAACTTTCACCAGCTTGAGCATTATAATCTGTTCACATCATTAAATAGTGGTTGCAGAGCTGAAAAAAAATGTATTTTGTATTTCTGAATTTCTACTCTCCATTACAGAGATATTAGCTTGTAAAGTTTAGGTTATAATTTATGCTAAGTCCAAGAGGGAATGTGACGCCCCTGGACTATCAGGTCGTCACAGGGTACTGCACAAACTGGCCTTCCACCTCCCTCTTGGTTCTGGGTCCCTATCTTAGTAGTGTTGCCTCCAACAGCAAATCAAATCTTAGATACACCCTGCACCACACCCACCAGGCACACCAGTGGATGGCTTGAGTGGAATAGAGTCGCCCACCTGGGGGATCAGGGAGGGGAGGTGAAGAGTGTAGTGAGTGAAAAGTGACAGTAGAGAGAGGAAGTCGGGAGCGGTGCCTCCTGGAGAAGTTATCTAGGTTGCAGACGGTGGTCTGGGCCTAGAGGAGTCGGACCCCCGGTCGCAGGGGATTGTGGCGAGCTGTCTGGAACTGTCAAGGAGGACAGCCAACAGACTAGCACTGTCACCGGTCTGGGACCAAAGGCACGACGGGGTACACAGACCCTAGGTCAGGGAGTAGCTTCAGGCAACCCGACAATTCACCTGAGAATGGAGCCTTTATGATTTGTTCCCACCCACTCCAGAATCGAGGCACTAGCGCAACGAGAGGGATAGGACTTTCCAACCCAAAATGATCCAGAAAATCCCAAGCGTAAGTCCTGAGAGCTAGTTCCATGCTACCGGGCCATCAAGTTGAAGTTAAACTTAGTGCCAGGAGGCAGGTCACGGATCACCAGGCAACACCATAGGGGACGGGACCCGGATGAGCTCCCCTCAGCGGCAGCGGTACTTAGAGACTTGGTTTACCCAGTTGTCAGCGTCTGCTTATGAACTAAGTGAGTACGAGAGTGACCCCTGCATCCCACTGCAGCATCACCTTCCCACACCGAGTCCCGGGGCATCCCTCCTACCCGTGGAGGGCTCCGACACCTTGCTGCCCCACTTCATCGCCCCGGGTACTCCCAAAGGCAGCGGCGGTACTCCTAAATTACCATACACCACGGGTGGTGTCACAAACTATACATCAAATCCCCTTTAAATACCCCCTTTTATTTGACTTGCCGCACGACCACGGGTCCGCAGACCCTCGAGCCACAGCGAACCCGGATCCGAGCAGCTCGGCTGCTCCCACGGGGGCGGCACAGGAACAACCAGAGATTTTTCTTTGGGGGTGTGTACTTCTTCCCCTGTGTGACATTGACCAACCATAAGCAGGCAACAACATGCAGGGGAAAAAAGTACATTCATAAAAGCTTAGACTAAAATTCTTAATGTGAGACATGTAATGACAAAGTCTGATTTTTTTTTGTGTCACATGTAATGACACAAGTCTGATCTATTTGTCTCACTGCAAAGTTATGTGTGATTATAAGGTGCCAGGAGCAAAGCAGAGATGAGTTAAAAACTCTTTTCTGCTTTCACATCTTGGCAGTCAGTGTGTGGGGAGAGCAGTACAGCAAAGCCAAGCTTGTGTGAGAATACAATATATTTTTCTATAACTAAGCTTTTTATATATATATATATATATATATATATATATATATATATATATATATATATATATATAAAAGTAACAAGAGATTGTAAGCATGTTATGCCAAGGTCAGCAGCTGAAGCCTGATATAAAGGAACGGAATGCAGATGTTGATAACAAAGACTGGCTATCTGTGCAAGTCCAAATTTATGGCTGAGGTGCTACATGCCAAAAACACTGCAAGATATGGAGTTGGAACACAGGTGGGTTGGAGGGGAAGGCCCAAAAAATGATCAAACATCACAGGTATTCTGCATTGGCTTTAATATAGCCAATGGCATACTTAGACATTTTACTAAAAGATTAACCCATTACTGCTCTATAAAAGGCTTGTAAAAAAATAAAGCACTGACATGGGCACCTTCACTGAGAAGAAATTCATCTGTGTTGTTTGGATTTCTCCGCCGGCACTCAGTGACTATTAATCAAAGATTTCAGCAGACATTCACTGTTAAGAGGGAGATTTCCAAAACTATGGAATTTCTCCTTGATACATCGACTAATTCAAAACACCTCTGCATCTGCAAGTCTCCTCTCACAATGCTGTCCGCTTAGCTCTACAGCCTCTCCTCCCCAATAACTGCATGAGATGAAACCTGAAAGGTGTAATTTGTTTTTACTTTACTCACAGCACTTGTAAACACTAGGCAGTTAGCTCAGTGAGGAGAGCCAAACTGTCTGTCATCACATGTCTCACACATGAAAAAACCTGTTCTAAATTATTGCGTGGGGGTGTGTTCTTTCTTCCCCAGTGTTTGGCTACTTGCTTATAATTGGTCAATGCCATACAGGGGAAGAAGTACAACATACGTTTAAGTATTATTAAACCAAATTATAACCTAAACTTTAAAAGGGAATAAATTTCCAACAGAGAGGAGATATTAAAGAATACAAACTGTTTTATTCAGTTCTTCAGCCACTTATTAAAGAATATGAATTATGTTTTGCTTAGCTCTGCAGCTACTATTTCATGGTGTAGTCTGTTAATATTCTCAAACTGGTAAAAGGTCCACTTTGAGGTACCATAAACTCCAAAACAACAATACTTCTGTACACAAAATCCTTATCCACCAGTCTGGAACACGATACTAAGATGGCATGATGACATCATGGAACATGACACTATCATGACCGGCTGAGGATCAAAAGCTGCAGTGGAGTGTAAAATAAAGTTGTCCACTGGCAAAATTTGGGAAAGTACCTTGGGTCCAAGGTTGGAACCACTAGAGTACCAGAGGATCTTCTAAGGGGGCAGAATTTATGACGTGATAACGGGTCCCAAACGTCCAGCAGAAGACAACTTCAGATAAGTAGCCAATAGTAAGAGGATTTGATAATGTAGACGTTTTTATACAGATTAATAAAAATAATTACCTATTCTGGGCCATAGAAACAGTCTATTATTGACTGAACTCTGTTATCTACATATAAAGGTAAGGGATCTTTTGGTCCTCAGTTTACGTCCAGTTGGCTAAAGGTTGAATTCAATTAATACTAAACCACTCACCTTTACCAATGTTAGAAAAAAATCATTTAAACTAAGTTAATAATTTTTGAAAAACATTATTTCCAAAAATATTTTTGAAGTTTAATTCAATTTTTAAATTTTTTTTTTTTTTACACAATTTCTATGCAATACTTCAAAACGAAGAAACATTGGAAGTCCCAGTTTTCTGTCATAACGTTTCAGGTTGCTGCGAAACATGAGACCTTCTGCAGAGTTTTAATGTCGTCTCACCCTTTTCGGATGACTCGCTCACACGCTAGGCAGCGTTCTGTATCCTCTTTCTATTTTTGTAAATGCAATGTGCTTTGAAGTAACAAACCCTTCTCTGTACCCATTGATATATATGAAAGGAAGGCCTCCAAACGCGAATCTCGACTATTAGCCTAAATCATTCCTCCACTGAAGTCTATGACGATGCAGAGAAAATTGTTAAAAGAAATTATAATAGGTCAAAAAAAATTGCATAAAAAAAGAAATCCACGTGTAAGAGGTAGAATACATTGAATGCAAAGAAAAGCAAAATCTTAAAAATAAAGTAGGATTGTTAAGGTTTTTCCAATGATTGAGACACCAGGTCAAACAACGTTGTCTGAAAAGCAGTTACCCCTTTCCTACTTGGAAGAAACCTTCTAAAAATTGTGCCCATCTTTGAGGGTCTACATGAAATTACATTTAAGGTCTACATTAATCATTACAGTATTGTCTAAAAGTTAAACAATATAGAAAAGCTTAAATAAGTACCGTACCTGCAACAGGGGAAGGTTTTCGAAGAAGCACCCACCTATTCTTCCACTGAAAGCAGAAAAGAACAGGAAAAGATTAGGAAAAAAATCGTATGAAGGACCGTTAAAAATTCCCGAACACAATATTTCCTGGAAATTGAAGGCAACGGTGGAAAAAATGTCCATTTCGCTGACCTTTTTTCCATCTCTCAATCTGACTTGACCCTCCACCACAATCGAATCCGTCATCTTCAGTCATGGTTCCAAACAGCTGCTACCTCCTCTCTCCCCTCTCTCTTTCTGAGCGTACTTAAGCTGAAGGGTCACTTTCAAAATAGCTTTAATAGCTCTGCCTGGCAGGAGACAGAGAGACAGGGAAAGTTGCATTTTGTGACACTCACGCAGCCTACTGCTGAGCAAATGGCCACTAACTTCTCCAGCCGCCTCCCACCGGCTCTTACTAAGTCTCTCAACCCACACACATGGGCAAGGGGATTTAACAGCTGTCCATATCCTTTTTTTTTCCTTTCGCCTCTTTAAGGACGGAAATTATGAAAGAATGCCATGTCTCTAAGTTTGTGTTCAGAATAGAAGAATTTACTCTGTAGAAGATATAAGTGGGCCGGTATGGCTGTTCAGACACGCAGGCAGTAATCCTACTTATTATCTCTTTATCTGATGGCTTATGGATGAAGGAGGAGATGTGGGCTGAAAATTTCCAAAAAATCCCATGCCTAACAAGGCATTGGTTACATAATTCACAAACCTGGATAGTATGCAATATAGATCATTGGTTCTTTTGCTGGAAAAAAAGTGTATGCCTTAGGTATGAAAAGTGAGGTCTGATTGATGAGCCCCCCATTAATCCCAAGAATGGAGGAACCAAAATACCTTTTGTGACTGAAGCAGTAGTGAGCATGTGCGACCACCACTTCTGTAGACAGTGAATGAAACAGTGGTCGCACATGCTCACTACCATACCATTCGCACAGGTTAATTTGGATGCTCCATTTTTGGTGCAGGTCCCAGCAGTCAGTGATCATACATGTATCCCTGAATAGAGATGAGCAAATCCGAGGTTCAGTGTTCGCACCGAACACAGACTTTACAAAAAAAAACTGTTCGTGTTCGGAGATCGGGTGCTTCACATATGCAAACCACTTGCGCGAGTATCACTGTGCTCAGGTACGGTCAGTGCTCAGCCCAGTGCACGTCACTTGCAGTGTTTGATCGGCTCACACTGAAGATAACAACAGCGTGATCAAATGTTGTCTGCACTTGAAGGGGGGAGTCGGGTGATGGCTGGCACAGTTCCACTCTCCTTCCTCAATCTGGTGTTGTGCATGTGTTCCACCCCGGTCGGGGGGTGCGGCATTCACATGTGTCTTCAGCGGCTGGCCCGCCACCCTGTCACCGGTCACCGTCATAATGTAAGGGGGTGACAGGAGCCAGGTAGAAAGAATGGTTTGGGTAGAGTTACACAGCTCACCACTAGAGGGCACAGGGTCCCCATAGTTTGTTGCAGGAGGGGGAAGGGAGAGTTTAGGAAAATGGGGAGAGCACTAGTGAGAGGGAGAAGGAAGGTGAGGAGAGTAATGAAGCAGACAATGAAGAAGGAGGCTGCAGAGTAACACGGAGTGGAGGGTAGTTGGAACCTGAAGCAGAGAAGGTCACTCTGTTTGAGGACTGGAAGGAAAGAATGTTGCTGAGGTTCCCCGGGAAGAGGAAGGTCAGCATGGCCAGAGCACCCATATTCGCACGGAAAGGGACTGGCAAACCAGGAGGCCGATAGAAAACTCTGACAGCCGGGATAGTGAAAATAGCAAGAAAATGGATCTGTATGGGAAAGAAGAAGTGCCCTGTCTCAGAGGAAGAAGATGTCTACCAACTAAATAAAGCTAAGATGTTGAATGAGAATCCGGAGTCTGCCTCTTCTTTATCGGGACTGTATACTAAGCCAGAGGTAAACTCCTCAGCATCCTCCTGCCGCTCCTGCAACCCTCTTCCCTTTTTCATGAAGTGAGCCGGCAGGGGGTACCACAACTACTACAACCTCCAGGCTAGGCAGAGCCCCCGAACGGTCATAAAATAGATGTAGTTGGGCAACACATCACAGAAACAATTTCCTTTTAACTCAAACTCTAACTTCTTTATTCAGCATATAAACTTTGTGATAGACCTCTTCATAACAAACTTTCCAAGAAAGACATGACACTTTCCTCCTGCTTTACCGTTCTGCTCCTGCTACTCTATGGAGTAACCTTCCGTCTAGCCCTCGCTCTGGGTACAAGCACTCCAGCAGCCTCTGCAGCTTGCTGTGCCCATGCGACAGAATGGAGTATACCTATTGAGGCCTGGGCGAACCCCGAAACAGAGCTCATTAGTCCCAGGACCCCCTATGCAGAACTGAACTTCTTTCTGGACGTTCTGTCTAACCAACTCTCTGCTCCTCCCACTGTGCTATCTCCTAGGCTATCACAGTATAATTAAATACTTATTTTCCATTCAAAAATATATTGTAATCCAGAAGGACAAAGCCCCACCAGATCACCAGATTACCAGTGTCGCGGGCGGAGGAGGGGACGCCGCGCCCTCCCTACTGCTTGGGTCCGGCTGCTGCCGCTGCTCGGTGGCTCGAGCGATGGGCTGGATCCCGGGGGCTCGAGCGGCGTTCCTCGCCCGTGAGTGAAAGGGGAATTGGTGTTTTGGGATAGTTTATTGTCCGTGACGCCACCCACGGTTGTGGTGATTTGCTGACACCACCGCTGCTCCGTATGGGGATCCCGGGAGTGGTGGTATGGAGATGTGAGTCCTCCCCTCCGTGGGTAGGGGGGTTGGTTGTCCCGGGGCCCAGTGATGAGGTGAGTGATGCAGGGCTTGGTGGGGTGCAGGGACGCGGGGGCAGCTCTGTGCCTTGCGGCACTGTGGTACTTACTCAGCCTGAGACGATGACACAGTTCTCGGTAAAACACACGGCTGGAAAGACGGTTCCCACGGACGGCTGCACTTGCTTTCCCCAGTAGTTGACGGTGACGGTCCCTTTTCCTGCACCTAAGATGATGATGGTTGCGATGGGCTCCCACCGGTAACCCGCTCCCCGGCTTGGATATGGGCCGGAGGAGCCCTACTTTGCCCGCAGGCGCTGGCCCTGAGAAACTGGTGCCCTGGCGGTGGCGGTGTCTCTCCGTTACGGTTGGACTGTTGCCTTCAATCGGGACTTGGTTGTTAGGAGACAGACGTCCCCTTCACTGACGGATTTGGCAAATTATGGCGACTCCTAGCCTTGCCGGGATCCGAAAGGCCCCTGCCCTGGTGCTGACTGTTCTTCGTATACTGCTCCAGACCGCCGGGTCACCACCCGTCCGCGGTCCTTCCAGCAACCTCCAAGCAGTCACCCCTGCGGACTATCACCGCCGTCTGCTGACCTTGCTGTCACTGTCCGGGGCACACACCCGGAACAACTTCAGGCTTTACTACTCTCACTTTTTCTGTCACTTCAGCTTTTCTCCTTAGCTCCACTACTACTTCCTTCTACTTCACTCTCCTAGCTTGAACTCCTCCTCAGACTCTTGTCTGGCTTCAACTCCTCTCACTTCCTCCTCCAAACTCTATCTGCCTGGTTCTCCCGCCTCCAGGGCTGTGAACTCCTCGGTGGGCGGAGCCAACCGCCTGGCCCACCCCCTGGTGTGAACATCAGCCCCTGGAGGAAGGCAACAAGGATTTTGGTAGCCTTGATGTTCCTAACCGGGGTGTGGGGTGTGGTGGTGTGATGACCTGTGACCCCTGGCTTGCCCAGGGCGTCACATTCCCCCTTAGCAAAATGCAGACCGTCCGCGGGCTGCCCGTCCAACACCGGTTTTTATTTTCTGAAAAATATATAAGGTAAAACGGTAAACATAACAACTTATGACATCATCCCACATCGGGAGGTTCAGTACTTAAACGTTGCAAACGGTTTACGGTTACGGTCTCCGCTCTCTCCCACCCAAGTAACCTGGCCCTGATGCTGCCCCTAAAGCCCAGGCAGCACCCCTTGACCCCAGTCCAGCACAAGTTACCCGAGCGGGATCTGTCCTTCCCCTCCAGAGGGTAGCCACCGGTTCCTGTGGTGGCTGGGCCCCAGCCTGCTCTGCTGTGGGCCCTCCTTCCAACCTGCCTCTCCGGAGGCGGTGAATGCGGAAACGGTAACGGTAAAACAACTTATTTACATGCCACTTAACGTTTGTGGTTGCCCTGCAAGTTCACGGGCTTGTCCATGAGCAGTTCCTCATGCAACTTTTTTTAAACGGTCCCCACGGGGACAACGGTGCCGGCAACGGCCGGTTCTCTCAATCACAGTCAGACAATCTGGTAATTGTTCGGTTTCATTTCTGCTTATCATCTTCTGTAAACTTTTCCAAACAAAAACTCAGTGGTGGTCCCAACGGGGACAGTGCAACGGTGCTCCGCTGCCTTTACTCAGATTCCTCTGCTGAGGCGGACCCATCCTCTGCCACCAGCATATCAAACATGCACTGACATGCCTGCTGTGACAGGGGTACCCGGTACCCAATTCCACCGGTATGCGGGGTATGGAAAACCATGGGGTCTCCTACATAGTGGGAACGCTCACTTGCCTCTTCAAGCTCAGCAGCGGACCCGGGGCTGGGGCCGGAGTCATCATCTCTTGTTCCTGCGCCAGGCGGGTTACCGCCAGCTGCCGCAGCCTCCTGGCCTCCAGCATACAGCACATCAGATCCCTCTGCAGCAGCACGGGGCAGCAGTTCAGGCGAGATTACACTGAGGCGCCCCAGAAGTAACGGCAAGGATGATGCATAGGTCGAGACTAGGCCGGGCCCCTCAGGCGCCGCGGCCGGTCCTGGTAGGACATAGGGACGTGGGTCACCAGTCGATTCCGCTACATCCGTTCCCCCTCCGTACATCGGGGCGGTTGCAATCAGCATCTCCTCCTCATTGGTCCACTGCTCCATCATTCTGAAGATCTGCTCCTGCTGACGTTGATGGAATTGAATCACCCGAGCTTTCATCCAGGCCACGGCCCCGGGCTCGGGGTCTGGCACAATCACTGCCGGGGCTTCTGGTACATTGTCATTACAGGGCCGCGGTTCCAGCGGTTCCCCCGGGAATGATTCGGGAACGTCCTGAGTGTCTGCAGCCGGTTGGTCTGCCGGGGCGGATTGGCAGGGTATCGCTACCAGTTGGGCAGGTAGCGGGCCTAGTGGTGGGGCGGCAGCAGCTAACGCGAGTAGCGGGGCAAGAGGCAGGGTGAGCGGAAGCAGGCTGGGCCCCTCAGCTTCAATGGCCTATCCCTCGGGAATACAGGGGCGTGGGTCTCTTACCCGCTCCTCCAAATCCTCTTCCACCTCGCGTCTCCGCATAGCAGCCACCACGTCCGCCATGTCAGTCTCCCACTCCTCCAGGAGGAGTTGCATGTGGGCCTGCAGACGGTTACTCAGCGGGACGGTCCGGTCCCTCAACCACGTCGCCGTGCCGGGCGCGGGGGCTTCCTTGTTGGGAGTTGGGTTGTACATCTTGGCAATCGTGCCTTCCAGGAACCCGGTATTGCTGCAGAGTCCTGGCGTCTCTGCTTTTATAGCTGCGTTCACATGCAGCCAGCCGCCATCGCGTCCCCCTTAGCTTCTTTCCAGCCCCTCTTCTATTGGGGCGGGGTTTTGGCCTTCGCGCCTCTGCTACTCGAGAAGACGCTCGAGCGGGAACTTTTCGCGCCAAAGATGGCGACTTCTGAATTTTTCCGGCCGGATACCTCCGGCGGTTACAAGGTGCACCTCTACCCAACGGCAGAGCGGTAAGATCCTGTTCGTGACGCCAAGTTGTCGCGGGCGGAGGAGGGGACGCCGCGCCCTCCCTACTGTTCGGGTCCGGCTGCTGCCGCTGCTCGGTGGCTCGAGCGATGGGCCGCATCCCGGGGGCTCAAGCGGCGTTCCTCGCCCATGAGTGAAAGGGGAATTGGTGTTTTGGGATAGTTTATTGTCCGTGACGCCACCCACGGTTGTGGTGATTTGTTGACACCACCGCTGCTCCGTATGGGGATCCCGGGAGTGGTGGTATGGAGCAGCTAGATGTGAGTCCTCCCCTCCGTGGGTAGGGGGGTTGGTTGTCCCGGGGCCCAGTGATGAGGTGAGTGATGCAGGGCTTGGTGGGGTGCAGGGACGCGGGGGCAGCTCTGTGCCTTGCGGCACTGTGGTACTCACTCAGCCTGAGACTATGACACAGTTCTCGGTAAAACACACGGCTGGAAAGACGGTTCCCACGGACGGCTGCACTTGCTTTCCCCAGTAGGTGACGGTCCCTTTTTCCTGCACCTAAGATGATGATGGTTGCGATGGGTTCCCACCGGTAACCCGCTCCCCGGCTTGGATATGGGCCGGAGGAGCCCTACTTTGCCAGCAGGCGCTGGCCCTGAGAAACTGGTGCCCTGGCGGTGGCGGTGTCTCTCCGTTACGGTTGGACTGTTGCCTTCAATCGGGACTTGGTTGTTAGGAGACAGACGTCCCCTTCACTGACGGATTTGGCAAATTATGGCGACTCCTAGCCTTGCCGGGATCCGAAAGGCCCCTGCCCTGGTGCTGACTGTTCTTCGTATACTGCTCCAGACCGCCGGGTCACCACCCGTCCGCGGTCCTTCCAGCAACCTCCAAGCAGTCACCCCTGCGGACTATCACCGCCGTCTGCTGACCTTGCTGTCACTGTCTGGGGCACACACCCGGAACAACTTCAGGCTTTACTACTCTCATTTTTTCTGTCACTTCAGCTTTTCTCCTTAGCTCCACTACTACTTCCTTCTACTTCACTCTCCTAGCTTGAACTCCTCCTCAGACTCTAGTCTGGCTTCAACTCCTCTCACTTCCTCCTCCAAACTCTATCTGCCTGGTTCTCCCGCCTCCAGGGCTGTGAACTCCTCGGTGGGCGGAGCCAACCGCCTGGCCCACCCCCTGGTGTGAACATCAGCCCCTGGAGGAAGGCAACAAGGATTTTGGTAGCCTTGATGTTCCTAACCGGGGTGTGGGGTGTGGTGGTGTGATGACCTGTGACCCCTGGCTTGCCCAGGGCGTCACACCAGCAACTCAAATAACCTATAGAAAAACAGGAGGACAAAAACTTAAATGCTGAAAGATATTTAATAAATCAAGATCAAAGTCACAATAAAGTGTAATCGTGAATAAAAGATATTACAATAAGAACAAGAGGAAGGATCTGGCATTAAAAGAAAAATGCCAAAGAAGTCCTGCAAAATATACATAGAAGTATAAAACACCAGTGTGGGCTGACTCAGAATGTATACACAATGCTGGGCAACAAAAACAACAACTAACAGAGTTAAATAGATGGGTAGAGTGCTCAAAAAGGGACTAACATGTAATCTTAACCCTATTTTAAAATGTGCAATTTTTATTAATATTCATTAAAATGTACCCACAAACAGACACACAAACATAAATGAGAATGGATCACGATATCCTTGTAAATAACCAAGGAATTTTATATACACACTCACTTTAGGAAAGGGAAGCGAAACTAATATAGCCCTATAAGGGTAGTGTATCCCTACCTAACAACGGAGGGTATGACACCATAAGTTACCGGGCGCCCCCGTTCCACATCGGCTCTCCCTCTCCCTGACCCCGATATAGGGATGGGATGGAAAGCCCTATAGTGGTGCTTGCACAGTACAATATATATGAGTTCCCAAATGGTAATACTCTTCCCTGTATTGTTTTCCTTAGATCAAGAAAGTATCAATTTACTGATCTACAACCAGGAATTCCTATTCATGATACTAGCACTGTACAAGACGTATAGACTTCTATTCCTAATAAATTATCTTTATGCAAGGTAGTGATCCATAAGAGTTATTTACAACCACATATGTTACAGGGTGGTATACCCCACAAGTATATTACAGTCACCTAGAGTCATATCACAAGGGGCTCAGATAATCTCCCCATTATACCCTAGGAGCTGAAAGAAAAATGGGATACAGACACCCCTGCAAATTACTGCAAAATAGAAAAGGTTGCTCCAATCATATTCTATATAATATAGTATAACAGGGAGAAAAGATGAATTACTTCCCTGAGAAGCAGGAATCCAGGCCTGCCAGGCCTCAACGCGTTTCTCCTCTCCCTTTAGAGGGTCATCAGGAGGCTAAGGGGAGACGGCAGCGGGTCCTGTTCAATAACAATCCATGGCTGTAAGCCCGTTGTTAGGTAGGGATACACTACCCTTATAGGGCTATATTAGTTTCCCTTCCCTTTCCTAAAGTGAGTGTGTATATAAAATTCCTTGGTTATTTACAAGGATATCGTGATCCATTCTCATTTATGTTTGTGTGTCTGTTTGTGGGTACATTTTAATGAATATTAATAAAAATTGCACATTTTAAAATAGGGTCAACAAAAACAACACCATAGGGCCCCTGGCAAGCTAATGGACCAGTTCTGAGGAGCTGCACACAGAGTAGTTATAAACAATAATAACTGTAATTGTACAGAAAACAAAGACTGGCGTGCATCTCTAAGAGCTGGAACAATAAGTGTAATAACAGCAACACTAAAAAAGTAATTACCAAAGTGACGCAAAGCCAGAGGTTTATAGTGGTGTACCCCACCTCAGACCTCTAGCTTTACGTCACTTAGGTAATTATTAAATATCTTTCAGCATTTAAACTTTTTATCCTCTGGTTTTTCTACCACAGTATCATAAACACCTGCACTTAACATTTTCTATTGCTAACACACTATCTACCACTTAACCCTCTCCTGCACACTTGGTCCCTAAGTTGCACTAAACCTTACCTTAATACATTCTACTGCATATTATTATTCCTATGGCTGGTACTTATATACTGTATAGCTTACTCCATATTATCCTACTTAATAGTCTTATACTTTACATAAAACAGATTACAGTCTATATACTAAAACACCCTAAAGCTCACAGTAGGAAAATCAGATGTAATACAGTGATCTGTTTATGGCCGGCTACATGTGGGCGGAGACCCAAACTGCCCAATTTGTGACTTGCTTTGGGGTTAAGGTCAAGTTCGGGTCCCAAACCAAACTTTTTCAAAAGTCCTGCTGGAACCTCCATGGGTCCACTCATCTCTATCCCTGAATGATTGTTATTATCATATATATTCTTTATAGAACAATTCCTTTAAACCTTATAATTCACAGCTCAGGTATTGAAGAACCTCTTTTTAAAAAGTAAGGGGCAGATTCCTATGCAACAGAGATTGATATTGTCATGACAGGTATGGGGTCAGCCATACAGGGAACAGCCTCATGTCACAGATGAATGCCGTCCACGGAGGGAATAAACTCACACACCAGCAGAGTTCAAAGTGTGACAAGATTCCCTGTTTATTAGAGCAAGTTATTGCAGGTTTATACAGTATCTTTTATGGGGAGCAGCAAATAGATAGGATACAACACTTAAGCATCTTATTGGTTACATTAAAATTTTACTACTAATTGAAATAAAACCAATCTTATACATAATTGGATTTTAATTTCAAAGTAAAGTGTTTATAGGTTACATCTCAAGTGTTTGATTAACATAGTGTGGTCATACTGCCATGGGGGATGCCTCCAACTGTATTTATAAAAACTGGACATTACATGCTTTTGTGACGCCCTGGCAAAACCAGGTTGTCACAGAGCCTGCACGAATTCACCAAAGTGCAGGCCATTCTCCTCCTTGGCACCAACACAGTCTCCACACAGGTATACACCAGCCAATCAGGCCCCCCCCCCAGGACAATGGGAGGGACCGAGGAGAAGAGCTTAGGAAGTGACAGAGCAGAGTTTAGTTTCAGTTTGAGCTGTAGTCAGTGGAGAGCTGACAGGACGGAGTTGGAGCTCCCTGGAGAGGGTGGTAGTTGGAATTGGAGCCCCGGACCACCGGACGACTGAACTAGCTACACTGACTGTGTGGCAGTGAGGGCCACAGGCGAAGGAGATCCGGTCGCGGGGAACCTGAGGTAGACCGGGGCAGGGTTGTGGCCCGCCGGTGCCGAGAGCGGGGACCCGGTCCAGAGGCCGTTTCAAGCGGACTAGTCCAGACAAGAGAGGCAGACAGAAAGTGCAGAAGAAAGGGCCCCTGGCTGTATATCTGTGTGTGGGACCCGAATGCAACCGATGGAGGCTACCGGTCACTGGCAACTTGGTTTACAATACAGACTGTGTGTGGTTACTGAACCTCCAAATCATCAGCAGCTCATCCAGCACCACGACAACCGAACTGTGAGTTTCCTGCTCCCTGCAATCCCTCATCATCCTCTGGGCCCCGGGACTACACCTCTCCTACCCATAGAGGGGATTCCACCTTGCTGCCCAGCTCCATCAGCCCCGGGCGTCCCATCACCAGGCAGCGGCGGTGCCACCAACTCTCATCGCAAACCACGGGTGGCATCACTGACAAAAACTCTCTTCCCTGTAAATACCCCCCTTTTCACTCGTGGGCGACGGACGGCTGCGCGAGCTCCGGATCCGGCTGCCACTCGAGCCACAGCCACTGCCCGGATCCGAGTGCCTCGAGCGACCCCCCTGTTGTGACCTGTCCCAGGAAGCTTCAAGGCCATAGACAAGAGTATTGAAGGCTAAAACGTAAAGATAGCTTGAAGGTCAGTGCGTGCAGGAAATGTATCTTTTAGACATTCAAACAGAAAAACCATTGTGCATTTAGAACACTATACAGAAAAATGGATGTTAGTGTTATATTACCAAATGGACAAATGGATGCCACCATTACAATTCCAACCCCTCAACAATCAGCTTCAGTGTACAGCCAACATCTGACAGTAACTAACACAATTGACTTTTTTTTTTTAAATGTATTTTTCTTAATTTTAATAAAACATTACATAGAAAAACAATTTGAAAATAGAAATTCAGCAATAAGATAGTGAAATCCATTGTCCTTGTTACTTCCAGACAAGAACACAATTGACTTTAACTACAGTGGGGGGGGGAAGTATTTACTCAGCCACCAATTGTGCAAGTTCTCCCAATTAAAAAGATGAGAGAGGCCTGTCATTGACATCATAGGTGACCATAACTATGAAAGAGAAAAGAAATACAGATAATCTCCTTGTCTGATTTGGCAAGAACTTTTTTTGCAAATTACGGCTGAAAATAAGTATTTGGTCAATAACAAAAGTTCATCTCAATATTTTGTTATATATTCTTTGAAGGCAATGAAAGAGGTCAAACGTTTTCTGTAAGTCTTCACAAGGTTGGTGTCATGATCCAGGCCAGCTTTTCCCTGCTGCTGGTTACACCCAGCTTTGTCCTGGTCATGTCAGGGGTTAACTTCCCTTGCCTCGTTCTGGATCCCAGGATGCTATATATTGCCTCTCTACCTATGGCTCAGTGCCAGTGATACTTCTGCCTTGCAGCTTGTATACTGGTTCTGGGGAGTGTTCCCGATCTGTCCTGCCTCCCTGCTACTGTGTCCTGACTTTGACCCTCCCCCGTTCGTTTGCCTGTCCCGGTCCCTGACTTCTCGCTCCTGTCTGATGTTTGCGTTTCCCTCTGCATACCTGATCTCCCGGCTTCCTACTCGGTTCTGTTTTCTGACTTTGATATTGATCTTCCCTTTGCAGTGACTCGACTTTCCTGGCTAGACCCTGATTGTTTTACTAGTGTATTGCCCCCGGTGGTTCACCTGTTAACTGCCTGCTGAATTTACTCTGCTGTACTTCAGATGCCTTTCCGTTACAGTGTTTCCTTGTCTTTCCTTCACTACTCTGCTGCCACCTAGTGGGGATTACACTATACTACGTCATACTAACCTTTGTACAGCGTGACATTTGGCACACACTGTTGTTGGTATCTTGGCCCATTCCTGCATGCGCATGCAGATCTCCTCTAGAGCAGTGATGTTTTTGGGCTGTCTCTCGGGAACATGGACTTTCAACTCCCTCCAAAGGTTTTCTATGGGGTTGAGATCTGGAGACTGGCTAGGCCACTCCACGACCTTCATATACTCCTTACGAAGCTACTATTTTGTTTCCCTATTGGTGTGCTTGGGATCCTTATCATGCTGAAAGACCCAGCCACGTTTCATCTTCAATGCCCTTGCTGGTGGAAGGAGGTTTGCACTCAAAATCTCACGATACGTGGCCCCATTCATTCTTTCATATACACAGATCAGTCATCCTGGTTTCTTTGCAGAAAAACAGCCCCAAAGTATGATGTTGCCACCCCCATGCTTCACAGTAGGTATGGTGTTCTTTGGATGCAACTCAGCATTCTGTCTTCTCCAAACATGACGAGTTGTATGTCTACCAAACAGTTCTACTTTGGTTTCATCAGACCATAAGACATTCTCCCAATACTCTTCAGGATAATCCAAATGCTCTCTAGCAGACTTCAGACGGGCCCGGATATGTACTGGCTTAAGTAGGGGTACACGTGTGGCACTGGTGGATCTGAGTCCCTGGCAGCCTAGTGTGTTACTGATGGTAGCCTTTGTTACAGTGGTCCCAGCTCTATGCAAGTCATTCACTAGGTCCCCCTGTGTGGTTCTGGGATTTTTGCTCACTGTTCTTGTGATCATTTTGATTTCATAGAGTGAGATCTTACGCGGAGCCCCAGATTGAGGGAGATTGTCAGTGGTCTTGTAACAAGTTCAAACAGGTGCTATTACTACAGGTAATGAGTGGAGGACAGAGGAGACTCTTAAAGAAGTTGCAGGTATGTGAGAGCCAGAAATCTTGCATGTTTTTAGGTGAGTAAATACTTATTTTTCCACCATAATTTGGAAATAAAATCTTACCAAATCAGACAAGGTGATTTTCTGGATTTGTTTTCTCATTTTGTCTCTCATAGTTTTGGTCTACCTATGATGTCAATTACAGGCCTCTCATCTTTTAAGTGGGAGAACTTGCACAATTGGTGGCTGACTAACTACTTTTTTCCCCCACTGTATATTCACAGCAGTTTGATCTGTTAAATGCATGGTCAACAGTGTCTAAGTGGTGGGAGAATGCAATTACATGATACCAATGGGTTATCATGGCAGGCAGAAACCCAATGAACACTTCCAGGTCTGCCATCTTTGTATTCCTAGGCAGGGGTCTATTGAAAGCTTCCTGATCTGCTATCTGTATGTTCCTAGACAAGGATCTAAAGAAGACTTCCCAGTCTACCATATTTGTGTTCCTAAACAAGGATTTAATGATTTCCAGGTCTGCCATCTTTGAGTTCCTAGGCATGGATCTATTGAAGACTTCCCAGTTTGCCAGCTTTGTGTTTATAAGGAAGACTTCCAGGTCTGCTATCTTTCTGTTCCTAGGCAAATATTTAATGAAGACTTCCAGATCTGCCATCTTTGTTTTCCTAGGCAGGAATCTAATGAAGACTTCCCAGTCTGGCATCCTTGTGTTCCTAGACAAGGACCTTATGAAGACTTCCAGGTCTGCCATCTCTCTGTTCCTATCCCAGGGTGTGACACAGTAACTTGGAGTCGGGGCACCTAGACTGGCCCTCAGGCTAGGGATCCTAAGCTGTCCCTTATTTTAGAGGTACTTCAGATGGTGAAAAGGTCTGGACCGCCAGCGTAGCCCTGATTCCTGATCAGCCCTGGTGTAATACCCCCAGGGAGGGCTGGGACAGGAATGATGAATCCCACAAAAACTTAGACAGGGGAAAACCAAAGCAAACTCACTGCAAGCTGCCATAGGGGTAATGACAATACGTGCTCAGTGAGAACTCAAGTACAGGGAGGAAATAAACAACAAGGATATTTACACAGAACACCAAATAGTACTAAGCATGTTTGGTATGCACCCTCATAGTCCATGTATAAGGTATCCCCATAATCCTTCATATTGTAGTATGCAGCCCCCATACCGTTTAATGCACTCCATAGGCCTCCATGCATTATAATGTACACCCATAGTCCTCCATGTATTATACTGCACCCCATAGTCCTCTAGGTATTATAATTCACCCCACTGTTCTCCATATATTATAATGTAGCCTCTATAGTCCTCCATATATTATAATGCAGCCCCCATAGTCCTCCATATATTAGAATGCACCCCATAGTCCTTCAAATTGTATTATGCAGCCCACATACTGTTTAATACACACCCATAGTCCTCCATATATTATAATGCAGCTCCATAGTCCTGAATGTTTTAAATTGCAAACCCATAGTCCATGTATAAGGTATCCCTCATAGTCCTTCATATTGTAGTATGCAGTCCCAATACTGTTTAATGCACTCCATAGACCTCCATGTATTAAAATGTACACCCATAGGCCTCCATATATTATAATGCAGCCCCATAGTCCTTCATATTATATTAGTAGCCCCCATACCATTTAATGCACCCCATCTACCTCCATGTATTATAATGCACCCCCAAAGTATGAAGAAGTTGCCTTTCATATTGTATTATGTAGCCACCAAACCGTTTAATGTACCACCATAGGCCAAGTGCAAGATTTGATCATGCCTCCCCCCCTGCCCCCTGCCTCTTGGGGTCTTCCATTGTACCATTTTAAGTTTTGTTTTACTCATCATCTTGCACTGGGAAAAATTCTAATCAGAGTTACTCATTCTCACCCGGTCCAGTGGTGTCTCACTGCTGCTCAGTCTATGTTTACAGGTTGCAGTAATAATGTCACACGTGACCACTTTAGTTAATCACAAGGCTCCGCAACTGACACATGATGGCAGAGCTCAGTGATTGTCTCCAGCAGTCACATGTTTTAGTCATGACATCACTGCTGCAAACAGGCTAGATATACCACCAATTCACACACAAATGAATCAGAGAACAAGTTTGTAAAAGGTAAATCTTTATTGAAGCCAAAGTAAAATTAAATAGAAAGCAAGGGGTGTAATTACAAGACAGTGCACGAGGTGGCGTACCTGAGCGGTGAAGGAAAAATTATAGTGTCCGGTTGATAAACAATGAAGCTCAATACAGCCTCAGGGAAATGCCCAACACACAGAAATCAGTCAGAGTATACAACCCCGTGGTGGGTGGAAAAACCCAGAGTGACATGTATATAAAGAAAAGTATGAGACCGGAGATCACTTTACTCACCGCTGAGATGACGCCAGGTCCCGCCTACGCATGTTTCGGCGCTAGCCTTCGTCAGGGGGGCATGGCGTCATATCGGCATTCTTATAGTAATAACTATTTCCCATGTGTTAATTATGCACCAGTGTAAATGTTATTCATTTACCTTACTTTATGTCACATTAAAAAGGTTTTTTACTTTTGCAGATCGGCGTTCCTTTCCTCTCGGGCCAGTGTGCATGCGCTGTCTCCGTGTGGTGCTCAGCCTGGGGGCGTATCTATATCACTATGAGAGTTAGGACGGACCTATTTACGTCACACGCGTCACGTGAGGTGTTCACGTGGGGCGGTGACTTTTGGGAGTTGATTCTCGTGCCCTCTGTAGTCATGGCGTGCTTCCCCGTCTGTGCGCTGCATTGGTATGTACAATGCGCATGCGCCATATGGGATGTTCCGATTGGTTGGGACGCTGTATTTATAGATTCATTCTGCCGATATGACGCCACGCCCCCCTGACGAAGGCTAGTGCCGAAACGTGCGTGGGCGGGACCTGGCGTCATCTCAGCGGTGAGTAAAGTGATCTCCGGTCTCATACTTTTCTTTATATACATGTCACTCTGGGTTTTTCCACCCACCACGGGGTTGTATACTCTGACTGATTTCGTGTGTTGGGCATTTTCCCTGAGGCTGTATTGAGCTTCATTGTTTATCAACCGGACACTATAATTTTTCCTTCACCGCTCAGGTACGCCACCTTGTGCACTGTCTTGTAATTACACCCCTTGCTTTCTATTTAATTTTACTTTGGCTTCAATAAAGATTTACCTTTTACAAACTTGTTCTCTGATTCGTTTGTGTGTGAATTGGTGGCATATCAATCCTTGAATCAGCTGTATATCCATTTATTATAACCATGGGGTGGTGCTACTATCTTTCCTTTTGATTGACTACTGAAACTTCTCCTTCTGGTTTATTAATTGATTTTGGTTGAAAATTTGTTTGGTGTATTGTTTTTCTGTTTTACAGATCTTACAACCATTATTATGGATTATAGGTCCAGAGACTCTACCTGGACCTCAAAAATTGATGGGGTATTTAATAGAGACAGTGCTATTGGTTTTAATACTGATCAGAAAGATATGATGCAATTACAAAAGGTGATTAAAAATAAACTACAGAAATGCACTAGAGTATGGTGGAATGGAGCCTTCTTGAAAAACTATAAGCAAAAACAATTAGTGCCTAGGGGTTTAAGGATACAAATTTTTCCTTCTTTTCCAGTAGAGGATGAGGATTTCATCACACGGTGGGAAGAAGTTTGTACCACCAGCTCCCTGAAATTTATTGATCTACTCATAGATCTAGGTAGTAAGACTATTACGAACCTTGAAAAAGAAATAGATGATGATTTTAAAAAAATAAAGGATATTTCTGAGAGTAGTGACATGGCTGCTTTTAATTCCCAAATGGCCAACACTTTGATGAATGGGTAAAAGGTATACAGGAAAATCAATCTAAAAAATTATCTGGAGATATCAATGACTTTCAGTCTAACCAAGCGTATAGATGGAGGAGGAAGAACTTGCGGAAAACAGGTCAGAGAAGTCGAACATCCTCTACAACATCTGCTTCATCTTTGGAAAATATCTCTCCAAACATGGGCGCTACTACTCAGAGCCTGAAGAGGAAATTTGAAATAAAACAGACTAACAAGAATAAACAGGGAAGAAAGGACCAGACTTATGAAACCTTGAAGGTAATTAATCTATCTACTGTACAATTGTCGCCAATTGATGTTTCAGTTCTTTCAAAGGGACTAACTTTTGCACCTTCGGCGCGTTTTGATGCCTTTACAGCCGTAAAGGATCTTCATCTATTCGGTAGAAGGCTAGTGTTTAAAAAATGGTTCCACAATGAAGACGAAAAGAAAATGTTCCCTTCGGATATTGAACAGCAATCACTTAGGATCCTTGAAGACTTGGCACAGGAACATACAGTGGGTGTGACAGGTAAGATACCTGAGACTATTAGAATAAAATTTCAAAAACTTCCTCCCCTAACATCATGCCCAGCTGTGGACCTTTTTATTAAACTAGTGTCAGATGAATTTGATCAGATACCTAAAAGTATCTATAAGGATAACATGACACTGGAAGAGAGACAGAGTCTCAAGTGTCTGAAACAAATTCCAGACATTCTCTTTAAATCGGAGGACAAGAAAGGGAACATTGTCCTCTGGCCTCAGAAAATGTATGAGATTGAGGCATACAGGCAGTTAAGGAATACTCAATGTTATAAGAAACTAACCTTTAATCCTTTGAACTCCTATAGAAACATCCTAATAGGAATGTTGGAGAAGGCAGTTACCCTTGGACGAATCAGTAAAGAACTTTCGCAGGCATTGAACGTTATTGATCCAGTGATACCTACCATATACTTCTTGCCAAAGATCCACAAGAACCAAGTGAACCCCCCAGGTAGGCCTATAGTTTCGGGTGTAGGTGGCCTTCTGGAGAATGCATGCAGACTTATTGATTTTCATTTGAAAACATTGGTTGAGAATCTTCCATCATATTTGAGAAATACCTCAGACCTTTTGAGAAAGCTTGATGAGGTATACATTGAGGAAGACATGCTTCTAGTAACGTGTGACGTCGAGGCTTTATATACCTCTATCCGTCATCAGGATGGTCTAAAAGCCACTTCCTTTTTTCTGGAAATGAGCAATATGGAGGCCGGTTTTGTGAAATTTGTTGTGGATTTGTTGGAATTCACGTTGATACACAATTTTTTCACCTTCAGAGAATGCTTTTACCTACAGCTCCAGGGAACAGCGATGGGGGCCCCATCGTATGCTAATCTTTTCCTGGGCCTGTGGGAGAGGGAACTGTTTCTCTCTGAGGGTGGTTTGTCAATGGACCGGGTCATATTATGGACCTGGTACATTGACGATATTTTCTTTATTTAGAAGGGTAATGTGGCTGATTTGAAGGTATTTTTTGAAAAATTAAATCAGAATAATTACAATTTACATCTAACTTTCAAATATGACACCAAAGAAATAGACTCCCTTGATATGTTGATTAAACGTGATGAAGATAACCGACTTAAAACTAATATTCACAGGAAACAAACGGCGGTAAATGCATTACTTCACGCTACTTCATCACACCCGAGCCAGATGTTCAGAAGTATCCCTATGGGTCAATTTCTTCGTTTAAGGGGAGTATGTTCTACCAATTCTGATTTCCTTAAACAAGCAGATGTGATGAAGAGGAGATTTTTTGAACGGGGTTATAGCAAGAGAAATATGAATATGCCATATTCCAGAGCAATTGGCAGTGATAGACAATCAGTACTATATAAGAAGCCACTTAAGCGTGAGAAAGAACAAGTCCGCTTTATAACGACATGACGCATCTATCAGGGATAAACGGGTCTCCAATGTAAAACTCCCCTTCCCAATCTATACTTAAAATAATGACACAACAACGACTTTATTGCTCGAATGGCCACAGCTTTTATTGAATCATATATATATGTACCCAAAACTCGTGGCTCAACATGCCACCCATTGTTAACACATAACCTGTACATATATATATATATATATATATATAACCAACACACCTGATAGATCCATCCGAGAGGCCAACCATCCTTCCTATCCCCCGGCCGTAACCTCCAACCAGCCCAGAGGACCACCTCGGCCGTGACCAACCGACCCGAGGTGTGGGGTAACAACGTTCCATCGTTAATTACCCCTCCCCAGAACCTGCAGGACCTCCGCCCACAAATGCCAAACCAATCCGAAGCCACTCCCCCTGAGTGACTTCATACCAACCAACCGACTGTCGGTACTCCCAACCTCTCTGAACGGACCTATCACCCCGCCACAGACCGGCCAAGTGACACCTTACTTGGCCCGGGCCCTCCACACCCCCATAGCTTGCTCCAAACCATCCCTCAAACCCAACATCCACAAATCCAAACCTATGTCCGTGAGATGGACCCCATCTCGTCTCAGATACTGCTCAGTGGACTCCTCCAGCTCTCTATGTCACACCACCACACCCCTATTTCGCGCCACAAACCTACCAATCGCCCGATTCAATTTGACCCGGGCCCTGTTGATCTGATCAACCGACCTCGCAAAACGCCACTGCGTCCGGGCTATAATATCGGACCAGACAATTACAATTCCCGGGAAAGCCCTCCACAAATGCAACAAGTCCATCTTAATATCCCTCTTCACATCCCTCGCCGCCCTCACACCCAGGTCATTTCCTCCCACATGCAGAATTAAAATATCCGGTTCACGATCAATGCGGCTATAATACGCCACCTCAGGACGCACTCTCCCCCAGGTCATGCCCCGAACTCCGAGCCATTTCACACGGGCTTCCGGCATCGCCACTCCAAGTTGCCGACCTTCGCGACGAACATCCGCTCGCAACGCTCCCCAATAAACAAAGGAGTGCCCCAGAATCCAAATGAGGCATGGACCTATGAAAATATAAAACCATAAATAACAGACCGTACAAGGAAAAACACACTCCAGGACCCTAACTCAAGCCATTTAACCCCCCACACCAACCCTCACCTGACCAGGTGTGGTCTAACATACAGGCGAAACCTGGAAGATTCCCATCTCCCAATCCGCCCAATCCAATCGTCACTCAACCCCCACCGGGTAGCTTCCGTTGCTGCCCCAATCCGGAAGGAGTGAGATCCGTAATCCCTCGGCTCTTCCCCCGCCCGCGCCAAAGCAGTCTTCAGCACTGCAATGAACTGAAATCGTGATAACGCAGTTCTATCCACATGCCTAAGGAAAACACCGGGATAACCACCTCGCACCTTCAAAAACTCAGACACAAGCACCACCGGGCATAACTGGTGCCCTGGCAATTCAAACAACACGACAAGGCGACCCCGGCCCATCTGATCCGTTTTAGAAAAACGTAGCCGGCATTCCACTCTATCCGCCCCAAGCATCACGTCCTCCTTCAACAGACCACCAATCGCTTGCCTAGCAGGGCTAACCAATTCGCCAATGCGAAAGGCACCAAAAAACGCCAATACGAACTCTACCGAAAACAATGCCCGTTCATAAGGGGACGAACAGAGCTCCCCCAAACACCCCACCAAACGAACCAACAAAGGAAACGATATAGGCCGACACGTGTCACGTGACCGTACCCCTTTTCGAAAGCCCCTCATCGCCTGCCGCACCAAGAAATCCTTTGTCGCGTCCCGAACCCCCCGCAATTTAAACAAGAACGCCAACGCCGCCAACGTGAAACGTATCACCGCGACAGACCGACCTGTGGAAAATTCCCCACTAATCAACGTCAAGACCCCCAAAACCCGACCAGTATACCCGGGCTCCATCAACTCCGACCTTTCCAACATCTCCCATGCATGTCACACCGTCTGATAACAGCACCAAGTAGCCTCGGCCACCGATCTCCTAATTCGTTCAAATGCTACACTGACGCCAGGTCCCACAGCCATTCCAGGCACGGTTCTCCATCCTCTTCTGCTCCTGGCACCAGTCTCCTGAACCTGTGAAACTGAAATCGAGATAGCGCATCAGCCACCTCGTTTTGAACCCCGGGAACATGCCGCGCCACCACACAGATGTTTAGAGCCAGGCAACGTAACATCAAATGCCTCAAATACCCCACTACCGGAGGTGATTTGGCCGACATGTTATCACAATGCATGCAAACCTTCTTGCCTGCAAATTCCGGGCCCCACAACTCCACTGCCACTATAATGGGAAACAGTTCAAGCAGCGCCAAATTCTTTACCAACCCGGTTTCCATCCACAGCCGTGGTCATTTCCCAACGCACCAACGTGTTTGGAAGATCGCTCCAAAACCCGTTGCTCTCGCAGCGTCCGTAAACAATTCCAGCTGGCTATTTGACAATGCCTTGCTCATCCACAACGTCTTTCCGTTATATTGGTCTAGAAAAGTATCCCACACCAGCAGATCCCCTTTCATCACCTTTGTCACTCTGACAAAATGATTCGGAGTGGACACCCCCGCGGTCGCACTTGACAATCTCCTATTAAATATCCGCCCCATCGGCATAATACGACAGGCGAAATTCAATTTTCCAAGCACCGACTGTAATTCCCGCAACTTCACCTTCTTAGACCGATATAACGACCGCACCGACGCCTTCAGATCCCGCAGCTTGCCCTCCGGCAACCTGCATTCCATAGCCACTGTATCAATTTCGATACCTAAAAAACACAGGTCTGTCACCGGCCCTTCCGTTTTCTCCTTTGCCAATGGAATACCCAGACTCCGTGCTATTCGCTCCAGCGTAAATAACAACAAGGAGCAAACCGAGGAGCCCGCCGGGCCAACGCAAAATAAATCATCCAAATAGTGAATCACTGAATGGACTCCCACCACGTCCCTGACTACCCATTCCACGAAAGAACTGAACGCCTCAAAATAAGCGCACGAAATGGAACAGCCCATGGGCAGGCAACGATCCACGTAGTATCCCCCATCCCACATGCACCCCAAGAGATGAATACTCTCTGGGTGCACCGGAAGTAAACGAAAAGCTGCTTCCACGTCCGCCTTCGCCATCAGGGCCCCTCGCCCAGCTACCCGCACTAACTCCAAAGCCTTGTCAAACGATACATAACAGACCGCTGACAACTCAGGTGAGATCCCATCATTTACCGACAAACCTGCCGGATACGATAAATGATGAATGAGCCGAAATTTATTCGGCTCCTTCTTGGGTACCACCCCCAGTGGTGAAATCCTTAAGTTGGAGAACGGCGGGTCCTTGAACGGGCCCGCCATCCTCCCCAACTCCACCTCCTTTTGCAGCTTTTCCCTCACCACCTCCAGATGTTCTTTTGCGGATCTCAAGTTACTCGGGCGAAACACCGGCGCTTCAGATTCGAACGGAATCCGAAAACCCTCCGTAAAACCTTTCAACAACAGCTCCGCCGCCCGCACATCCGGATATCTATTTAAATAGGGAAGCATCACCTCTACCCTCACTGGGGTCCTCCCTTTTACCAGACCCCTCTCCTGCCTTTACTTTTCCTTTTTTGAAACACCTGGCCAAAGAGTGGGAACCTCCACAACCGGAACACTCGTGTTTAAACCGACATGACGCCCCAAACTTACATTGCCCTTCATCAAATTGCCAACAGGCACCTTTTCTCTGGCCAGCCGGGGACCCGCCACTCGCACCCGGGCTCCCGGCACCCCCACGAAAGGGCTGAGCCGGAGCCATCATCAATCGCATCCACAGGGAAATATCCTTGTGGTCCCACCGAATGCCAGGCCGCAGAGCCTTCCGTTGCCGGAACTGCTCGTCATATCTCAGCCACCCTAAACCACCATACACTCTATACGCCTCCCCAATGGAATCCATGTATCCAAAAGGGCGGAGCAATGCTCCGGCTCCTTTTTCCCAATCACGCTGGCTAAAATCGCAAACTTCTGTAGCCAGTTAGTAAAAGCCTGTACCTCCTCTTCTCCTCATCCTCCTTTTCTTTCTTGGAGTCACTTGGCTTCACTTTGTCCAACTTAAACTTCTCCAAGGGGAGCAAGGAAAAAAGTTCCACATACTCCCCTTTCCATATCTTCTCCCTCACCTCCTTTTTCAAATGCACCCCTAATGGACTTTCAAAGCCCACATAGACTTCACTGCGTGCCCTATCATCCAACCGCACAACCTCGTCCTCTTTTTCTTTTTCTACGTCCTTACTCACCACCGCCGCAGCTGTTACGCCGTCCGCCTGCCCCACCACAACCGCCGACGCAGCCTCTGGAACTTCAACCTCTCGCGCCGGCACCACCGGCGGACCCCCAACTGAGGGGCCCACCCAAGCCCCCGCCGGAGACCCAGGCCCGCTCTGTCCCAACCTCTCCGCAGACAACCCCTGCAACACCCCTAACAGCTGACCCCAAAATTCCGACCCCGGTAACCCCGACTGTCCGACCGTACCTGCGCCCTGCATACCGCCCCCCGCACAGGAACCCACGCCCCCGCCCCCAGTCCCCGCAACATTAAACATATCAGTCGTCCTCTCACCAAGCTGCCTCTGAACCGAATCCGGAGCAGCCGTACCACGAACGTCCCTCAGCCGATCCATCCGTCCCGCCGCCTCCTCCTGTCCTTCTTCCTCTCCAGAATCTGAAACGCCGCTGAGGTCCTCAGGGGGGGGACCAGCGAGGGGACAGCCTGCACCTGGCGGCCGTCGACCCCCACGGTCACCGCACCCTGCGCCTCTGGGCGTCCCCTGCTGGGCCGTCTCCTCTTGTCGCGACGCGGCGTCCTGCAGCCACTCTACTTTGCAGGTCCCACGCCTGCCTGCTGCGCTGTCATCACCAGGCTTGCCGATCCTGTGAGTCTCCCACCCTGCCGACTGCAGGGAGGCCGTGCTGCTCCTGCCGCTTGTAGGGAACTCCTCCCAGCCCGATCCTCGCTGGGGGGGACCGTGATCACTGATTGCAGCGCAGGGCCCTGCGGACTGCAAGACCCTGCCTCCGGACCCCTCATGCTGCCACTCCGATCTGCGCCGCCGCTCCATCTCCCCTGCCGTCTGCAGGGAGTCTCCGCTTCTGTTTCCCGATGCCGGGCACCACCCCCAGCCTGCACTGCACTGGGGGCTGCCGCCGGTCCGGGGCCGTGCAGGCCGCAAACCGGAAGTAGGCCTCGCCGAAGCTCCGCCCACTTCCGGCCCACGGGATCTCCGGAGAGGATTCCTCCCGGCGGCCGGTACCTCTCCCGGAGGTGAGTAAGGAGGGCTCCGCTGCCCCGGAGGGTCCCCTAGGGGGCTCCTGGATCTTGGTCTACTCCCCCCGCCGGGGGAGTAGCGCTCCGGCGGTCGCGCCCACCGAGCGCGCAGCGCCGGCCCGGGTGCTAGAGCAGCAGGCATTACCGCTCCAGCCCCACAGACCGCCGCCAGCTGCTCCTGCAGCGCATCAACTCCAAGGACCGCAGAGGCCCCGCGCACCATTTCCAGCAAAGCTGCCAAGTCAGCCATTGTCCCGTCGGCGAGCAGCAGCACAGGTGGGACACACAGCTTGGGCAGCAAAGAGGAGGTCACCAGGGCACAGCCCCCTTTATACCCCCTAGTACCACCCCACCCCTTCCTTGGTTCCCCCCAGTCACCTCCACCGACACTCCCACCAATCCTAAAGCCCCGTACACTGCCCCCTAGCCAAATCCCTTAACCGTTTCCTACCCTGACCCTTCCGCTCGTCATGGGGCCTATTCACCCCTATGGGCTCACTGCCCATCTTTTCACTCACAGTGGAATATAATGAAAAAGAGTGTCACGGGCGGAGGAGGGGATGCCGCGCCCTCCCTCTGCTCGGGTCCAGCTGCCGCTGCTGCTGCGGCCTGCTGCTGCTCGGTGGCTCAAGCGATGGGCCGGATCCCGGGGACTCGAGCGGCGCTCCTCGCCCGTGAGTGAAAGGAGTTTGGGTTTTGGGATAGTTTATTGTCCGTGACACCACCCACAGTTGTGGTGATTTGTTGACACCACCGCTGCTCTGTATGGGGATCCCGGGAGTGATGGTATGGAGCAGCTAGATGTTACTCCTCCCCTCCGTGGGTAGGGGGTTGGTTGTCCCGGGGCCCAGTGATGAGGTGGGTGATGCAGGGCTTGGTGGGGTGCAGGGACGCGGGGGGCAGCGCTGCGCCTTGCGGCACTGTGGTACTCACTCAGCCTGAGACGATGACACATTTCTCGGTAAAACACACGGCTGGAAAGACGGTTCCCACGGACGGCTGCACTTGCTTCCCCCAGTAGTTGACGGTGACGGTCCCTTTTCCTGCACCTAAGATGATGATGGATGCGATGGGTTCCCACCGGTAACCCGCTCCCCGGCTTGGATATGTGCCGGAGGAGCCCTACTTTGCCCGCAGGTGCTGGCCCTGAGAAACTGGTGCCCTGGCGGTGGCGGTGTCTCTCTGTAACGGTTGGACTGTTGCCTTCAATCGGGACTTGCTTGTTGGGAGACCCAGAGGTCCCCTTCACTAACGGATTTGGCAAATTCACGGCGACTCCTAGCCTTGCCGGGATCCGAAAGGCCCCTGCCACTGGTGCTGACTGCTCTTCGTATACCGCTCCGGTACCGCCGGGCCACCACCCGTCCGCGGTCCTTCCAGCAACCTCCAAGCAGTCACCCCTGCAGACAGTCACCGCCGTCTGCTGACTTTGCTGTCTCAGTCCGGGGCACACACCCGGACCAGCTTCAGGCTTTCTTAACTGTCACTTTCCCTTTCTTCAGCTTCTCTCCTTAGCTCCTCTACCACTTCACCTCCTTCTACTTCCTCTAACTTTTCTTATCTGCCTATTTCTCCCGCCTCCAGGGCTGTGAACTCCTCGGTGGGCGGAGCCAACCACCTGGCCCACCCCCTGGTGTGGACATCAGCCCCTGGAGGAAGGCAACAAGGATTTTTGGTTAGCCTTGGTGTTCCTAACTGGGGTGTAGGGTGTGGTGGTGTTATGACCTGTGACCCCTGGCTTGCCCAGGGCGTCACATTCCCCCTTAGCAAAATGCAGACCATCCGCGGGCTGCCCGTCCAGCACCGGTTTTATTTTCTGAAAATATATAAAAAGGTAAACATAATACAACTTATGACATCATCCCACATCGGGAGGTTCGGTACTTAAACGTTGCAAACGGTAACATTAAAACGGTTGCGGCTGCCGCTCTCTCCCACCCAAGTAACCTGGCCCTGATGCTGCCCCTAAAACCCAGGCAGCACCCCTTGACCCCAGTCCTGCACCAAGTTACCCGAGCGGGATCTGTCCTTCCCCTCCAGAGGGTAGCCACCGGTTCCTGTGGTGGCTGGGCCCCAGCCTGCTCCACTGCGGGCCCTCCCTCCAACCTGCCTCTCCGGAGGCGGTTACGGTAGCTACAACAACAGATTTATATTTACAAGCCACTTAACGTTTGTGGTTGCCCTGCGAGTTCTCGGGCCTGTTCATAGAAGTTCCTATGCAAACAACTTTTCAGACGGTCCCCTCGGGGACACCGGTGCCGGCAACGGCAGGTTTCCAATCACGGTAGACAATCAGGTCAATCTTCGGTCATCATTCTCATTTTTGCAAAAACTTTTTCAACTTGTAAACATACTCAGACTGGTGGTCCCAACGGGGACGGTGCAACGGTGCTCCGCTGCCGTTATTCCGAGTTCTCAACATCACCTGAGGGAGGGGGCGCGGCGCTCACACGGGACTCCTGGCTGCCCCTTAACTTAGCATCCAGCGCGAACCACCCCCTCTCCCCACAGTGTCGGGTGTACTGCACGATGTCGCCTGGCATCAGGTTACGACCGGGATGCTCCTCAGGCAGATGGGCATTCACATCCCGCCGGGCTATAAACACTTCGGCCTCCAGGCCCGGTTCATATATAAACCCATAGCCCCGGCGGACATCAAACCGCCTCACCTGCCCTTCGTACAGCGGGCCCCGGACACGGAAAGTTGCCTGACGGAGGCTCTCTTTTTCCCGGATTGCACGGGCCACCAACTCCGCCTTCCTTCTTTCCCTCTCTTCAATCTCCGGGCCCAACGGTACCGGCTCCCTGTCCCAGTACGGCGCTGCTGCGAGCTCCGGCGCACGGGTCGGGCCCCGCGAGACCTGTTGGACATTGCCCACTGCTGGTACTCTGGGCGTCAGGTCCCACGGTGACTTGGCCTTAGACGCTGCCTTGCATCGGCAACCCGGCGTAACCTCAGCCGAGGTGTGGGGGATGGGCACAGGGGCTTTCCGCAGTTGGGCCTTCGGCTCGGAGCGGGTCATCGGCTCCGGCTCGGGGACTTTCTCGGGGGACGCCTCCGGTTCGGTTTTCGGGGCTTTCCAGGGCAGCACCTCCGGTCGGCTACGGGCTCCGGCTACAGGTCGGCCCGCCTGGGCGGGCATGCTGGGTATCGCTACCGGTTGCGGTGGTAGCGGGCCTAGTGGCGGGGTCACGGCTTCCGAGACAAGTGGCGAGGGAGGCAGCAGGGGGAGAGGGTTTGGACCGGGTCCCGCAGCCGTGATGACCGGCCCTTCAAGGGCATCGGGGCGTGGGTCACTCACCCTCCCTTCCTCCGCTTCCTCCTCGCGTCTCTGCACAGTCGCTATGACGTCCGCCATGTCGGTCTCCCACTCCTCCATGAGGAGCTGCATCTTGACCTGCAGCCTCTGGTAGAGCTGCGCGGTCCGGATCGCCACCCACGCCACGGTTCCAGGCGCGGGGGCTACGGTGCTGTGGGACGGCATCCACATGTTGCTGGCGGCTTCTCCCAGGAACAAGATGGCTGCAGGGTCCTGGCGTCCCTGCTTTTATAGCCGCGCTCACATGCAGCTAGCTGCCATTCCGTCTCCCTTAGCCTCTTTCCGGCCCCTCCTCTATCGGGGCGGGGTTTTGGCCTTCGCGCCTCTACTACTCGAGAAGACGCTCGAGCGGGAACTTTTCGCGCCAAAGATGCCGGCTTCTGAAATTTTTCGGCCGGACACCTCTGGCGGTCACAAGGCGCACCTCTACCCAACGGCAGAGCGGTAAGATCCTGTTCATGACGCCAAGTTGTCGCGGGCGGAGGAGGGGACGCCGCACCCTCCCTCTGCTCGGGTCCGGCTGCCGCTGCTGCTGCGGCCTGCTGCTGCTCGGTGGCTCGAGCGATGGGCCGGATCCCGGGGACTCGAGCGGCGCTCCTCGCCCGTGAGTGAAAGGAGTTTGGGTTTTGGGATAGTTTATTGTCCGTGACGCCACCCACGGTTGTGGTGATTTGTTGACACCACCACTGCTCTGTATGGGGATCCCGGGAGTGATGGTATGGAGCAGCTAGATGTTAGTCCTCCCCTCCGTGGGTAGGGGGTTGGTTGTCCCGGGGCCCAGTGATGAGGTGGGAGATGCAGGGCTTGGTGGGGTGCAGGGACACGGGGGGCAGCGCTGTGCCTTGCGGCACTGTGGCACTCAGCCTGAGACGATGACACAGTTCTCGGTAAAACACACGGCTGGAAAGACGGTTCCCACGGACGGCTGCACTTGCTTCCCCCAGTAGTTGATGGTGACGGTCCCTTTTCCTGCACCTAAGATGATGATGGTTGCGATGGGTTCCCACCGGTAACCCGCTCCCCGGCTTGGATATGTGCCGGAGGAGCCCTACTTTGCCCGCAGGCGCTGGCCCTGAGAAACTGGTGCCCTGGCGGTGGCGGTGTCTCTCTGTAACGGTTGGACTGTTGCCTTCAATCGGGACTTGCTTGTTGGGAGACCCAGAGGTCCCCTTCACTAACGGATTTGGCAAATTCACGGCGACTCCTAGCCTTGCCGAGATCCGAAAGGCCCCTGCCACTGGTGCTGACTGCTCTTTGTATACCGCTCCGGTACCGCCGGGCCACCACCCGTCCGCAGTCCTTCCAGCAACCTCCAAGCAGTCACCCCTGCAGACAGTCACCGCCGTCTGCTGACTTTGCTGTCTCAGTCCGGGGCACACACCCGGACCAGCTTCAGGCTTTCTTAACTGTCACTTTCCCTTTCTTCAGCTTCTCTCCTTAGCTCCTCTACCACTTCACCTCCTTCTACTTCCTCTAACTTTTCTTATCTGCCTGGTTCTCCCGCCTCCAGGGCTGTGAACTCCTCGGTGGGCGGAGCCAACCGCCTGGCCCACCCCCTGGTGTGGACATCAGCCCCTGGAGGAAGGCAACAAGGATTTTTGGTTAGCCTTGGTGTTCCTAACTGGGGTGTAGGGTGTGGTGGTGTTATGATCTGTGACCCCTGGCTTGCCCAGGGCGTCACAAGAGCATGGAAAAATACTGGCCTATCCTCCTGTCGGATTCCACACTGAGACAATATATGTCACTATATGTGAGCGTCACAGCAAGACGCAGTAAAACCTTGAGGGATACACTGGTATCTAGCCACTACCAACCATTGAAGAAACCATTGTTTAACTCTGCAACTCGTCCTGTTTGGGGCTGTGCACCTTGTGGACGATGTGTGGCGTGCCCAAATATTGAGCACGCCACACATTTCTTGGATTCCAGTGGTACTACAACGTACACTATTACACACCATATTACTTGTACAACTGTTGCAGTGGTGTTCTAAGCCACTTGCCCATGTGAAAAAATTGATGTGGGCCTTACCACCCGCGCCCTAAAAGTTTGCATCAGAGAATACGTTCGTGACATCATTGCAGCCGCAAAAGAAGAAGATGTTGAATCACTAAAAACCATTCCTAAACATTTTAGAAAGTAACATCAATGTGATTCAACATTACTGCGGGTTCGCGGCATTGACCATATTGTCACTAACTCACGAGGTGGTAGTGTAGCTAAGAAATTATCACAGTGTGAGAGTCGCTGGATTTGGACTCTGGACACAGTATACCCTAAGGGGCTTAACGAAAACCTAAGTTTTGCACCATTTTTATGAGTCTCTGGTAATTGTCTTAGCTTTTATGTGGTTTTATTCCTTATGAGTATATATTGCACCATATTTTTCTGATCTGAGTCATATCTGGCAGAAATTAATTTCATTATATTATATATTTCTACCTGACTTTTTAATATATGTTTTATGTTTTGATTTTAACTACTCGTTTTTGTTATAGATCATATATATACGCATATAATGTTTTTGTGCAACTACAAGTCTCCTGATGTCTACTTTAAGCCATGGAGAAACGATTTTCATCGGATCTTAGCCAAGAAAAATGTTCTAATAATATATTTCTGTTTTTTATCCATATACCGTATTACTTGTGGAGGAATCCCCCTTATTTAATTGAGAGCTTGTATGCAATACCCCACTGTACGCACTTACCTTATCTATTTGTATATTTTTCTTATGGTATCATCCTTTTATATTCACAATAAATTATATATTTATTAGTCTCCACTTTATATGCTCCCCCCTATTTTAATTTATGTGTCATTTAATACACTTTCGCCTATTTTTGGGTATTCCCCTAGGTTTTGAATAATTGGACTATCCTGTTATATCACTCAGGAAAACCCCTCCCCTTTTTATACATATTATATATATTTTTGTCACATATGTGTATATATGTGTATGTATATTATTATTATTATTATTATTATTATTATTATATGTATATATATGCATATATATATATATATATATATATATATATATATATATATATATATACTTTATTGGTCACTGATTTTATACAACTTTTATATATTTTTAATATTGATAATTGTAATATATTTATATTATATGCACTTTCTATTTTTGTATTGATGTAATTTTCTTGGATGGATATTTTTATTCCGTTTTCTTGGCTGTGAATATTATATATTACGCATGCATAAGTATATGTATGTAATGACAACTGTATGTATACTGATTGACTACTAATATGTAAAAACTCTCTGGATATCCGTATGTTTTTTGACATTCTTATAGTAATAACTATTTCCCATGTGTTAATTATGCACCAGGGTAAATGTTATTCATTTACCTTACTTTATGTCACATTAAAAAGGTTTTTTACTTTTGCAGATCGGCGTTCCTTTCCTCTCGGGCCAGTGCGCATGCGCTGTCTCCGTGTGGTGCTCAGACTGGGGGCGTATCTATATCACTACGAGAGTTAGGACGGACCTATTTACGTCACACGCGTCACATGAGGTGTTCACGTGGGGCGTTGACTTTTGGGAGTTGATTCTCGTGCCCTCCGTAGTGATGACGCGCTTCCACCTCTGTGCGCTGCATTGGTATGTACAATGCGCATGCACCATATGGGATGTTCCGATTGGTTGGGACGCTGTATTTATAGACTCATTCTACCGATATGACGCCATGCCCCCATGACGAAGGCTAGCGCCGAAACGTGCGTAGGCAGGACCTGGCGTCATCTCAGCGGTGAATAAAGTGATCTCCGGTCTCATACTTCTCTTTATATACATGGCACTCTGGGTTTTTCCACCCACCACGGGGTTGTATACTCTGACTGATTTCTGTGTGTTGGGCATTTTCCCTGAGGCTGTATTGAGCTTCATTGTTTATCAACCGGACACTATAATTTTTCCTTCACCGCTCAGGTACGCCACCTTGTGCACTGTTGTCAGGGCCAGGTGTACGGGCAGGCCCAGGAGGTGGATCCACTGGACCGAACTCCTAGATGGTAGCAAAGAGTCCGGCAGCTGGAGCACTAGAAACAGCAGAGCAGTCCTTGCACACAGGTATAGCGGAGAAGTCCCTGGGACTACGGATTTACGGGTGGTAGTCCGGGTGACGCAGCTCAGGTTCGGAAGCCGAGATGATGTCAGGCGGGGTCCGGAACCTTGGGAGCAAGAAGACGGGTCACCGCAGGGATCCGAGGTGGTGCGGACTGTCAGGATGGCAGATGGACAGCGTTCGGGTTTCAGGATACAGCAGACTGGGTGGCGAAGCAGGCACGGCTCTACAAAGAGAGATAGGTGAGTACGAGCACAGTAACACCAGGAGACCTGACTCCTAGCTCAGGGAACACGAAGATCAGGCCCCGCCCCCTTGGACAAGAACCCCCTTTATACCCCGTACCTGTCTAACCTCATTTCCTGTTAATGGGCGCTGGCCCTTTAAGAAAGGGTCAGTGACCGCGCGCGCGCGCCCTAATGCGCGTGCGCGCGGCCCGGGTGCCAGAAGCCAGGGAAGGAGGCTGAGAGGAGGACGCAGGGGAGCCGAGCAGGGCCTGGGAGGCCGTCGGGCGCCGGGATCGGCGGCCAGGAAGCCCAGGAAGGACGGGCACAAGGGACTGGGACGCGGGGAGCGTGGCAGGTGAGCCGGGGAGCGGGGCAGGGGACCCGGGAAGGGGAGCCGAGGACCCGGGGAGCGTGACAACTGTCTTGTAATTACACCCCTTGCTTTCTATTTAATTTTACTTTGGCTTCAATAAAGATTTACCTTTTACAAACTTGTTCTCTGATTCGTTTGTGTGTGAATTGGTGGTATATCAATCCTTGAATCAGCTGTATATCCATTTATTATAACCATGGGGTAGTGGTACTATCTTTCCTTTTGATTGACCACTGAAACTTCTCCTTCTGGTTTATTAATTGATTTTGGTTGAAAATGTGTTTGGTGAAACATAGACTAGAACAGCAGCAGCGAGGAATTGCTGGTTCTGGGGAGGATAAATACACACACACACAAACACACACACACACACACACACACACACACACACACACATTTACAGATATAGACATACACACACACAAACAAACACACACACAGAGTATATGTACCTCTGTCCATAACTAGTATGTGTGTATGTGACAGAGTCACATACACACATACTAGTTATGGACAGAGGTACATATACTATATGAACACACACATACTAATATATATATATACTGTATATATATATATATATATATATATATATATATATACAAACACAGTACAGACCAAAAGTTTGGACACACCTCACACACATGTGGAATGAAATACTTAACAAATAAGTGTGAAACAACTGAAAATATGTCTTATATTCTAGGTTCTTTAAAGTAGCCACCTTTTGCTTTGATTACTGCTTTGCACACTCTTGGCATTCTCTTGATGAGCTTCAAGAGATAGTCACCGGAAATGGTTTTCACTTCACAGGTGTGCCCTGTCAGGTTTAATAAGTGGGATTTCTTACCTTATAAATAGGGTTGGGACCATCAGCTGTGTTGTGCAGAAGTCTGGTGGATGCACAGCTCATAGTCCTACTGAATAGACTGTTAGCTACTTTTTTCTTGCCTTAATACAAATTCGAAGTAAAGAAAAACGAGTGGCCATCATTACTTTAAGAAATTAAGGTCAGTCAGTCTGAAAAAATGGGAAAACTTTGAAAGTGTCCTCAAGTGCAGTGGCAAAATCCATCAAACGCTACAAAGAAACTGGCTCACATGAGGACCGCCCCAGGAAAGGAAGACCAAGAGTCACCTCTTCTGTGGAGGATAAGTTTATCCGAGTCACTAGACTCAGAAATCACAGGTTAACAGCATCTCAGATTAGAGACCAGGTCAATGCCACACAGAGTTCTAGCAGCAGACACATCTCTAGAACAACTATTAGGAGGAGCCTTTGTGCAGCAGGCCTTCATGGTAAAATAGCTGCTAGTGTGGCGCCCCTGACCTGGTCAGGCACCACTGAGTACTGCACCCATGCTGGGGACAGTACAATACAGGTAATCCAGAAGGCTGACCGAGGTGTGACTACACAGGCGCATAGTGATCAGGTCTCACACATGTACCTTTGAGAGGACCCCTGGGGATCCCAGGAGGGGGAAAAGCCTTCACCTCCACTGGAATAGTGGAGGGGGCCAAAAGCCTCCATCTCCTCTCAAGGGGTGTGGTAAGAGAATCTGGTTGCTAGGTGGCGTAGGCAGGCACAAGGGGAAAAGAGAAGGAGGAGTAAACAGTCTGCAGCAGAGTGTGGAGGAGTGAGGAGCAGGAAAGTGAGGCTCTGACAGGAGCAGCAGTGAAGGTCCCAGATGTGAGCCGGTTCAGAGCAGAGTCCAGGGAGCTCCGAGGAGAGCTGACCCCTTCCCCTGGGCTGCTGTAGTCTGACAGCGTCCGCGCAGTGGCTACCGACGGGGGAGAACGGTCACCTAGGAGTGCTACCCGAAACCCATCTCCAGCTAGAGAGAGAGCACAGAGTGGGAAGTAAGGAGACTGCTAGGGAGAACCAGGCCCAAACGGGCGGCAGATCCCGGAGCGGGGATAGATCCACCTTTCCCTGCTAAACCTGCCGGTGTGGGGCCCTCAAAGCCCACACCACAACACCACAAAAGCCGCAGCCACGTAGCCACAGTTAGGGCCCATAGCTCACAGGAGGCAAGCAGCTGGAGTGAGCTGGTCCAGGCCACAAGCAAACGGCAAACGAAGGGGAGTGAGGCTTCAGCAACTTCCCTGGGTGACCCCCATAGGGACTAAAAGTCGGGGTCACCCCAAACCACCAAGGGCTAAGGAAGGCGAGTTGGTAGTCACCATCAGAAGTCAGCCTGAAGGATACCTGGTTCCCGCCTGGTTCATCCCAGCTACGCCCGGGTTACTCACCCTGCCACCTGAAGTGAGTAAAAACCCTGAAAGACATTCTGCCTGTGTGGAGTTATTCTGCGCCTTGTGGTTCTACGCACCTACACAGGGCCCTGGGGCTTGCCTCACTCTCAGGAGGCTATTCCAACTAACTGCACTCACCATCAGCCCCAGGCGTCCCTCAACCTGCAGTGGCGGTCCCCACTGACCGCAATACTGAGAGTGGCGTCACGACAAGAAGAAGATCTCCTACCTGTGACCAGATCCAGCTGAGTGGAGTCCCTGAAGGTAATGCACCGACGCAGCACTTGTGGGGCTTCACATCTGGCGTCACGAACAGGATAAGGACTAGACCTGTTCAGACAGGTGACCATGTGCCTGGGCGGTCCGCTTGAAAAATTGGAAGCGCCGCCATATTGCCACCATGAAAAGCGCGCTGAAAAACAACAGCAGCCCGCGCTGGGAGAAGTTACCGCCCACGAAGAGGTGTGGCTACCCAGAGATCCCCTGCAGAGTTCTGACCTCGCCAGTGAAGAGAGCGGAAGCGTCCAGAGACGTCGGGACAGAAAGGGAGCCAGAAGCCTGCTGCTGGGAGAGGAGCTGCTGAAAGAGGCAGAGCGGAAACTGAACAGCTTGCTACTAGAGGCAACGACGAGTCCACTGCTGGGAAATCGTGCAGAAGACGGCGCAGAAGAAATGGCGTCTGACCGCAGAAACCCAGAACCGGGCTCCGCTGCCTGGTGGTATCGGGAGCTGGCCCAGTTCTGCGACCGACTGGAGACCCGGGTCGTGGAGCAGATCAGAGAAGAACGCATGGAACTTCTGGAGATGGCTGCCGCGGTTCAGGCCTATGAAGGGAGAGCCGCGCGCCGAGCGCCAGACCGAGTGGCAACGACTCAGACCCCGATGCTGCCACCGATGGGTGAGTCCAGTATTACCCCTGCCGGCCCGGATGCCCCGACCCCTGCTGCCACGCCCGCGGTCCCTGAAGAGGCGCCCGGCGCGGCGACGCTGAGCCAGGCCGCAGCCACGCCAGGTGCGGCCCGCCAAGCCCAGGCCGCCGCAGCGATGCCCTGCTCGGCCCACCAAGACCCGGTCCCTGCAGCGATGCCCTGCCCGGCCCGCAAAGAACCGGCTGCCACCGCGACCCTCATCCACGCCGCAGGTGTGACGCTAACCCAGGCCGCCGCCATGCTAGGCCCGGCCCGCCGAGACCCCACCGCAGCCGCAACGCTCGTCCGCGCCGCAAGTGAGGTGCTGAACCAGGCCGCAGCCCCGCCAGGTGCGGCCCGCCAAGCTCCGATCGAGGCAGCGACGCCCAGCCCAGCCTGCAAAGACCCCATCGCAGCTGCGACGTCGATCCAAGCTGCGCCAGAAACGCCCATCCAGGCCGCCGCCATGCCAGGCGCGGCCCGCCAAGACCAGGCCGCCGCCATGTCAGGCGCGGCCCGCCAAGACAAGTATGTACCACTGTTTACCCCGGCCTGCAAGGCCAGAGCAGACACCGCTCCCCAGTCTAAGGAAGTCCCTACTAGGAAGTCCCTGATAGGAGAGGACCCCGAATACTGGAAGCTGAAGGCTGACCTAGAGGCCCAGTTCCCACAAGAGATGGTGGACCAGTACATACTCCCTCCGCATACCCCCAAGACGACTCCTGCAGCAATCATGCCAAAGAGATCCCTGCCTGGGCCTGCTGAAGAAAGTCCATCCCCAGCACTGCCACCAAAGGAGTGCTCAGAAGAACTAAGGGGGAGGGGAGGCCAGGAAGCTGAGGAGCTGACTCAGGAGCCACCAGCAGTGGATCCATGCCCAGAGCCGGAGATGTTGCCATATTCTCGCTGGGATGAAGAGGAAGATTTATCCAGCAACCTCACCTGGGAGCCTGCCAGCAGTGAAGCAGCCACCCAGCAGAATCAAGCCCGCAAGACACGGCGCCGTAGCAGAACCCAGTCTTTCCCTGCACCGCCATCCCCAGAGCAGAGAGAAGTCACGGCCCGAGACCTAGAAGAAAAAGGTCAAGGAAGCAACAGGTGCCGCAGCCCTACAGGCCCAAGCCCTGGTGAGGAGGAATCCATGTAAATAACATAAGAGATACAACAAGTTACTGTTTTGACCAGTTTGAAAGTTTGCAACGTTTTCAAGTTTAAGAATGTGCCCACATAAACTAATGTGAGAAATGAACCTTAAGGCTATGAACTGGCTATAGCCACAAACTCTCGCAGTGTAAATAGTTACACCAGAGGGCACCACCACCACCAGAGTCAGCCTGTTTAGGGGCTTGGCTCGTCTGCAACCAGGGGGCACGTCCGTATATAGGGCCTTGGCTCACCTGCAACCAGAGAGCATGCCTGTTTATGGGGCCTGGCTCTCCACCACAAAGAGGGTACCTGGTCAGCACCAACTGTGGAGGCCGCCTCTACATCCTGCCAGAAGAGGCTGAAGGCGCGGATCCACCAGGCCAGGTATACCCTGAAACCACCAGCCCATGAAAGCCGCCTCTACATCCTGCCAGAAGTGGCTGAAGGCGCGGCCAACGTGAGAGGGTTTTGGGTGGGTTAACGGACTTGTGGGTGGAGGGTGGTGATGTATGGTACCTGGTGCTTTTAAATGTTTTACATGTTTTAATGTTTTATGCATTTTAAAATGTTGTCTTGCAGCCCGAGGACGTGCTGGTGATAACTAAGGGGGAATGTGGCGCCCCTGACCTGGTCAGGCACCACTGAGTACTGCACCCATGCTGGGGACAGTACAATACAGGTAATCCAGAAGGCTGACCGAGGTGTGACTACACAGGCGCATAGTGATCAGGTCTCACACATGTACCTTTGAGAGGACCCCTGGGGATCCCAGGAGGGGGAAAAGCCTTCACCTCCACTGGAATAGTGGAGGGGGCCAAAAGCCTCCATCTCCTCTCAAGGGGTGTGGTAAGAGAATCTGGTTGCTAGGTGGCGTAGGCAGGCACAAGGGGAAAAGAGAAGGAGGAGTAAACAGTCTGCAGCAGAGTGTGGAGGAGTGAGGAGCAGGAAAGTGAGGCTCTGACAGGAGCAGCAGTGAAGGTCCCAGATGTGAGCCGGTTCAGAGCAGAGTCCAGGGAGCTCCGAGGAGAGCTGACCCCTTCCCCTGGGCTGCTGTAGTCTGACAGCGTCCGCGCAGTGGCTACCGACGGGGGAGAACGGTCACCTAGGAGTGCTACCCGAAACCCATCTCCAGCTAGAGAGAGAGCACAGAGTGGGAAGTAAGGAGACTGCTAGGGAGAACCAGGCCCAAACGGGCGGCAGATCCCGGAGCGGGGATAGATCCACCTTTCCCTGCTAAACCTGCCGGTGTGGGGCCCTCAAAGCCCACACCACAACACCACAAAAGCCGCAGCCACGTAGCCACAGTTAGGGCCCATAGCTCACAGGAGGCAAGCAGCTGGAGTGAGCTGGTCCAGGCCACAAGCAAACGGCAAACGAAGGGGAGTGAGGCTTCAGCAACTTCCCTAGGTGACCCCCATAGGGACTAAAAGTCGGGGTCACCCCAAACCACCAAGGGCTAAGGAAGGCGAGTTGGTAGTCACCATCAGAAGTCAGCCTGAAGGATACCTGGTTCCCGCCTGGTTCATCCCAGCTACGCCCGGGTTACTCACCCTGCCACCTGAAGTGAGTAAAAACCCTGAAAGACATTCTGCCTGTGTGGAGTTATTCTGCGCCTTGTGGTTCTACGCACCTACACAGGGCCCTGGGGCTTGCCTCACTCTCAGGAGGCTATTCCAACTAACTGCACTCACCATCAGCCCCAGGCGTCCCTCAACCTGCAGTGGCGGTCCCCACTGACCGCAATACTGAGAGTGGCGTCACGACAAGAAGAAGATCTCCTACCTGTGACCAGATCCAGCTGAGTGGAGTCCCTGAAGGTAATGCACCGACGCAGCACTTGTGGGGCTTCACACTAGGAAACCACTGCTAAGGACAGGCAACAAGCAGAAGAGACTTGTTTGGGCTAAAGAACACAAGGAATGGACATTAGACCAGTGGAAATCTGTGCTTTGGTCTGATGAGTCCAAATTTGAGATATTTGGATACAACCACCATGTCTTTGTGCGACGCAAAAAAGGTGAATGGATGGACTCTACATGCCTGGTTCCCACCGTGAAGCATAGAGGAGGAGGTGTGATGGTGTGGGGGTGCTTTGCTGGTGACACTGTTGGGGATTTATTCAAAATTGAAGGCATACTGAACCAGCATGGCTACCTAAGCATCTTGCAGCGGCATGATCTTCCATCCGGTTTGCGTTTAGTTGGACCATCATTTATTTTTCAACAGGACAATGACCCGAAACACACCTCCAGGCTATTTGACTAAGAAGGAGAGTGATGGGGTGCTACGCCAGATAACTTGGCCTCCACAGTCACCAGATCTAAACCCAATCGAGATGGTTTGGGGGTGAGCTGGACCGCAGAGTAGAGTTGAGCGATGTTCGAGGTTCGCCAATTTCATGTTCGAGTGATTTTGGGGGGTGTTCGAGCTCGAACTCGAGCTTTTTGCTAAAAGCTCGACAGTTCGAGTTAGGTTCGAGAATGGTTCGATCAACAAAAACGTGGCTTTTCACAGTAAGGCTATGTGCACACGTTGCTATCTGCATGCGTCCTGCATCCCCAGCACAATCCCTCTCTCTTTCCTACTCACCGATTAAGGGCGTCTCGCTGCACGGCTGTCAGAAATCTGTGGCGTCTTTTCCTCTTTAGAAAATGGCTGCCACTTCATTATTCAATCAGGTATTCCGTGCTTTCCCTGCCCACCGGCGTCCATGATTGGTTGCAGTGAGACAGCTGTCACTCATCGTGTGGGCGTGTCTGACTGCGACCAATCACAGCCGCTGGCGGGCGGGTTTATATCATGCAGTAAAATAAATAAATAAATAATAAAAAAACATGCGGTTCCCCATATTTGATACCAGCCAGGCTAAAGCCACACGGCTGGAGGCTGGTATTGTCAGGATGGAGAGCACCACATTATGGGGAGCCCACCACCCTAACAATATCACCCAGCAGCCGCCCGGAATTGCCACATCCATTAGATGCCTTCCAGCAAACCGATCAGATGATATTGGATCCGGATTGGACGGCGCGGGACCCTTGACCCAGGAGTTCTCAGGAGTACTGCGGAGGGGGGTTCTTTATTTCAATAAAGATGGAGTCACTAATTGTGTTGTGTTTCATTTCTAATAAAAATATTTTTCTGTGTTGTGTTTTTTTTTTATCTGTACTAGAAATTCATGGTGGCCATGTCTAATATTGGCGTGACACCATGAATTTCAGGCTTAGGGCCAGTTGATAATATACAGCTAGCCCTAACACCATTATTACCCAGCGAGCCACCTGTCACCAGGGCAGCTGGAAGAGTTGGGTACAGTGCCAGAAGATGGCGCTTCTATGAAAGCGCCCTTTTCTGGGGCGGCTGCGGACTGCAATTCGCAGTAGAGGTGCCCAGAAAGCTTGAGCACCCTGAGCTGCAGATTCCAATCCCAGCTGTCTAGTTGTACCTGGCTGGACACAAAAATTGGGCGAAGCCCACATCTTTTTTTTTTAAATTATTTCATGAAATAATTAAAAAAAAGGGCTTCCCTATATTTTTGGTTCCCAGCTGGGTACAAATAGGCAGCTGGGGGTTGGGGGCAGCCCGTAGCTGCCTGCTGTACCTGGCTAGCATACAAAAACATGGCGAAGCCCTCGTAATTTTTTGGGGGGGCAAAAAACTCCTGCATACAGTCCTGGATGGAGTATGCTGAGCCTTGTAGTTCTGCAGCTGCTGTCTGTCTGTATGGATGAGAGCAGACAGCAGCAGAACTACAAGGATCAGCATGCTCCATTCACTAGTGTATGCAGGATAGCAGACAGCAGCTGCAGAGCTACAAGACTCAGCATACTCCATCCAGGACTGTATGCAGGAGTTTTTTGCCCACCAAAACAATGACGTGGGCTTCACCATATTTTTGTATGCTAGCCAGGTACAGCAGGCAGGTACAGCTGCCCCCAACCCCCATCTTCCTATTTGTACCCGGCTGGGAACAAAAAAAATAGGGAAGCCCTTTTTTTAATTATTTCATAAATTTCATGAAATTATTAAAAAAAAATTGGCATGAGCTTCGCCACATTTTTGTGTCCAGCCAGGTACAACTAGGCAGCTGGGGATTGGAATTTTCAGCACAGGTTAGCCCGAGCTTTCTGGGCCCCTCTACTGCGAATTGCAGTCCACAGCCGCCTCAGAAAATGGTGCTTTCATACAAAACGCCATCATCTGGCGCTGTATCCAACTCTTCCAGCTGCCCTGGTGACAGGTGGCTTGCTGTGTAATAATGAGTTAATACTAGCTTTGTTTTACTAGCTAGTATTAAGTCAGAGATTCTTAATGTCAGGCAAGTTTGAACCGGCCATTAAGAATCTCCAATAAAGGGTTAAAAAAAAAAAAAGACACACACAGAGAAAAAATACTTTAATAGAAATAAATACACAAACACATTAGAGACCCCATGTTTAGTAATCCCTCTCATCCCTCCACGATCCACGGTCTTCTGTCTTCTTTCTCCTTCAACCCATGCAGCTCTGCTACATCAGACAGCGCTGCATGGGAGAAAGGACCCAGCTGTTCCCCGTGCACTGCAGTCTATTCACTCAGTCAGTGAGCAGAGGCTGCAGGCTGTAAGCGATGATGTCACCACTGACAGGCGCGTTGCTATAGCAACGGTGATCTCCGTTATTGACCGGCTGTGGCAGCCGGTGAATAATGAAACGGGGAAGCAGAACGGGGGAGTCGACCATGTGCCAGAGCAATTCGCCGGTATACGGAGATGCTGGAATGATCACCGCGTACCGGAGAGTGCAATGACAGGACCTAGCATGACGTCATAGCCATGCGACCAGTCTGTAGCCAATGAGATAATAGACACGTGACTGGTCACATGCTTTTTTAGACGTCACGGAAGGTCCTATCATCAGTGCTGGTTACCGGGAGGGCGCAGCGATTATCGGAAGGAAAAGTGGTGGGAGAAAGAGTGCAGGACGCATCGCGGGGACCTGTAAGTGTTATGGCAATGTTTTTTAACTGTATGTGTACATTTAGAATGTGCTTTGTGTTTGTGATTGCCTCCCATTGTTTTCAATGGGGCTCGAGAGGTTCGTCGAACGGTTCGCCGAACCGAACTCGAACGTGGCCTCTGTTCGACGACCCAAACCGAACTTGAGCCTTTAGGGCAGGGTTCCCCAACTCCAGTCCTCGAGGGCCACCAACAGTGCATGTTTTCAGGATTTCCTTAGCATTGCATGGGTGTTGGAATCATCAACTGTGCAGGTGATTAAATTTTCGCATGTGCAATACTAAGGAAATTCTGAAAACATGCACTGTTGGCGGCCCTTGAGGACTGGAATTGGGGACCCATGCTTTAGAGGCTGGCTCATCTCTACCGCAGAGTGAAGGCAAAAGGGCCAACAAGTGCTAAGCATCTCTGTGAGCTCCTTCAATACTGTTGGAAAACCATTTCCAGTGACTACCTCTTGAAGCTCATCAAAGCAAAAAGTGGCTACTTTGAAGAACCTAGAATATAAGACATTTCAGTTATTTCACACTTTTTTGTTAAGTATTTCATTCCACATGTGTTAATTCATAGTTTTGATGCCTTCAATGTGAATCTACATTTTTAAGAGTCATGAAAATAAAGAAAACTGTTTGAATGAGAAGGTGTGTCCAAACGTTTGGTCTGTATTGTATATGTGGCGCCCCAGGACCTGGTCGCCACAACAGCATTGCCCTCCCAAAGGGTTAATGCTGAGCCTGGAGGTAATTGGGAGATCTATTGGCCAGTAAGTTAACACCCAACACAGTTCTCCCTCCGGCCAGCAGAGGGAGCTCTGAACCTGGAACTTCAGGGAGCATTCCTTAAGTCTGGCTGAAGGGAGGAAGTAGTGGTTAGTCTGGAGACAGGAGTGAAAGAGTGCAGACGCAGAGTAGTGCTGCCTTGTGAAACTGGGGCCTAGAGCTGGGATAGCTTGGCCCAGTGAAGCAAGGGGAGCAGAGAGGCACAGCAGAGACTCGGACATCGGAGTCTGTAGTTGCCAGGGCATAAAATCCATCCCTGGTAGCTGAATCCGGAGGGCAGGAGAGCTGCAAGCCCCCTGGCCCAGAAGCAATCTGAAGGTACAGCTGCATCCCAAGGGCCTGGTGTGGACTCCAGCAGAGAAGCACCAGAGAGGGCCTGCGCAGTCTACCCCACAGAAAAAGGGACGAACCACCAGTCCCAGCAGCAAGAGGGCAATTGCTAACCCAAAGTGCAGTGTCCTAAAACAGCAAAGAAAGATTAAGGAGTAGGCCTCATACTCAACTGGCCAAAGATCACCCCAGGCACTTCCAGGCCGGCTGGACCATCTTTACCATCTGTGACGGTCTCCCTGGACTAAACTTCTGCCGAGTAAAAGAGGAGAAGGTAAAGAGACTACTGTTTGTGCCTGTTTCTTTCATTGCTTGTCGGCCCTGCATCGTGCTAGTCACACAACACCATAGACTTCCACAAGCACCAACTGTGTCCCGGGGCACCGCTCCACCTGTGGGGAGCAGTACCACCATTGCTGCCACTTCATCACCCCGGAGGCCTTACACAGCAGCGGCGGCTTAATAGCCGCATACCACAGGTGGCGTCACGAACACAAACTTAAAGTCATCAGCCACATATTATACTGACACCCACCAGGGCCACGGAGCCGGGCCCAGCCACCACTGACTACCACCGGACTAGTCCGGCCCGGCACCGGGTGTCCCATAGCCCTGGGGTGGGCGAGTCAACTTTTGGCGTCACAAACAGGATTTCGTGCCCGGTCCCACCGGGTACTGTGCGCCTGCAGGAATTGTGCTTAAAAGACTGTGTACTGTCTGCAAACTGCCGCCGCCATTAGCCTCGCCGAGCGCAGGAAGAAGGGGGGCGTGCCTGACAAAGAGCGCGAAGGGAGCGCGCCATCAGAGCAGAGAGCTGTTAACCCCGCGCGACCCAGAAGGAAATTTGAAAAGTGAACGGAGCCTGGTAAGGTTCACTAAGGGGGAAGAAGATGTCCGACTCAGAGGGAGAGCAGGTGGCTGCCATAGCCCGAGACGCCGCAGCACCAGCCGAAGCAATCCCAGTCGCCATCGCCCCAGCCCCCGCTGCAGCGCCGGTAATGCCGATCACAATGCCGTACATCCCGGGAGCAGAATGGCTACCGCAGTACTCCGGGGAGTCCCATACCTTGAGTGACTTCAGGGAAAGCCTGCACAGCTTGTTCCGGGTGTATCCTCTGACTGAGAGCCAGAAGGTGGGCATATTAATGGGGCAGCTAGCCGGCGCAGCCCAGCGTGAAGTGAAGTCCTGGCCTGATACAGATAAAGGGACAGTAACCCAGATATTGGCCAAGCTAAAGAGTACTTTTGACACCCGCACCGCAGCAGAGATAAAGATGAGATTCTTTGGGTGCAAGCAACGGGCCACAGACAGCATAAGGGACTATGCCTTAAACTTGCAGGAGGCCCTGAAAGCAGTTAAACAGGTGGACCCAGAGAGTGTACGTGAGGAACACAAACTCCTAACTGAGCAGTTCATAGAGGGGCTCCTGTCAGATGCCCACAGGACCCAGCTGCGTATCATGGTCCTGCAGAACCCTGCTCTGGACTTTGCAAAGTTTAAGGACCAGGCCATCCGGGTACTGAGAGAATCTACACCGAATGACCCAGTATCCCTCCGGCCTCTTGCTATCATGTACCCCGGGGTGGTGCCTGCAACACGAGCCGCTGCAGGGGCTGAGGCGCAGTCCCTGGATAAGGACCCCACTGCAGAGCTCAGACAGCAGGTCCAGGAGCTGACCAAGACTGTAGCTGCCCTGGCCAAGACCGTGCAGTCTCTACAAGTGACCCCATCGCCTGCAAGACTCGAGTTGGCCTCCAGCCCAGATGACGTCCCCTGGATGCGACAGAGGAGGATTCCGCCGACCCGAGGCAGAGACACAGACCGGTATGATTCAACGGGACAACCGATCTGCCGCCGCTGCAGCCAGGCGGGCCACATTGCACGACGCTGTCCTTTAAATGGGCCGAGCCTGGGGCCAGGAGCCAACCCCCAGGTGTGAGGAAGCCCAGCTCAAACCCCAGCTGCAGCAAGTATGTGGGAGGACGACCGGTCCTTCCTATTGTGCTGGATGGGATCCCTTTAAATGCCCTCCTGGATACGGGGTCCCAGGTAACAACCATCCCCTACAAACTGTACAAAAGATATTGGGCTGATTCAGACATTGACCATGGCCCAGATGATGATTTAACAATTGTGGCCAGTAATGGTCAGCCCTTCCCCCAAATTGGGTACAAAGAAGTAACCATTAAAGTGGGGCGGGTAGAATTGCCATGTCAGGGGATGATAATTGTAGATATTGATCGCAAAGAATCCGAACCACTGCTAACCATTGGTACAAATGTGATAGAAAATTGTATTGCCGAAGTGATAATTTTGTTGCAACAGGCGTCTGAAACCGCCAGCTCCGGGCAGCAGCGTGCCTTACAGAGGGAGATCAGAGCCCTGATGAGGAGGCAGCAGGTAGAGCTGGCCGGAGGAGAAATTGGCAGTGTGAGGGTAAGTGACCCCCTCCCCATTGCAATACCCCCAAGAAGTGAAATGTTGATATGGTGTCGGGCAGCAATAGGCCTCAAGGGTCAGGATTACCATGCCTTGGTAGAACCGGTGTATTCAGACAGTAGGCCGGGAGTCCTGGTAGCCAGAGGGGTAGCAGACGTCCGCAAGGGGAGAGTGCCCGTCCGTGTCCTGAATTGTGGGGAGGAGGAGGCCAAATTGCCCCGGTACGCCACTGTAGCAAAACTGTACACTGTCAGCAACAATACCATCAAAGCAGTGGAACCCTTGATCCCGTCCGACCAGGCGGAAGACAATGGCTCCAAGGGACAGCTGGAAGACTGGTGCCAAAAATTACATGTGGGCACCGACTCCACCCCCTCACACCAAAAGCATGGGGTTTACCGGGTGGTACAGGAGTACGAGCGGGTCTTCAGCAAACACCCCCTAGATTTTGGGCAAGTGAAAGGGGTTAAACATCAAATCCCCACGGGTGATCATCATCCCATTAAAGAGAGATACCGCCCTGTGCCCCCCGCACAGTATCAGCGTGCCAAAGAAATGTTGCGGGAAATGAAGGAGGCTGGGGTTATCAGAGATAGTTGTAGCCCCTGGGCAGCTCCCCTAGTGCTCGTAAAGAAAAAAGATGGTACAATGAGAATGTGCGTAGATTACAGGCAAATTAACCGCATTACACATAAAGATGCTTATCCACTGCCCAGAATAGAGGAGTCACTACCAGCCTTAAAGTCAGCTAACTATTTCTCCACCTTGGATCTCACCAGTGGGTATTGGCAGGTTCCCGTGGCAGAGGCGGACAAGGAGAAGACTGCATTCACGACACCAATGGGCCTCTGTGAGTTCAACTGTATGCCATTCGGGCTCTGCAACGCCCCAGGGACATTCCAAAGGTTGATGGAGTGCTGCTTGGGCCACCACAACTTTGAAACTGTGCTATTGTACCTGGATGACGTCATAGTCTACTCCAAGACTTATGAAGACCACCTGAGGCACTTAGCAGAAGTGTTTGAGTCCTTGTCGAAATATGGCCTGAAGATAAAGCCGTCCAAGTGTCACCTCTTGAAGCCAAAGGTACAGTACCTGGGTCATGTGGTCAGCGCAGAAGGTGTGGCACCTGATCCGGAGAAAGTCACCGTAATCAAGGACTGGCCCAGACCCACCACGGTAAAGGAGGTGCGGCAGTTCCTTGGACTGGTGGGCTACTACCGAAGGTTTATTGATGGTTTCACCAAGGTAGCAGCGCCCCTTCAAGATCTCCTGGTGGGCCAGCCAAAGCAGGCTAAGAAGCAGAGCCCTCCATTTGAATGGAGCAGCCAACTAGAAACATCCTTTGTCCGGCTGAAAGGGGCTCTCACGGGAGAAGAAATTCTGGCCTACCCTGACTACAGCCAGCCGTTTGTACTGTACACAGATGCCAGCAACGTGGGACTGGGAGCAGTTCTGTCCCAGGTGCAGGGAGGCAGAGAGAGGGTGATAGCGTACGCCAGTAGGAAGCTTCGGCCCACAGAAAGGAATCCAGAAAACTACAGTTCCTTCAAGCTGGAGTTCCTCGCTATTGTTTGGGCAGTGACTGAACGCTTCAAGCAATATCTGGCGTCGGCCAAGTTCACCATCTTCACGGACAACAATCCGTTGACACACCTGGCAACAGCCAAGTTAGGTGCGTTGGAACAGCGATGGATGGCCCGGCTGTCTAACTTTGACTTTACCATCAAGTATCGGGCTGGCAAGAAGAATAACAATGCTGATGCGCTGTCCAGAATGCCTCACTTACCCGAATCTGGAGAAGACCTGGATGAACTCGAAGAGATAGAGTTACCGGCTTTCCATCATCAGGGTGTTTCCCAGTGTGAGCATGCTGTGGGAGTGAAGCGCTCGAGCCAACACGAGGTCTCGGTTAACCCATTACTCCACCATAATTGGGAAGAAACACAGAACGGTGACCCGGCTGTGCGATTGGTCAAAGAAAAGCTAGCACAAGCTGAGACTCATCTTGGCCCAGATGCTCCAGAAGAAGCCCAGCAGTTGTGGAAAGAGAGGGGACGACTGTTCACCTACCAAGGCAAGCTCTGCAAGAGATATGTCAACTGGCGAACAAATGAACTTGTCTGGCAGATAGTGGTTCCGCAGAGGGATGCTCCAATGGTCCTAGCAGCGTATCATGATAACGCAGGACACTTCGGGTGGAAGAAGTTGGAGGCCCTACTCCGTGATCGGTTCTATTGGGTGCACATGAGAAAGATGATCGAGAAGTGGTGTCGAGACTGTGGCCCGTGTAACCTGAGGCGGAAGGATGATGCCAGCCAAAGGTCTCCCCTACAGCCAATTGTCACGAAGCAGCCCCTGGAGTTGGTGGCCCTGGACCACGTGAAGTTAACACCAAGCCGGTCAGGCTATGTGTACGCCCTCACCATTGTGGACCATTACTCTCGTTTCCTGGTAGTAGTGCCTGTGAAGGACCAGACAGCCAGAACAGCAGCTAGAGCGTTCCAGGCATCCTTTTGTCGACCTCACGGTTATCCGGAAAGGGTACTGACTGATCAAGGTCCTGCATTCGAGGCCGAAGTGTTCCAAGAGTTCTGTAACATGTACGGCTGTAAGAAAATCCGAAACACACCGTACCACCCCCAAACCAATGGACTGTGCGAGAAAATGAACCATGTGGTTATTGATATGCTGAAGACCCTACCGCTGGAAGAAAGGAACCAATGGCCAGAGAAGTTGCCAGATCTGGTAGACCTGTACAACCATATCCCAGTAAATTCGACCAACTGCAGCCCCGCTTACCTGATGCGAGTCAGACCTGGCAAGTTGCCTGTAGACTTTGAGATGGGGACTGTGTCGCCTGAGGCGGTTCAAGAAATAGAGGATTGGGATACAGAACGGCAGCAGCGGTACCGTAAGGTCCAGGAGTGCGTAGAGAGGAGCCTGTCTCAAGCAAGAACGAGACAAGAGCAGCATTACAATCAAACAGCCCCAGCAACTCCCTTAGCACCTGGAGAACAAGTCCTCAAGAAGAAGCGGAGGACGCATAAATTGGATGATCAGTGGGAAAACGAGCCCTACACCATTATCCCCTCCAACTTTGACAATAGTAAGGTATGCCTCATAAGCAAGGATGAAGGCAAGACCTATCAAGCAATTTCTCGAGACCGCCTGAAAGCGTGCCCTGAACGGTGCAGAATCCAAAGAGAAATGGAAGAAGTACAAGGAAGTCCCCAAAGTCAAGAGAAAGAAGGGGAGATGATTCAAACCATCCTTGGAAAATTCCCCAAAACTTGGACCCGAATAAACAATGCCATAGTGGTACCAGTTTTGACGTTTCCGCAGTTGGTCGAGCCAGAAACAGAAAAGGTTCCGGATCCACCTAAAGAACCGTCCGCTCCAACACGAGATGACACGCCAGCAGTGGAACAGGAGGATCAACCCCCTGTCAGTGGTGAACCTGTCATACCCTTGGCGACTCTTAGACCACATAGGCAACCATCACGCTTACCTATCGGGGTTAGGCCCACCTGTAGTGCTGAGGTAGAAGACGCACCACGTAGTCAGGGGCAAACACCAGAGCTACGCAGGTCCCAACGCAGCACTCGGGGACAACCCCCTCCAAGGTATAGAGAGTCAACTGTATAAGGGAAAAAGAAGGAGTATTTATTAGAATGTACATAGTTATGCAAAATGTCTGTAAGGTTGTGTACAAAATGTTTTTCTTTTTCTTTGATTGCGAAAATGGACAATTGGGCCACTGGACTATGGGTGGCCAACACCTAAATTGTTCATAGTTAGCACCAGTGTGCTCAACACCCCTGAAGAAAAACCCGTCCGGCGTGCATAGAGTGGGGTCATCAATGCTCTGACGCACACCCAGAGCCTACGTTGGGGGTTTGATCGCGGCGGGTCCCCCATGGAGCAGTGTAATGGACACCCGGCAGGGAGCCACACTGGACTCTTATAGTAATGTTTAAGTTTGTAACGTTAAAGTATTTGCGCCTCCCATAATGGGATGAAATGTTCTAATATGTCATGTTTGTTTCTACAGTCCGGGAGTACTGAATTTAACTAAGGGGGAGTGTGGCGCCCCAGGACCTGGTCGCCACAACAGCATTGCCCTCCCAAAGGGTTAATGCTGAGCCTGGAGGTAATTGGGAGATCTATTGGCCAGTAAGTTAACACCCAACACAGTTCTCCCTCCGGCCAGCAGAGGGAGCTCTGAACCTGGAACTTCAGGGAGCATTCCTTAAGTCTGGCTGAAGGGAGGAAGTAGTGGTTAGTCTGGAGACAGGAGTGAAAGAGTGCAGACGCAGAGTAGTGCTGCCTTGTGAAACTGGGGCCTAGAGCTGGGATAGCTTGGCCCAGTGAAGCAAGGGGAGCAGAGAGGCACAGCAGAGACTCAGACATCGGAGTCTGTAGTTGCCAGGGCATAAAATCCATCCCTGGTAGCTGAATCCGGAGGGCAGGAGAGCTGCAAGCCCCCTGGCCCAGAAGCAATCTGAAGGTACAGCTGCATCCCAAGGGCCTGGTGTGGACTCCAGCAGAGAAGCACCAGAGAGGGCCTGCGCAGTCTACCCCACAGAAAAAGGGACGAACCACCAGTCCCAGCAGCAAGAGGGCAATTGCTAACCCAAAGTGCAGTGTCCTAAAACAGCAAAGAAAGATTAAGGAGTAGGCCTCATACTCAACTGGCCAAAGATCACCCCAGGCACTTCCAGGCCGGCCGGACCATCTTTACCATCTGTGACGGTCTCCCTGGACTAAACTTCTGCCGAGTAAAAGAGGAGAAGGTAAAGAGACTACTGTTTGTGCCTGTTTCTTTCATTGCTTGTCGGCCCTGCACCGTGCTAGTCACACAACACCATAGACTTCCACAAGCACCAACTGTGTCCCGGGGCACCGCTCCACCTGTGGGGAGCAGTACCACCATTGCTGCCACTTCATCACCCCGGAGGCCTTACACAGCAGCGGCGGCATAATAGCCGCATACCACAGGTGGCGTCACGAACACAAACTTAAAGTCATCAGCCACATATTATACTGACACCCACCAGGGCCACGGAGCCGGGCCCAGCCACCACTGACTACCACCGGACTAGTCCGGCCCGGCACCGGGTGTCCCATAGCCCTGGGGTGGGCGAGTCATATATATATGCTGTAATATATACAGGGCTGTATTTTGCCTTCGTGCTGCCCTAGGCACTTTAAGTGGTCGCGCCCCTTATTGACAACGTAAAACTGAGTTTTCGCACACGACATCTGTTTAAGGCAGATCTACTCTGTAAAACACTTTAAGGCTATGTGCGCACGTTGCGTACAGTTCACTGCAGAAATTTCTGCAGCGATCTGAAGAGCACATGTGCGCTTCTAATCGCTGCAGAAAATGTCCGTAGTGAGCGCCGATTCCATGCGCTCTGCCTGCAGCTCCTGCCATAGACAGAGCAGGAGCTGCCGGAAAAGCGCAGGAAAGAAGTGACATGTCACTTCTTTTTACGCAGCGCTTCGGCAGTAGCCGAAGCGCTGCGCTCTAAAGCGCCATGTGCGCACGGCCCCTGCACAATCTCCATAGACTGTGCAGGGGACGCAGGACGCATGCAGTTACGCTGCGCTACAAAGCGCAGCGTAACTGCATGTATTTGCGCAACGTGCGCACATAGCCTAAAAAGTATCAATGAGAAACGAAGGGCACTAACCCCCCCCAATGGGGATCACCACGGGCACATCAAAACATAGCATGGGTATAAAATATTTCCACCACACCGTCCCCACTTATATACTGTGACTGTCACACTGCCCCTAATAAACTACACACTGCCCTCCCTTATAAATTATACCCACCACACCTTCCTCAATTATGAAATATGATCTGCACATTGTCCTCACATCATGCTGCCCCCTCCTCACAATGTCCCATGCATGCTGCCCCCTCCTCAGTGTCCCATGCATGCTGCCCCCTCCACACAGTGTCCCATGCATGCTGCCCCCTCCTCACAGTGTCCCATGCATGCTGCCCCCTCCTCAGTGTCCCATGCATGCTGCCCCCTCACAGTGTCCCATGCATGCTGCTCCCTCCTCACAGTGTCCCATGCATGCTGCCCCCTCCTCAGTGTCCCATGCATGCTGCCCCCTCACAGTGTCCCATGCATGCTGCCCCCTCCTCACAGTGTCCCATGCATGCTTCCCCCTCCTCACAGTGTCCCGTGCATGCTGCCCCCTCCTCACAGTGTCCCGTGCATGCTGCCCCCTCCTCACAGTGTCCCGTGCATGCTGCCCCCTCCTCACAGTGTCCCGTGCATGCTGCCCCTCTCCATGAGCTCCTAATGCTGCCTTCCTCTTTTCCATAATGACACCTCCATGCTGCCCCATTCATCATACTAAGACCACCACACTAGCGCTTATGCTGAGACCCACACACACACACACACACACACACACACTACCCCACTCTTGATATTGACTCCCCCTACATTGTTCCACTCCATACTGAGCCCACACATGCTGCCCCTTCTCCATAATGAGCTCCCAATGCTGCCCCCCTCTTATTCTGAGTCCTTACACTCCCCCCCATCGATATTGTCATTGCTCTATCCCTCAACCCTTGTCCTCTGTCTCTAGCATTGGCCCCTCTCTCCCATTCCCCCAGCAGCAGCCTCTCTCCCCCCGCCTCCAGCAGCAGCCTCTCCCCCAGCATCAGCCTCTCTCCCCCCAGCCTCCCCCAGCATCAGCCTCTCTCCCCCCAGCCTCCCTCAGCATCAGCCTCCTCCAGCATCAGCCTCTCTCCTCCCAGCCTCCCCCAGCATGAGCCTCCTCCAGCATCAGCCTCTCTCCTCCCAGCCTCCCCCAGCATGAGCCTCCTCCAGCATCAGCCTCTCTCCTCCCAGCCTCCCCCAGCATCAGCCTCCCTGCTCCCAGCATCAGCCTCCCTCCTCCCAGCCCCCCTCCTCCAAGCCTCCCCCAGCATCAGCCTCCCAGCCTCCCTGAGCATCAGCCTCCCTCCTCCAAGCCTCCCCCAGCATCAGCCTCCCTCCTCCCAGCCTCCCCCAGCATCAGCCTCCCTCCTCCCAGCCTCCCCCAGCATCAGCCTCCCTCCTCCCAGCCTCCCCCAGCATCAGCCTCCCTCCTCCCAGCCTCCCCCAGCATCAGCCTCCCTCCTCCCAGCCTCCCCCAGCATCAGCCTCCCTCCTCCCAGCCTCCCCCAGCATCAGCCTCCCTTCTCCCAGCCTCCCCCAGCATCAGCCTCCCTTTTCCCAGCCTCCCCCAGCATCAGCCTCCCTCAGCATCAGCCTCCCCCAGCATCAGCCTCCCAGCCTTTCCCAGCATCAGCCTCCCGCCTCCCCCAGCATCAGCCTCCCGCCTCCTCCCAGCATCAGCCTCTCTCCTCCCAGCCTCCCACAGCATCAGCCTCTCTCCTCCCAGCCTCCCACAGCATCAGCCTCTCTCCTCCCAGCCTCCCACAGCATCAGGCTCTCTCCTCCCAGCCTCCCACAGCATCAGCCTCCCTCCTCCCAGCCTTTCCCAGCATCAGCCTCCCTCCTCCCAGCCTCCCCCAGCATCAGCCTCCCTCCTCCCAGCCTCCCCCAGCATCAGCCTCCCTCCTCCCAGCCTCCCCCAGCATCAGCCTCCCTCCTCCCATCCTCCCCCAGCATCAGCCTCCCTTCTCCCAGCCTCCCCCAGCATCAGCCTCCCTCAGCATCAGCCTCCCTTCTCATCAGCCTCCCTCCTCATCAGCCTCCCTCCTCATCAGCCTCCCCCTCCCCCTCCCAGCCTCCCCAAGCATCAGCCTCCCTCCTCCCAGCCTCCCTCAGCATCAGCCTCCCTCCTCCAAGCCTCACCTTCCCCCTCCCAGCCTCCCCCAGCATCAGCCTCTCTCCTCCCAGCCTCCCCCAGCCTCAGCCTCCCTCCTCCCAGCCTCCCCCAGCCTCAGCCTCCCTCCTCCGAGCCTCCCCCAGCATCAGCCTCCCTCCTCCCAGCCTCCCCCAGCATCAGCCTCCCTCCTCCCTCAGCATCAGCCTCCCTCCAAGCCTCCCTCAGCATCAGCTTCCCTCCTCCAAGCCTCACCCTCCCAGCCTCCCCCAGCATTAGCCTCTCTCCTCCCAGCCTGCCCCAGCATCAGCCTCCCCAAGCCTCAGCCTCCCTCCTCCCCCAACCTCAGCCTCCCTCCTCCCCCAGCCTCAGACTCCCTCAGCCTCCCTCCTCCAAGTCTCCCTCAGCATCAGCTTCCCTCCTCCAAGCCTCACCCTCCCCCTCCCAGCCTCCCCCAGCATCAGCCTCCCTCAGCATCAGCCTCCCCCTCCCAGCCTCCCCCAGAATCAGCCTCTCTTCTCCCAGCCTCCCCCCCAGCTTCAGCCTCTCTCTCCCCCCAGCCTCAGCCTCTCTCTCCCCCCAGCCTTAACCTCTCTCTCCCCCCAGCCTCCCCCCCAGCCTCAGCCTCTCTCCCCCCAGCCTCAGCCTCCCTCTCTTCCCAGACTCCCCCAGCCTCAGCCTCTTTCTCTTCCCAGCCTCATTCTTTCTTCCCAGCCTCCCCCCAGCCTCAGCCTCTCTCTCTTCCCAGCCTCCCCCCAGCCTCAGCCTCTCTCTTCCCAGCCTCCCCCCAGTCTCAGTTTCTCTCTCTTCCCAGCCTCAGCCTCTCTCTTCCCAGCCTCCCCTCAGCCTCTCTCTTCCCAGCCTCTCTCTTCCCAGCCTCAGCCTCTCTCTCTCTTCCCAGCCTCCCTCTCTTCCCAGCCTCCCCCCAGCCTCAGCCTCTCTCCCCCCAGCCTCCCCTTGCATGATTACAGTGGACAAAAAGAGGCATCGCAATTTGCAACGATCATCAACTAACCTGTAAGGAGCCCATACATTCTAGGCTCTGCCTCTGCCTTACCTGCTCCTGTGCTCGCCGCCCTGCTCTGGCTGGCTCCTCTCCTGGGTTGCTCCAGCTGAAGACGCGTCCTCCTCCGCGGCGTGTGTCATCTGCAGGATTGGACGCTGCAGCATGGGGCAGTGAGCTGACTGTCGCGCCCGCGCGCCTCTGACCCCGGAAGTGCAGGCCATGGAACTTCCGGGGTTAGTCAGCTCACTATGCCTGGCGCCCGCCATGTATTTAAATAGACAGGAGAAGTGCGCCTGTCCTCCCAAACAACCCCCCCCCCCCGGAACACAGCCGAGTGTAACGGAGGGAGGGACGGGGGGCGGGGATGTAAAAAAAAAAAAAAAAAAAAATTATATATATTTTTTTTTTTTTTTTTTTTTTTTTTTTTTTTTTTTTTTGCTGCCAGAAAGTGCCGCCCCCCGCAACGTGCAGCCCTAGGCACGGGACCACGGGTGCCTAGTGGCAAATACGGCCCTGAATATATATATATACACATACACACAAGCACATATACTATACACACAGACACAGACTATTTCTGCACAGACATACATACTGTATACTGTATGCACACACATACTATAAATACACACACATGCACATATATTATACATACACACACAGGTACATACACATAGTATTTATGCATAGAGATACATATACTGTATGCTCACACACATCATATATACATTCACATACACACATATATAGACATACACATGCACAATTATATACAGTAGAAGCTACGTATGTATGTATGTATGTAAAAGCAAACAGACAGATCCAAGAATTATATACTCACCTCTCTGTTTCTTCATAGGTTGCTGATGACCCGTGGAGTTTTTCCTGCTCTTCTCCTGCTGTGGAGATGTGCAGCCTCCATCTTCCTGCTGCCCCTCAGCTCTTACCTCCACTCCTGCAGAAATCAGCTCCACACACAGAACTTTAGGAATCAGCTGCTACTCTGGCTGCGGCCTTCAACATCTCCCATTGCTCTGAGCTGGTGGAGGGGCAGAGTGTCCTGCAAAGCTGCACGGGAACATAGAAAAGGCCTCTTACTGGTTCCAGGGCTCATCGGCACTCAGCAGTTTCCTGGTGAGTGAGTCTAACCCAAAAATATATAATACTTATTACTGTGCATGGATGGCATCCTTTAGTTGTGAGGGCTCTCTGTGCCCCAGTACAATTGCACAGGCTTTATGTCAGCCACTGAAGTCCTCACCTCTCCTCGTTCCCCCGCTGCTCCGGTCAGTGTCCTCCCGTCATGAGCTCTGTTGTCTCAGCTCAACAGCGTGCAGTGAGGATGTCACCACCATCTGCCAGTGCATGCACTTGGGGAAAATGAAGAAGAATGGAGTGGAGCGCTCCTCTCCATTCTTCATCATTGCCGGCTGAGGGGGACCCAGCGCCACTGCTGACACTGGGCACCCCGACTCACAGGCACATAACGTATGCGTGCTCTGTCACTGAACAGCGCAGCTCCTCTCACACAGAGTGGAGCCGGCTGCTGATTTGCAGGGCAGGCGCCAGGCCCCTAATCTGCCGGGCCCGGTCGCAATGGCGACCTCTGCAATTGCGGTAGTTATGCCCCTGCCATCATCTTTTAAAGGCTGGACAGGGCTGAAATAAGTCATTAGTAACCTATCACCCTAGCAGCAGTTCACAGGCCAGCAGGAATTAACTCCTGCTAGACTGATCACCAGCGAGCACAAAACTGGTCGACACCCGTCTCTGACTGCGCAACTCAAAAGCTCTAGGTGGCATGTCAGACTCTGCGAATGTGACGCCCTGGCAAAACCAGGTTGTCACAGAGACTGCACAAATCTTCCAGGTGCAGAACTCCATTCTCCTTGGCATACCAACACAAACCCACAGCCAGGTACACAACATCAGCCAGCAAAGCCTAGTCACCCCCATGAATATAGGGACACACCAGTGGGCGGAGCCAAGTGGATGGTGATGTCGCGGGCGGAGGAGGGGACGCTACGCTCTCCCACTGCTCGGGTCCGGCTGCCGCTGCTGCTGCGGCCTGCTGCGGCTCGGTGGCTCGAGCGATGGGCCGGATCCCGGGGACTCGAGCGGCGCTCCTCGCCCGTGAGTGAAGGGGGATTGATTTTTGGGGTTGTTTATTGTCCGTGACGCCACCCACGGTTGTGGTGATTGTGTGGACACCACCGCTGCTCTGTATGGGGATCCCGGGAGCGGTGACAGGGAGCAGCAAAGTTGTTGGTTCTCCCCTCCGTGGGTAGGGGGTGGTTGTCCCGGGGCCCAGTGATGAGGTGGGGGATGAGGGATGGCGGGGCCGGTGCAGGGCTTTGTGGGTTGCAGGGATGTGGGGGCAGCGCTGTGCCTCACGGCACTGTGGTACTCACTCAGCCTGAGACGGGGACACAGTTCTCGGTAAAACACACGGCTGGAAAGACGGTTCCCACAGACGGCTGCTGTTGCTTTTCCCCAGTAGTTGACGGTGACGGTCCCTTTTCCTGCACCTAAGTCTATGTTGGTAGCGATGGGTTCCCACCGGTAACCCGCTTCCCGGCTTGGATATGGGCCGGAGGAGCCCCTCTTTGCCCGCAGGCGCTGGCCCTGAGAAACTGGTGCCTTGGCAATGGCGGTGTCTCTCTCCTACGGTTGGACTGTTGCCTTCAATCGGGACTTAGTTGTTGGGAGACCCAGGAGGTCCCCTTCACTGACGGATTTGGCAAATTCACGGCGACTCCCAGCCCTGCCGGGATCCGAAAGGCCCCTGCCAATGGTGCTGGCTTCTCTTCGTATACCGTTCTGGTAGCGCCGGGCCACCACCGGTCCACGGTCCTTTCGGCAACCTCCGATCAGCCTCTCCTGCAGACGGTCACCGCCGTCTGCTGACCCCGCTGTCTCAGTCCGGGGCACGCACCCGGACCAACTCCAGGCTTCCTCAACTGTCACTTTCTCTTCCACTTTTACTCCTCTCTCTTGTTCCTCTACCACTTCACTCTAACTTCAACTTCAGCTCTCACTAAACTGCCTGGTTTTCCCGCCTCCAGGGCTGTGTACTCCTCGGTGGGCGGAGCCAACCGCCTGGCCCACCCCCTGATGTGAACATCAGCCCCTGGAGGAAGGCAACAAGGATTTTTGGTTTAGCTTTGGTGTACCTATCCGGGGTGTAGGGTGTGGTGATGTCATGACCTGTGACCCCTGGCTTGCCCAGGGCGTCACATTCCCCCTTAGCAAAATGCAGACCGTCCGTGGGCTGCCCGTCCAACACCGGTTTTATTTTTCTGAAAAGATAAAAAAAACATAATACAAATAAAAAAACATCATCCCACAACGGGAGGCACTTTTCTTAAATGTTACGGTAACATTTTAACGGTTGCTACTGCCGCTCTCTCCCACCCAAGTAACCTGGCCCTGATGCTGCCTCTAAGAAACAGGCAGCACCCCTTGACCCCAGTCCTGAACCAGTTACCCGAGCGGGATCTGTCCTTCCCCTCCAGAGGGTAGCCACCGGTTCCGGTGGTGGCTGGGCCCCAGCCTGCTCCACTGCGGGCCCTCCCTCCAACCTGCCTCTCCGGAGGCGGTAACGGTTAGCTGCAACAAAACATTTTATTTACATGCCACTAATGTTTGTGGTTGCCCTGCAAGTTCTCAACTAGTTCTGCAACTAGATGGTCCCTTCGGGGACAACAATGCCGTCAACGGCCGGTTCCAAATCACGGTTAATAAGGTGAACTTCGGTTGATCACTCATTTTCATTCTTTAAACTCTTCAAACTTTTAAACACACACACTTCCTCCCCCCTTTTAAAGAACGGTTTCCCTGTACCTAAGTGGGGGCCTACCTAGGTTGGGACGGGTGGACCTCCAGGGTCCGGTGTAAGTGGGGCTAGGCAGTGGGGCAGAGGGAACAATCAGTTCCTCTTCCCTGTTATCGTGTGGGGCAGGCGGAGACATAGGGGAGCTGGGCACAGGTTCATCCCTGGGCACTGGCACTGGTTCTGGCTCACGGTTGACCACCTCCATCGCTTCTTCATCCACGGGTTGTGGGAACAGTATCACTGGAAGAATCACCGCGCCGTTCTGTGTAGGCCAGTCTGCTGGGAAGTCACCCATCACAGTGTGGATCACCTCTTTTGCCTTCTCTGCTGGTGGAGGAATCGGTACTTCAGCCGTTGCCCTCAATGCTGGTGGGCACCTTTTCAGATGGTCCCGGGAAACCGTGGCCAAAGTGCCCCCTTGGTCACGACTGATTTGGTAGGCCTTCCCATCTTCCCATCCTGTGGGCTGTATGACGTATGGGGTTTGTTCCCATTGATCATCCAGCTTGTGGGTTCTCCTCTTCCGCTTCAGCACTACATCTCCGGGCTGAACAGGGCCAGCAGACGCCTTTTGATTGAAGCGCTGCTCCTGCTGTTCCCGACTCCGACTCAAGTTCTTCTCGACATATTCTTGAATCTGCCGGTATTGTACCCTCCGCCGAGTTTCCCATTCGGCTGTCGAAGGGAGTGCTTCTCGGGCCTCCAATCCCATGTCCAGATCCACCGGTAGCCGACCGGGCCGAGCCCTCATCAGGTATGCTGGGGCGCACTTCGTCGAACTGGAAGGGGGTGTTGTTGTACATATCGACCAAGTCGGGTAGCTTCTCTGGCCACAGGTTCCGCTCTTCCAGCGGTAACGTCTTGAGGAGTCCCAGGACCAAGTGGTTCATCTTCTCACACATGCCGTTGGTCTGGGCATGGTAAGGGGTGGTCCGGATCTTCTTGCAGCCGTACAACTGGCAGAACTCATGGAACACCTCCGCTTCAAAGGCCGGGCCTTGGTCAGTAAGTACTTTCTCTGGGTATCTATGTGGTCGGCAGAAATAAGCCTGGAACGCTCTAGCGGCAGTATGACCAGTTAGGTCCTTGACTGGGACAACCACCATGAACCTCGAATAGTGGTCTACTATGGTCAACGCGTAGGTGTACCCACTTCGGCTGGGGGTGAGCTTGACATGGTCCAGGGCGACCAGCTCCAGCGGCTGATGTGTAATGATCGGGTGTAGGGGCGCCTTCTGGCTGGCCTTGTCCTTCCTCCTCAGCGTGTAAGGACCGCAATCTCGGCACCAGGCCTCTACAGACTCCCGCATCCCACTCCAATAGAACCGCTCTCTCAACAGCATCTCCAGCTTCTTCCATCCGAAGTGTCTGGCACCATCATGGTATGCTTGCAGAACAGTGGGCACATCAGCTTGGGGAATAACCAGCTGGCGGATTTTCTCATGAGTCTTCGGGTTGATCAGCTCACGGTACAACTTCCCTTGATGTAGATACAGCCGAGTCCGTTCCTTCCACAAGCGTTGGGCTTCAGCGGCAGGGTCCATCCCAGCAGCGCCTTGCTCCACCAGGGTCTTGACTAGGCGGACAGCGGGCGCCTGGTTTTGAGCTTCCTGCCACTCCTGACTGGGCAGTGGATCCAGGTTCACCCGTTGTTGGTGGACATGTAACTTCTCCGTTGGTGGCTGGTGAAATGCAGGCAACTCGATCTCTTCGAGGTCGTCATCCTCGCACCCTTCTTCTGACAAGTGGGGCATCCGAGAGAGTGCATTAGCATTAATGTTGACACGACCGGCCCTGTATTTGATTGTGAAGTCATAGTTGGCTAGCCTGGCCACCCACCGCTGCTCCAACGCGCCCAACTTGGCCGTGTCCAGGTGAGTCAACGGATTGTTATCCGTGAAAGCGGTGAATTTTGCTGCGGCCAAGTAGTGGCGGAACCGCTCGGTGATAGCCCATACCAGTGCCAGGAGCTCAAGCTTGAAGGAGCTGTAGTTCTCAGGGTTCCTTTCAGTCGGCCGGAGCTTTCGGCTAGCATAAGCAATCACTTTTTCCTTCCCGTCCTGGACCTGGGATAGGACTGCCCCTAAACCCACATTGCTGGCATCTGTGTAGAGGATGAATGGGCAGCCGTAGTCAGGGTACGCTAGGACCTCCTCTCCGGTCAAGGCCGCTTTCAGCTGGCGGAGGGATTCCTCATGCCTTTCTTCCCACACCAGTGGGGCTCCGATGGGTCTACCACCTTTGGTCTGTCCCACGAGGAGGTCTTGCATGGGGGCAGCCATCTTCGTGTACCCCTTGATGAAGCGTCGGTAGTACCCCACCAGACCCAGAAACTGCCTTACTTCTCTCACTGTGGTTGGTCTCGGCCAGTCTTGGATGGCAGTAATTTTCTCGGGGACGGGGGCGACACCTTCTGCACTCACTACATGCCCCAGGTACTGCACTCTGGGTTTCAGTAGATGACACTTAGAGGGCTTCAACTTCATCCCGTATTTGGCAAGGGACGCGAACACCTCGGCCAGGTGCTCCAGATGGGCTTCATACGTCTGAGAGTACACAATCACATCATCCAGGTATAACAGGACGGTCTCGAAGTTTAGATGTCCCAGACAGCACTCCATCAGCCGTTGGAAGGTTCCAGGGGCGTTGCACAGCCCGAACGGCATACTATTGAATTCACAGAGCCCCATTGGGGTGGTGAAGGCGGTTTTCTCCCGGTCCTCCGGTGCCACTGCCACTTGCCAGTACCCACTGGTGAGGTCAAGGGTAGAGAAGTAATTTGCAGTTCTCAGTGCAGCCAAAGACTCTTCAATACGGGGCAGTGGGTAAGCATCTTTATGCGTTATCTGGTTAATCTTCCGGTAGTCCACACACATCTGCATGGTGCCATCCTTCTTCTTGACTAGTACCAACGAGGTGGCCCAGGGACTACAGCTGTCCCGAATAACCCCTGCCTCTTTCATGTTCCTCAACATATCTTTGGCACATTGGTAATGCGCAGGGGGAATAGGCCTGTACCTCTCTTTGATAGGGGGGTGCTCACCGGTGGGGATGTGGTGTTGGACCCCTTTGATCTGCCCAAAGTCTAATGGATGTTTGCTGAAAACTTGTGTGACGCCCTGGGCAAGCTAGGGGTCACAGGTCACAACACCACCACACCCCACACTCCAGGTAGGCACATCACAGCTAACCAGAAATCCTTGTTGCCTTCCTCCAGAGGCTGATGATTCACACCAGGGAGTGGGCCAGGCGGTCGGCTCCGCCCACCAAGGAGATCACAGCTCTGGAGGCGGGAAGGACCAGGCAGAGTAGCCCGGGGAGGGCAAGAGTGAACAGGAGTCCAGTGAGGGACTTGAGTAAACAACAGAGAAGTGAAAGTGAAGGAAGTGGTAAAGGAGGAGAGCAAGAAGTGGTGACAGAGCAGAGAGTGTGCAAAGCCTGAAGGGCCCAGCTTTGTGTAGGGCCAGAACAGCAAGGTCAGCGACGGCGGTGACTGTCTGGAGGGGGACCGTTTGGAAGTTCCTGGAAGGACCCCGTTGGCTGTGTGCCCGGTGGTCTGGAGCAGTGTTCCGAAGGACAGTCAGCACCAGGGCAGGGGCCTCTCGGACCCTGGCAAGGCTAGGAGTCGCCAAATTTGCCGAATCCGTCAGTGAAGGGGACGTAGATCCCCCAACAACCAAGTCCCGATTGAAGGCAACAGCCCAACCTGAAGCAGAGAGACACCGCCACGGCACCAGTTTCTCAGGGCCAGCGCCTGCGGGCAAAGTGTAGAGCTCCTCCTCCTCCAAAGTGTAGAGCTCCTAAGGAGCCGACAAAGCTGGGCCTGGAGATCGCGGAGAGGGAGAGAAGGAAAGCCGAGCTGGTGGCCCAAGACATTCGGGAGAAGGAAAATCTTCGGCAGGCGACCTTCCGTGTCCGGGGCCCGTTGTATGAAGGGCAGGTGAGGCGGTTTGATGTCCGCCGGGGCTACGGATTCATATACGAACCGGGCCTGGAGGCCGAGGTGTTTGTGGCCCGGCGGGACGTGAATGCCCATCTGCCCGAGGAGCATCCTGGCCGTAACCTTATACCGGGAGACATGGTGCGGTATACCCGGCACTGCGGAGAGAGGGGGTGGTTTGCCCTGGATGTAAAGCTCAGGGGCAGCAACGAGAGCAGGGTGAGCTCTGCACCCCCTCCCTCGGATGACGCAGCAGAAGGACCGGAGTAGGGCAGCGGATGCCCGTTGCACCGTCCCCGTTGGGACCACCACTGAGTTGTTGTTTGTTTAAAAGTTTTGGAAAGAATGATAAGGAAAATGAAAATTAACCGAAGTTTATCTGATTGTCTGCTGTGATTTGCAACCGGCTGGAGCCGGCACCGTTGTCCCCGTGGGGACCGTTTAAAAATGCATGGGAACTATCCATGGACAAGCCCGTGAACTTGCAGGGCAACCACAGACGTTAGTGGCTTGTAAATATGTTGGTTACCGTTACCGTTTTCCGCAGTGCCGCCTCCGGAGAGGCAGGTTGGAGGGAGGGCCCTCAGCAGAGCAGGCTGGGGCCCAGCCACCAAAGGAACCGGTGGCTACCCTCTGGAGGGGAAGGACAGATCCCGCTCGGGTAACTTGTGCTGGACTGTGGGTCAAGGGGTGCTGCCTGGGTTTTAGGGGCAGCATCAGGGCCAGGTTGCTTGGGTGGGAGAGAGCGGAAACCGTAACCGTTAACCGTTGCAACGTTTAAGAAATGTGCCTCCCGTCTTGGGAAGAGTTATTAAAAATGTTATATGTTGATTTTCCAAATGTTATCTTTTTCAGAAAAATAAAACCGGTGTAGGACGGCAGCCCGCGGACGGTCTGCATTTTGCTAAGGGGGAATGTGACGCCCTGGGCAAGCCAGGGGTCACAGGTCACAACACCACCACACCCCACACTCCAGGTAGGCACATCACAGCTAACCAGAAATCCTTGTTGCCTTCCTCCAGAGGCTGATGATTCACACCAGGGGGTGGGCCAGGCGGTTGGCTCCGCCCACCAAGGAGATCACAGCTCTGGAGGCGGGAAGGACCAGGCAAAGTAGCCCGGGGAGGGCAAGAGTGAACAGGAGTCCAGTGAGGGACGAGCTTGAGTAAACAACAGAGAAGTGAAAGTGAAGGAAGGAAAAGTGGTAAAGGAGGAGAGCAAGAAGTGGTGACAGAGCAGAGAGTGTGCAAAGCCTGAAGGGCCCAGCTTTGTGTAGGGCCAGAACAGCAAGGTCAGCGACGGCGGTGACTGTCTGGAGGGGGACCGTTTGGAAGTTCCTGGAAGGACCCCGTTGGCTGTGTGCCCGGTGGTCTGGAGCAGTGTTCCGAAGGACAGTCAGCACCAGGGCAGGGGCCTCTCGGACCCTGGCAAGGCTAGGAGTCGCCAAATTTGCCGAATCCGTCAGTGAAGGGGACGTAGATCCCCCAACAACCAAGTCCCGATTGAAGGCAACAGCCCAACCTGAAGCAGAGAGACACCACCACCGCCACGGCACCAGTTTCTCAGGGCCAGCGCCTGCGGGCAAAGTGTAGAGCTCCTCCGGCCCAGATTGCAGTCGGAGAGCGGGTAACCGGAGGGAATCCACCGCTACCATCAGTCAAACATAGGTGCAAGGAAGAGGGACATCACCGTCAACTACCGGGAGTGCAGGTGCAGCCATCTGTGGGACCGTCCTACCAGCCGTTTGGTTTACCGTACAAACTGTGTCCAAGTCTCAGGCTGAGTGAGTACCACAGTGCCACAAGGCACAGCGCTGCCCCCGCGTCCCTGTGCCCACCAGGCCCCGCACCTCCATCTCCACCCCCGGGATCACCAACCCCTACCCACGGAGGGGCAACACAACACCTGGCTGCTCCGCATCACCATCCCCGGGACCCCCGAATTGAGCAGCGGTGGCGAAATCACCACAACCGTGGGTGGCGTCACGAACTATAACAATCCCCCACACCCAACCACAAATCCCCTTTCACTCACGGGCGAGGAGTGTCGCTCGAGAAACCCTGGGATCCGGCCCACAGCTCGAGCCACCACTGAGCAGCTGCCGGACCCGAGCAGAAGGGGTGAGCGCGGTGTGCTGACACCCTCCTCCCCGCCCGCGACACTTGCTCATACTCCCGCACCACCCTGTATACCCCTTCTTTGTGATGTGTAGGGGTATCATCAGTGCCCACGTGTAGCTGTTGGTGCCACTCATTTAACTCCCCTTGGGGCAGGTGAGTGCTGGTAGTAGGTGGGGAGACTGGGGGAGCTGCCTCGTGGATGGTGTGGGGATCCAGGGTGAGCAACTTTTCAAGGGTGGCATACCGGGGAAGCCTGACTTCTTCCTCCCCACAGTTCAGCACCCTCACGGGCACTCTCCCCTTCTTTACATCTACCACCCCTCGGGCGGCCATTACAGTGGGCCAGTGCTCGGAGGGCATGGGCTCTATTATGGCAGGGTAGTCACGCCACTGAGGCCCTACTGCTGCTCTACACCAAATCATCATCTCACTCCTAGGGGGCACAATCAACGGAGCAGCATCCATCACTCTCACTCCACCAATCTCTCCTCCTGTTGAGTTTACATGCTGGCGGTACATCAAGGCTCGGATCTCACGCTGCACAGCTCTCTGTCGGCTCCCCGCCGCCGTGGCGGCCAGCTGCTGCAGTAGGGCCAACACATCACCCATACAGTGCTCCATCACATTGGTTCCTAGCACTATCTTCGGGTTATGATCACTGGGTTCATTCATGATCACAATAATACCCTGGTGTTGCAGTTCAGCTCGCCCCACTGTCATAGCCACTTGTTTATACCCCACTTGGGTCAATGGGAGTCCATCAGCAGCAATCAGTGTTATACTAGTATCTGGGGGAGCCAGCTCGTCTGTCCCCCAATACCGTTGGTATAATGTGTATGGTATGGTGGTTACCTGTGATCCAGTGTCCAAGAGAGCCATCACCGGTATGCCGTCCACAGCCACGGGGATGATGGGACGGACCCCGATATACCGGTCCCGCCAGTCTGGGGGGCCACGGGGTTCTACTCCTGAGGATTGGCCCGTGGCCCCAGGGGTTGCTCGTTTAACGGGCACTGTCGGAAGTAATGGCCAGGCTTGCTGCACTTGCAGCAGGTTGGAGGTCTGTTCCGCGAGTTGTTAGCACTTCTCCGCTGCATCCAGGGAACATCCTCAGGGCTGTCGGCGAGCTGTATCTTGGTTGGAGGCTGGGATCTGGTCAAAGGTTGGAGTGCAGCGAGAATCTTGGCGAGGTCTCCGTCCATGCGGCGGACCTGGGCTGCCAGTTCTTCCATCGTGCTGCTTGGAGCTGTAGGTATTGGAGAGGCTGGTAGGGCAGGGGCCACCACGACGGGGGCCGTCTCAATTGGCCACGGGGCTGGCTCCAAGATTTCTGAAGCTGGGGGTTGCAGTGCTTTAATGGCCCGTTCCTTTAACACAGCAAAGTCCACATCAGGGTGTTCCAGGGCCCACAGCCGGAGTTGTTTGCGATCCTCAGAGGACCTCATCCCCTGCACAAATTGCTCTACTAACATCTTGTTGCTGTCCGCCTCATTGATAGTGTCCACCCGCTTTAGTGTGCGGAGGGCGGTTTGCAGACGTAAAGCGTAGTCCCGAATGCTATCCACAGACCATTGCCGGCACTGGTAAAACTGCATCCTCAGCTCAGCTTCGGTACGGGTCTCAAAGGCAGTCTGTAGCTTCTCAAAGATGGTGGCTACAGAGAACCGGTCCCCTTCGGCCCAGGTCTCCGCCTCCTGCTCAGCCGCGCCGGTTAGCTGGCCCAGCACTACCGCTGCACGTTGCTTATCGGTCAGGGGGTACAATTCCAGAAGCGGATTAAGCTTTTTCCGGAAGACCTGTAAAGCATCAGGTTTCCCGTCATACTGCGGTAGCCAGGTAGCTCCGGGTACATAGGGCAAGGAGAACGGCATCACCTGAGTGAGAGCGAGGGCCGCGGCACCTCCTGCCAGCACGGCCGGGACCTGGGCAGGCCCATTCCCATCCACGGGTGCCACTGCGGCTGCGACCACCGCTCCTCCAGCGGCTCCGTCGGGCTCAGACATCTTGTTTCCGTCCCCCTTAGCCTCTTTCCGGCCCCTCCTCCATCGGGGCGGGGTTTTGGCCTTCGCGCCTCCACTACTCGAGAAGACGCTCGAGCGGGAACTTTTCGCGCCAAAGATGGCGACTTCCGAAATTTTTCGGCCGGACACCTCCGGCGGTCACAAGGCGCACCTCTACCCAACGGCAGAGCGGTAAGATCCTGTTCGTGACGCCAAGTTGTCGCGGGCGGAGGAGGGGACGCTACGCTTTCCCACTGCTCGAGTCCGGCTGCCGCTGCTGCTGCGGCCTGCTGCGGCTCGGTGGCTCGAGCGATGGGCCGGATCCCTGGGACTCGAGCGGCGCTCCTCGCCCATGAGTGAAAGGGGATTTGGTTTTTGGGGTTGTTTATTGTCCGTGATGCCACCCATGGTTGTGGTGATTGTGTGGACACCACCGCTGCTCTGTATGGGGATCCCGGGAGCGGTGACAGGGAGCAGCAAAGTTGTTGGTTCTCCCCTCCGTGGGTAGGGGGTGGTTGTCCCGGGGCCCAGTGATGAGGTGGGGTATGAGGGATGGCGGGGCCGGTGCAGGGCTTTGTGGGTTGCAGGGATGCGGGGGCAGCGCTGTGCCTCACGGCACTGTGGTACTCACTCAGCCTGAGACGGGGACACAGTTCTCGGTAAAACACACGGCTGGAAAGACGGTTCCCACGGACGGCTGCTGTTGCTTTTCCCCAGTAGTTGACGGTGACGGTCCCTTTTCCTGCACCTAAGTCTATGGTGTTTTATAACAGTTTTCATAAATAGGGGGGAATCACAGTAAGCCATGTTACAACCTAGTGTTCTCAAGTGATGATCCCCCGATCTTACCAAATATACACATACTCCTCATCATATTGAAACAATGTGATACCACACAATGGAGTTTTATGCTTACTTTATTGAAAAAAGGTGTCAAACAATCACCAACACAAACAGTGTAGACATACTGATAATAAAAGGCTAAAAGAAGTAACCCTGCTGTGTAGTGGTCCGGATATAACAAAAGTACAGCCCGCACTTAATTTTGTTTGGGATGGTAAACTTACTATCACATTATTAGTTAATGATTGAAGACTATACCCATACAGTGCAGGGGATTTAGCATAATCCCCCCAGGGGTCTGAACATAATGGTACAGCGTAATGAATATAAACCGCAATAGGTGGTTACTCATATATCCAAGACAAAGAACACCCTTGCAGCGGACAAATATGCCAAAACATACCAGATTAGTCAGACGAATGGGGGTATATCCAGGATCACAGGCCCGACGCGCGTTTCGGCTACCTTTCTCAAGGGCCGTTACACGTTGTCTGTAAGCCGCCAAGTTTTGCCTTTAAATACCACATAGGTCCACCTCCGTCCGCCCACCTATGACGTCTTAGTTGCGCTCACCTGCGGCAAGACCCGGGTATTGTCTACACACATCCGGCGGCAGGACACGACAATCCACGCATGCGCCGGAGCCGAAGCTCCGTGACGTCATTAGCGCATGCGCGGGATCGTAAAAGAAGCCGCCGGGCATATGCACCCAAGCGTCACGCCTGCAACGTGAGCGCAGGTACGTCAGTAAAGGGGGCGGATCGGAAAGCAGATAGGAAAACAAACAAAATTAAGTGCGGGCTGTACTTTTGTTATATCCGGATCACTACACAGCAGGGTTACTTCTTTTAGCCTTTTATTATCAGTATGTCTACACTGTTTGTGTTGGTGATTGTTTGACACCTTTTTTCAATAAAGTAAGCATAAAACTCCATTGTGTGGTATCACATTGTTTCAACCTAAGTCTATGGTGGTAGCGATGGGTTCCCACCGGTAACCCGCTCCCCGGCTTGGATATGGGCCGGAGGAGCCCCTCTTTGCCCGCAGGCGCTGGCCCTGAGAAACTGGTGCCTTGGCGGTGGCGGTGTCTCTCTCCTACGGATGGACTGTTGCCTTCAATCGGGACTTAGCTGTTGGGAGACCCAGGAGGTCCCCTTCACTGACGGATTTGGCAAATTCACGGCGACTCCCAGCCCTGCCGGGATCCGAAAGGCCCCTGCCAATGGTGCTGGCTTCTCTTCGTATACCGTTCCCGTACCGCCGGGCCACCACCCGTCCACGGTCCTTTCGGCAACCTCCGATCAGCCTCTCCTGCAGACGGTCACCGCCGTCTGCTGACCCTGCTGTCTCAGTCCGGGGCATGCACCCGGACCAACTCCAGGCTTCCTCAACTGTCACTTTCTCTTCCACTTTTACTCCTCTCTCTTGCTCCTCTACCACTTCACTCTAACTTCAACTTCAGCTCTCACTAAACTGCCTGGTTTTCCCGCCTCCAAGTCTGTGTACTCCTCAGTGGGCAGAGCCAACCGCCTGGCCCACCCCCTGGTGTGAACATCAGCCCCTGGAGGAAGGCAACAAGGATTTTTGGTTTAGCTTTAGTGTACCTATCCGGGGTGTAGGGTGTGGTGATGTCATGACCTGTGACCCCTGGCTTGCCCAGGGCATCACAGTGACGCCCACCTAGGGGTTCTGAGGTGTCTTGGGAGGGAACAAGATAGTTAAGCTTGGACAGAGAACAAGAGAGGAGTGTGAAGTGACAGGGTGGTCAGGGGTTGGAGCCCCTGGACTACCGGACTACTGACTAGGTGGCAGTCAGCAGACAGAGCCACAGGCGACGGAGATCCGGTTGCGGGAAACCTTAAGTGGACCGGGGCAGGGTTGTAGCCCGCCGGTGTCAACAGCGGGAATTCGGTCCGGAGGCCGGGCACAGTCGAGGTACCTGGACCCTAGAGCAAGGACAGCTTCAAGCACCTTTCTAATTGACCAGAGGGGGACAAGATTAAAGGTATTGTCCCACAGGAGGCCCAGATAGAGCGAGAGAGAAGCCCAACGAGGGGAATAGGGCTCCGCAATTGCCTGCTAAGATCTCACGGGTCAGTTCTCGTGGGCCACAGCTCCCTACACACAAAAATCACCGGGAGTGGACTTCCCCGTTTCAATCGGAGTAGTCAAATTAAGGACACAAACACTAAGTGCAGGAGAAAGGGACCCCTGTTTGCTGTACAAGGGTGTGGGACCCGAATACACCCGCCAGAGGTTACTGGTCACTGGCAATTTGGTTTACCATTTGGACTCTGTGTGAATTCTTCCAGAACTGTGAGTACACCAATACCACCCGGTCCAACCCTGCAGAATACGCTCTGCAGCATCCTTCCCCATACACCTGGGTCCCGGGAAAAAACCTCCCCTACCCTTGGAGGGGATACCATCCTGCTGCCCCGCTCTATCCGCCCCGGGCGTCCCATACCAAGGCAGTGGTGGTGTCACCAATCATCACCACAACCCACGGGTGGCGTCACTGACAAACTCTCCCCTGTAAATAACCCCTTTTATATAGTTGTGAGGACGGACGGCTGCAAGAGCCCCAGATTCGGCCACCACTCGAGCCGCAGCCATGATCCTGGATCCGAGCGTTCCGAGTAGCCCCCCTGCAGTGGTCTGTGTCCCATCCGCAACATGAACAGGGTCAGAAGTCACCATGACACCTGGTAAGTATAGAGCAGAAAACCACATTACTGTTCCTAGGCAGAGATCTAATGAAAACTTCACGGTCTGCCATCTTTGTGTTCCTACCCTGTCCTGCCAGAAAAAAGGCTTAATAGATCAGTCAATACTCTGCAGAAGCATTTCAATGTATTGTAACATTGATCACAGGGAGAAAGAAAAAATAGAAAAAAAATAGTTTAAATTATTTCTTATGACTATTCAAGAGGAAAAAAAAATAACTCAACCCCATTTTCTTTTTCTGTAAAAAAACAAAATCTATAAAAATAGAACACAAAAATTGTTGTTTAAGTCTCTTTATCTCTTCCCAAAAAAAACGTAATTAAAACCAATAAAAATGCTGCCAATAAAAACCTCCTGATCAGCTCTCAAACATCTCAATGGAAAAATATAAAATCAAGGATCTTAGAACATAGTGAAACAATAGGTATTGCCGTATCTGTGAAAGTTCAAACCTTTAAAATTTCCCATTATTTATCCTGAGCAACATTAAAAGTATACCCCAAAATGGTGCCAATAAAAAAAAATATAGCTCGCCAGCAAAACAAAAACAAGAAAAGTATAGGTCTGAGAAAATGGTGACAGAAATTGGTATTAAACCGTGAAAAGTTATTGTTCATTTTTCAATGCATTACAATGGATGGTAAAATAAATGGTGACATTGAAAATGTGAACGTGCCTAACATAAACCGAACAAACCTTCATATGACTCATAATAGTAAAAATAATGTCTCTGAGAAGATGGGGAAGAAAACAATAAAACATTCTATTCCTTATGGGTTAAAGGGAACCTGTCAGGTCAAATATGCACCCAGACCCACAAGCAGTTCTGTGTGTATATTGCTAATCCCTGCCTAACCATCCCTGTATACATTAGCATAGATAAAGAGATCTTTAAAAAAAAGTATTTTTAAAGATCTTTTATCGTATGCTAATGAGAAAGGGGACTAGTCCCCCGGGCGTTAGTTCTCCTGGCTAGTCGGCCCCATTAGCATGAAATGCTAATGAATGCGCAGCGTCAGAGGAGGATCTCACTCACCTCTCCGCTGCCATCGCGCCCGACACTGGATTTCGGCTCAGTGCGCATGACTGGAGATTCGGTCATGTGCACTACTTCAATTTGAAGCCAGGACGCTGGCTATAGCGCGCATGACCCAAACTCCGGGGTCACCTAGGGGGCAGAGCCAGAGCAGAGGACTAGACAACCTAGTGGGAGGGGACAGGAGACAGTCTGAGTAAGAAGTGAAAGTGGAAAGATGTACCTAGAGCTGGGTCGTGTAACGGTGGCCCGGGGGCATGGGAGAGTGGTCGCCAGGGCTGGTACACCCGAGTATCGCTGGGACCAGATCACGCACAGGCCACAGGGCCCTAGGTTAGTCGACAGTTTCAGACAGCCTGGCAAACACCTGCACAGTGAGGGGACCTTCACAGACCTCACTAACCCACAGATCCTGGGGCATCAGCAGTAAAGTAAGGATCAGGGTTCGGGACACAGACCAGCAACAGGGACCCAACCACACAGAGTGCCGGGGACAGAGCAACCGAGTCATCAACTGGCACTGGAAATACAGGGACCTGAAGCAGCCGTCCAAGGGTCCAGAGTGAGTAGAGACTGTTAACTACAAGTACGCAGGGGCGTACTAACATGCTAATGGAGATGAATAGCCTGGGGAACTAAGGCCCAAGAGACTAGTTTCCTCGCTCATTAGCATACAATAAAAGATCTTTAGAAATACTTTTTTCTAAAGATCTCTTTATTTATGCTAGTGTATACAGGGACAGTTAAGCTGGTGTCACACATAACGACGACGACAACGACGTCGCTGCTACGTCACCATTTTCTGTGACGTTGCAGCGACGTCCCGTCGCTGTCGCTGTGTGTGACATCCAGCAACGACCTGGCCCCTGCTGTGAGGTCGCCGGTCGTTGCTGAATGTCCAGTTTCATTTTTTGGTCGTCACTCTCCCGCTGTGACACACACATCGCTGTGTGTGACAGCGAGAGAGCGACGAAATGAAGCGATCAGGAGCCGGCACTGGCAGCTGCGGTAAGCTGTAACCAGCGTAAACATCGGGTAACCAAGGGAAGACCTTTCCCTAGTTACCCGATGTTTACGCTGGTTACCAGCCTCAGCTCTTGCTGCCAGTGCCGGCTCCTGCACTGTGACATGTGGCTGCAGTACGCATCGGGTAATTAACCCGATGTATACTGTAGCAAGGAGAGCAAGGAGCCAGCGCTAAGCAGTGCGCGCGGCTCCTTGCTCTCTGCACTGTGACATGTAGCTGCAGCACACATCGGGTTAATTAACCCGATGTGTACTGTAGGAGAGCAAGGAGCCAGCGCTAAGCGCGGCTCCCTGCTCTCTGCACATGTAGCACAGCGACGTTATGATCGCTGCTTCTGCTGTGTTTGACAGCTAAGCAGCGATCATAACAGCGACTTACAAGGTCGCTGTTACGTCACCGAAAATGGTGACGTAACAGCGACGTCGTTGTCGCTGTCGCTTAGTGTGACCCCAGCTTTAGGCAGGAATTAGCAATATGCACCCAGAATTGCTCATGGTTCTGGGTGCATATTGGATGTGACAGGCTCCCTTTAAAGCTCATTCAGTCATCAGTGCTTTTTCTTGTAAGTAAAGAACATGTCAATTTTCATTGGTGTTTTTCATCATCTTTTTGTCAGTGGGTCACTTTTTGCCATCGGCATTTTATCAGTTATTCTCATATGCAAAAAAACATATGTTGGTTTCTCAAGTTTCTCCTAGCAAACAGTCACAAGAATGCCATCCAAGTTTCATGGATCCATAGACTTGCATTGATCAGATTTGCCTGTGACTCAAATAAAAATCAACCATGCATCCATGTTTTGATGCGGACAACTCAGTCTGTAAAAACAAAACATGAGTAAACCCATTGGGCATAACCTTTTGCAGGAAATTGTCTTTAATTATCAAAGTGATAACAAGGCTCCACCACTCCACCAGAGTCACCAAGTCCATCAAGTCTGATCTGTTAGTATGTAGAGTAAAGTAAACCCCAGGGCACAAATGAGAATAGAGGGATATATATGCACAAGTGAATTTATTTACAGACACACTGCAAAAGGAACCTAACCATAGCAACAGCACCAACGTTTCGGCATAGAGCCTTTTTCAAGGTTGTTGCATCAATGGTCAGAACGAGGAAACACGGGTCACAGAGGACAACCCGATGTGTACCAAGAGAGGTAAGGTACCACAGGTTTGCAGAGTGTACTCGTTAGTGAAGGGGTGACAGGGTCACTATGGGAGATGGATGGACACCTGCAGTGGAAGTCCAAGGATGGCGTGAGTGGCAGGGCAAGAGGCTGCAGCCCTTGTGCCCTGCCACTCACACCATCCTTGGACTTCCACTTCCAGGATGCCATACTGTTCCTGGACAACGCAGAGGCAAGATGGCGGAGCGGAGCTGGTCACTGGAACATGCTGTTCCCGGGACCGCGATTTGGATTGAAGAAGAGACCGAGCAGCTGTGCAGGAGAATGCCGACGCAGTTCCTGTTCATACTGAATCACTGGAGGGAAGAGATGAGGAGTCTGGTGGTAGCGGTGCGAGCTCGTGAGATCGAAATCCCATGTGAAGAGAGGGTAAGCGGTTACCCAGTCCCTGTTGATTACCCTAATCCGGCCATGGCGGCTGAGGGATTTGGTCCGCCCCCGCTTTCGGCAACCACTCCACCGTCACCTACCCCGTCCTCAGCGGACGCCGAGCTGCCATCACCAATCCCGGCAGCGGAACCTGCAGCATTTTCATATGAAGCTCCAGCAGCAGCCCCGATGTCTCCTGTCGTCCCAGTCACGTCAGCGGTTCCCCGGAGCCCAGCCAGATCAGACCCGGCCGCATCACCGGTCCCGTCCTCAGAGGCGGAGCACCCGGACACTGCAACCCCGGCTGCGGAGCAGTCAGTCTTTCTACCTACAGAAGCGGAAGTGGGACCTTCCAGTCCACCAGTTCCACTACCGCGCGGCATCCCGACGGCTGTCAGGGCCGCCGAAGTCTACTTACTACCAGTGCCAGAGGCTGAGATGCAGCCTAATGTCGACCCCCATGCTGAAGTGGTGTACGGGCGACGGCTACTACGATTCCGTACGAAAGCGGTAGCCAGAGAGCGACGCCGGAGAACAGTTGCCACTCAGGAGCTTGTGAGTGAAAGCACCACCTGGGTCTGGGGCCCGTGGTACGGTGGTCAGAGGCTGCGCTGTGCCCTGGAGGGGCCACCGGCGCAGACTGATTTTGATTGTCCGTTGCAGTAATGCAGCGGTTAAAAAGTGTTAAAGTAAAAGGTTAATACTAAAAAGTTAATGATGCCATAGAATTGTTAGGTATCTGTAACGCCTGCCTGGATCCACAGACTCAGATGGGCTGTAAAGGGGAGGCTAGAGGGAAGCCACTCACCAAGCAGGACCCCCAGAACCCTGAAACCCTTTAACTCCTCTACAGGGATTTGGAATTACACAGGGAGATCACTACCTGTGGAAGGCTGCAGTCCGATGAGAGTAGTAGTCAGGCAGGGTCAAACCAGGAATAGCGGAACAGGGACAGAATCGGCAGGCAATGACGTAGTCAGCAAACGTAGCAGAGTTCAAATCCGTATCGGGCAGTGAGGTACATAAACAGCAGGCAGAAGGGTAGTCAGAAAACACGCAGAAGTCAGCACACAGGAATAACCAAACAGAATAGTACGTAACAGGAGCCAGGAAAATCAGAACTATCTCTGGCAGTGGTCATGTGAAAGGAGGGGGAATAAGAAGGGTGTGGTGTCTTCCCATTGGCTGTAGCTGAATGCTGGCAACTTCAGCTGGAAGACACATGCCACCCACAGTCAGCCAGCGGTACTGCAGATCCCAAGCTAACCCAGCCCAGTGGATGATCGGAGCGTGCGCCCACCGCTGGCATCGACTCCTCTCCCATCACCATCCATGGCAGGAACACGGCGTCGCCTGGCGATCGGAGCAGAAGTTGCTGGAGCAGACTCCGGCGGTGACGTAACAGTATTGGTGGTTTCGTTTGTTGTTTTTCACAGTTTGTTATTTTCCATATAGAAACTGCTAGAAAATGAATGTTTTAAATGAAACGGGAAAATAACCTGATTTTTCCTCTATATTTGCAACAAGTGTACAACCGGTACATGCACTTTGCCAATTTATTAAGGACTTCGCTGTTTTAAAAAAATGGACCATGGTCACAGGACTGGTGTGACCAACACAAACTTGTGTCTTGTACATAATTGCACTTTTTGTGCCAAGGAGTCATGTGGCACAACCCGGGACCTTAACCCGACCAAGGACCCATTTAGGTTTCTAGGGGAAACAGGTTATTTGGGTGGGGGGTGTTGGGATCCGGGACGTTGACTTGACTGTCGCAGGAAGGGACCGCAACGTGGTAGGTTGGGTCACCGCTGCCAACACAACCGGTGGCGTCCCCCTGCTGACAGATGAACTCTAAAGTTTAGTAACATTAAAGCATAAGAACCTCCCTAATGTGGGATGAATCTGTTGAATAAATGTTATTAATGTTAACCTTTCTTTTACCAGTTCAATAAATACTTGGTGTCCTGTAGCTCGCGGACGAGCTACGTTTAACCAAGGGGGAATGTGACGCCCTGGCCTATCAGGTCGTCACAAGGGCGCCGTGCAACCTGCCCTTCTGCATGGTACCCGCTCCTCCTTGGTTACAGGTCCTGTCCCTTTGGTGTTGCTAAGAACAGGTATACACAAATCCACATATATATACACATTGGGTAGCCTGAGGGGAATAGGGCCACCCAGATAGAGGGATGGTAGAAGGAGGGACAGAGGTGTCAGGAGAGAGAGAGGAGTAGATGGATAAGTGCCAGTAAGCGGTGACAGGAAAGGTCACGCTGCAGAGCTGGGCCCCTGTAACAGTCCCAGGTGCCAGATGTTGGTCTGGCCTGCAAGGAGCTGAAACCCCGGTCGCAGGGGGTAGTGACAGGGGGCATGGTGCTGCCACTGAGGTCAGACTGGCGACTTTGTGCTACAGCCGGGCAGGGGCCAGGGCACGACGGGGTACGCGGACCCTAGGCTGGGAAGTAGCTTCACGCAACCCAGTAATTCACCCGACGGGAACGGAATCATCACGAACCACTCTCCACCCGCTCCATAATCGGGGTAATAACGCAACCATAGGGATAGCACTTCCCAAAACCGTCCAGCAGATCCCACGCATGAACCCTTAGAGCAAGTTCACCCTGCTAGCCACGCAGATGAGCGGGACCCAAGTAGTTATAGGTGAAAGGGATCCACCAAGTGTAAACACAGTGCCAAGGGACAAGGCTTCAGACCAACCAGCAACGCCAAATGGGCACGGACCCACCGTGCTTGGACTAAGGCTGCAGTACGTTCAAGATTTTGGTTTACCCGATGTCAGTGTCAGCATCTCTGGACTATGTGAGTACGTGGTGCCCGTTTGCTCCCAACGGGTCCCCAGCCTGCCTTCACCGAGCCCCGGGACACCTTCCCCTGCCCACAGAGGGGTTAACATCAATTGCTGCCATTCCATCACTCCCGGGCACTCCCATCTCCCCTAAACACAGCAGCGATGGTATCCCCATTTTTACCACGAACCGTGGGTGGCGTCACGAACATTATCCAAATCCACCCTTTCCATCCCCCCTTTTATTTTCGAGTAGCCGCGCGACCCCGCCTCGGGTCCGGAGACCCCTCGAGCCACTGTGGATCCGGATCTGAGCAGCCCGTCGGCTGTCGCGGGGGCGGCACACTTACATGGTCAATTCTTAGTTCCTGGCATGAGACATACGTGGGTATCTAGCATAAGTGGACCCAATATTTCACATTTTGGCTCCTCATTTCAGAGAATCTGTTGCCCTTTGTTTTACAACCCAGGTCCAATGTTTATGTGCATAGTTGAGTCACTTGGCCTTATTTCCATGTGGAAGGTATAGTTTCTTCCATGAAGATGACTTCTATCCAGACTTCTCCAAACATTAGATGGATATAGCTGGGTCCCTCTGCTTCCTGCCAGTTCTTAGCTGATGGCAGAATATATTAAGTATGCTGTCATGCGTTATCCGGATCCGCACTCGCAGATTACAGCAATGGTGTCGGACCCTAGTCATATTGCAGAGTCCGACAGGTAACCTGAGTTCTCTGTATTGCTCAGCTCTGCTGGGTGTCGGCTGAGTTGTGTCTACTGCTCCCAGCTGCGTAGAAGTGAATCTTTCTTTGAGAGTCAGGTTGCTGATTACCATCCACAGCTGGTCTCTCCCTATTTAAGGCTGGTTAGTTTGGAAGGAGGTCGCTGAAGATAGCATCTGCTTGTGCTCTTGCGATTATCCAATTTCCTTGGCAATCCTCTTTGGTGACCTTAAATCTGTTGCTTGTGTGGAGTAGAAGTGTCCCTTGTTATTTCCCCACTTATATATTTTATTTTCCCCGTGTCTTTGTCTTCCCTTTGTGGTTGTTTGCAGAGTGTATAAGACTCAGTTCTTCCCCATTGTCCGTGTCTTTTTGGGATGGGTGTTATATCGGTGTCTCCTGCCCACCCTGAGGTGGTGGGGGTGTGGGGGGTTAGGTCAGGGCGTGACTAGGAGACAGTTACACATTGGGGACCCAGACCTGGCTACCATCAAGCCTACCTCTGGGTTGAGGGTTAGCACAGGAATCCCAGTCTTAGGGCCAGTTCAAATCTTCCAACTAGCCTAGCCCACCCGTGACATATACACAATGAGTCTTTCATCTGCTGCACTCTTTCCTTGGCCGATGACGGCGTCAGTCGTCTTCAACATTTCACATTTCATGATAGTCTGAGAAACACAGGCAGATTCTGATCCATCATGCAATATTATCATGCAGGCATCTGATTAGCTCCAAAATTATTGTGCAGCAGGACAATGATACCAAACATACAGTCAATGTCTTTAAGGAATGGAGTCCTGGAAGTGATGATATGGCTCCCACAGAGCCCTGACCTCAAAATGAAGTCCCACTGAGATTGCATGAAGCAACAGATGGACTTGCTTAAGTGTCTCCCTTTGTCACTGCTTTATTTGTTAAAAGTTAGGTCACAGCCTAAAGTTTTGAGGAGTTTTACTGGATTGTTGATTCTGAGTATTTTGTGACTGCAGCTTGCCCTTTGTCTGGCATAGTGATTTTGTTTAATTATACCCAAATTGATTCCTATACACTGGGTATATTTAATTTCAAAAGCAGTGCTTTGTGTATTCATTTGTGTATTATGTTGGTCATGAGCTGATTTACATGTAATGCCGACTATTTAGTCCAGTGCCCTGTTGTGAATATCAGACTCTAGTGTAGGTACCCAGAATTAAGTCTATGAGAGTCTATGGCTGCCTTCACACATCAGTTTTTTGGCATCAGGCACGATCCGTTTTTTTGCCGGATCCGGCGTCCTTAGGCTTCCATTATAAAACACGCCGTACAGCGCCGGATCTGTTTTTTTGCCGGACACAAAAACGTTCACTTCAAGGTTTCATCCAGCCACCGGACAAGTAAATTTTGCCGGATCCGGCAAAAACCGGATGAAACGCAAGGCCATCCAGCACAATCCGGCGCTAATGAAAGTCTATGGGGGAAAAAACGGATCCGGCGGCAACAGACGCCGGATCCGTTTTTTCATGTTTTTGCCAGATTGTTCCTGATGGCAAAAAACTGATGTGTGAAAGCAGCTATGAAATAAGCCAAGTGCAACAACTCTACAGATGATTGAATGTTTTCAAATCCAACTACATTAAGGCTACTTTCACACATCCGGTTTTTGCTCTGCGGCACAATACGGCGCTCTGCAGAAAAACCGCAACCGTTTTTTTTTGCTGCCGGTTGCGGGTTTTTTTGCATAGACTTACATTAGTGCCGTATTGTGCCGCATGGGCTTGCGTTCGGTCTGGTTTTTGCCGCATGCGGCAGATTTAGCCGATGCCGCGGCCGGATGGAACGTTGCCTGCAACGTTTTTTGCTCCGGCAAAAAAACCGCATTGCGCCGCATCTGGCCGCTGTGGCGCATTTTTCAATGCATGCCTATGGACGCCGGATGCGACGCGATGCGGAAAAAAACGCATCCACCTGCCGCATGCAGTTTCTTCCACTGCGCATGCTCAGTAGCGTGCCGCAACCGGAAAAAACCGGACCGGCCGCATGTAAAAACTTATGCAAAGGATGCGGTGTTTTCGCCGCATCCGTTGCATAGGTTTCACAGCCGGATTGAGCCGCACGGCTCAAACCGGATGTGTGAAAGTAGCCTAAGTTCAACAAATTTTTCCAAAAAACTATATTTGCAGTAAATTGATACACCACAAATTGATTTGCCACATATCACCAGTATTGCCAAGCCTGTGATTGTTCAGAAAAGATGAGATTTCCTAGGACTACATTAAAAACCTTATTAGCATTGAACAGGATATATCAAAATGGAACAAGCTGAACCTTTCCTGGTTTGGCAGGATCAATGCGGTCAAGATGGACCTTTTGCCCCGTCTTTTATACTTTTTTCAGGCTCTTCTCCTTTGCCTTCCGGCCTCCTTCTTTTCCAGACTTAAGACTGTGATAAATAAATTTGTTTGGGCCAACAAAAGATCCCGCACCCCCTATCAGATTTTGCGTAGAACTAGACTAAATGGAGGGGCAGGTTTACCTGATTTCCGGCTCTACAGTTTTGCGGCCTTGGGAACCTATATTTTGGATCTCTTCCATAACAGAGGAGATAAGTGTTGGGTGAATATCGAGTAGAACAAGACAGACAATGGCCCATTGGCTGAAATTTGGTCGCCAGAAAGCATTCCTAATTCCGTGCGAGAGACATCGTTTCTGGTACAGAATTTGTCTAGGTGGGTCAGGAGAAATTTGGAGGCGATTAAGCTAACCACTATCCCTGTTCTGCTCACTCCACTTTGCAAAAACCCGGGGTTTCCAGCAGATGCATCTGGCCAATCCATATTGCACAAGAAGAAACAAGATCATCCCATGGTCAAAGACTACATAGACAACTCAGAGGTTAGATCTCTATCATCTCTAGAGATGAGCGAACCGGCCGTGGTTCGGCTCGAGTTCGGTTCGTCGAACGGAGGTCTCGTTCAAGTTCAGTTCGGCGAACGTTCGACGAACCGAACTCGAACCAATAGGAAATAATGGGAGGCAATCACAAACACATAAAAACGCATTATAAATGTACACATACAGTTAATAAACATTGCCATAACACTTACCGGTCCCCGCGATCCCTCCTGCACTCTGTCTCCTGCCGCTATTCCATCCGATGATCGCTGAATCCTTCTGGTGACCAGCACTGCCAGCAGTGATGCAGGACCTATCGTGACATCAAAATAGCCATGTGACCAGTCACGTGGCTATTATCTCATTGTCTACAGACTGGTCACATGGCTTTGATGTCATGTCCTGTCCTAGGTCCTGTCATTGCACTCTCCGGTACACGGTGCACATTTGTGTATCGCCGTGTACCGGCGACATGCTCTAGCACACGGTCGACTCCCCGTTCTGTTAGGGACCGGCTGACACAGCCGGTCATTAACGGATATCACCGTTGCCATAGCAACGCAGTTAGCGGTGACGTCACCGCTAACCGCAGCTCCGAGAATCACATGACGGAGCACCGTTGCTATGGTAACGCGTCTGACAGCGTTACCGCTGTTACCGCTAACAGCCAGCAGCACTGATCTCTCACGGAGTGAAGGCTGCACGGGAAGCAGCGTCTTCCCCCATGCAGCAGTGATGGAGCAGAGCTGCATTTGTTGAACGAGAAAGACAGAAGACCTTGGATCGTGGAGGGCTGACAGGGGGTAATAAAGATGGAGTCTCTAATGTGTCTGTGTATTTATTTCTATTAAAGTATTTTTTCTCTGTGTGGTGTCTTTTTTTTAACCCTTTATTGGAGATTCTTAATGGCCGGGTCAAACGTGCCTGACATTAAGAATCTCTGGCTTAATACTAGCTAGTAAAACAAAGCTAGTATTAACTCATTATTACCCAACAAGCCACCCGGCTTCAGGGCTGTTGGAAGAGTTGGATACAGTGCCAGATGATGGCGCTTCTATGAAAGCGCCATTTTCTGGGGCGGCTGCGGACTGCAATTCGCAGCAGAGGCGCCCAGAAACCTCGGGCTAACCTGTGCTGCGGATTCCAATCCCCAGCTGCCTAGTTGTTTGTCATTTGTTTTTTAATTATTTCATTAAATAAGTGAAATAATTAAAAAAAACGGGCTTCCCTATATTTTTGGTTCCAAGCTGGGTACAAATAGGCAACTGGGGGTTGGAGGCAGCCCGTGGCTGCCTGCTGTACCTGGCTAGCATACAAAAATATGGCGAAGCCCACGTCATTTTTTTGGTGGGCAAAAAACTTCTGCATACAGTCCTGGATGGAGTATGCTGAGCCTTGTAGTTCTGCAGCTGCTGTCTGCTCTTCTCCATACAGACAGACAGCAGCTGCAGAACTACAACGCTCAGCATACTCCATCCAGGACTGTATGCAGAAGTTTTTTGCCCCCTGAAAAAATTATGTGGGCTTCGCCATATTTTTGTATACTAGCCAGATACAGCAGGCAGGTACGGCTGCCACCAACCCCCAGTTGCCTATTTGTACCTGGCTGGGAACCAAAAATAAAGGGAAGCCCTTTTTTTTAATTATTTCACTTATTTCATGAAATAATTAGAAAACAAATGACGTAGGCTTCGCCCCATTTTTGTGTCCAGCCAGGTACAACTAGGCAGCTGGGATTGGAATCCGCAGCACAGGTTGGCCTGAGCTTTCTGGGCCCCACTGCTGCGAATTGCAGTCTGCAGCCGCCTCAGAAAATGGCACTTTCATAGAAGCGCCATCTTCTGGCGCTGTATCCAACTCTTCCAGCACCTGCCTGCTATACCTGGCTAGCATACAAAAATATGGCGAAGCTCACGTCCTTGTAGTTTTTTGGCAAAAAAAATAAAAAATGCTTCCCTGGATTTTCCATTGCCAGTGAAGGTAACACCAAGCAGTGGGGGTTAGCAGCCAGTAGCTACTTGGATTACCCTTAGCTAGCAATACAAAAAATGCAGCGGGAGCCCATATATATTTTTTTTAATTATTTATTTAAATAACTAAAAACAAAAAGGGCTTCCCTGTATTTTGATTGCTGGACATCACAGTGCTGTAAAAATAAATCTTTAAAAAAAATGACGTAGCGCTCCGCGGTATTTTTGATTCTCAGCGCAGATAAAGCAGACAGCTATGGGTTGCCACCCCCATCTGCTTGCCGTTACCTTGGTTGGCAATCAAAATACAGGGAAGCCCATTAATTTTTTCTATTTAAAAAATAGTTAAAAAAAAAATGACGTTGGGTCCCCCCATTTTTGATAGCCAGCTAGGGTAAAGCAGACGGTTGTAGCCTCAAAACCACAGCTGGCAGCTTTACCGTGGTTGGGGATCCAATGTGGAGGTCCCCCCAGGCTCTTTTTTTATAATTATTTTATAAATATTAATAATTACACAATAAAAGTAGGGTCCCCCTCAAATTGGATCACCAGCCAAGGTAAAGCGGACAGCTGTGGTCTGGTATTCTCAGGGTGGGAAGGTCCATAGTTATTGGGCCTTCACAGCCTAAAAATAGCAGGCCGCAGGCACCCCAGACGTGGCGCATCCACTAGATGCGCCAATCCTGGCGCTTCACCCCAGCTCATCCCGTGCCCTGGTGCAGTTGCAAACGTGGTAATAAATCGGGTTCATACTAGCTGTAAAGTCACCTGAGATCAAGCCCAGCAGTTTGTGATGTCGTGGCGTCTATTAGATACCCAACATCATAAACTGTCAGTACTAACAAAAAAAAAATCGACCAAAGATATTTATTTGAAAAAACAGTCCCCAAAACATTTCCTCTTTCACCAATTTATTGTAAGAAAAAAAATAAAGGGGTCCCACGTCGACACTGGACCGTCTAGAATATGGGGGGGAGACACTCAGGGAACGTATCCCCCATTTTCTAGGAGTGCAGACCCTTCATGTGAGGAGTGTGGTTGCAATGAATCTGCACTCACTCTCCCCGGGTCCACAGCAGCAGAGTCCATGTCGTAATGGTTGCTACCAAAGCTGCAATGCCCTGCTCATGAGGTAAGGGCATGCCTAATCAGGAGAACTATTCTACATGTCCAAATATTGGTATTTGCTGATATTATTGCTATTCCACCTACTATATATTGGGGATAGGATCTTGGAGATGGAATACCCCTTTAAGTCCAGTTATCCAGCTGAATGAATACTTAACAACAGAGCTAGCTATTTAGATGTGTTTTCTTGTGGCGTATAACGGACTCTCATGTTTGGTAGTCGTTCAGCAGGGAAACAATAAAAGCAAATCCCTCCATTTGGAAATGTAGTATATAGCTCTCCTGATCAATTATGTTCCTTACCTCATGAGCAGGGCATTGCAGTAATAATAATAATTTATTCATTTATATAGCGTTATTAATTCCATAGCGCTGTATGTCTTTGGAGTGTGGGAGGAAACCGGAGTACCCGGAGGAAACCCACGCAAACACGGGGAGAACATACAAACTCCTTGCAGATGGTGTCCTTGGTGAGAATTTAACCCAGGACCTCAGCGCTGCAAGACTGCAGTGCTAACCACTGAGCCACCGTGCCGCCCATTTAGCTTACAGATGCATAACCACCACTCACTGTGTCTGAACACAGGAAGCTGAGCTGACAGCCGCTCTGTGCATGCGGCAGCATCTATTGTGAAGGAGAGGGCCGTGGGGGGATCAACGCTGCACAGGTACCGTGGGACACCGGGGAACACCGGTGGGATTATAGGGGGTGACCTGGCAGGGCCTGGCGAGGAGTTTTCTGTCGCATGTGTCATGGCACATGCGACAGAAATCAGAGGAGTAGGGTGCATGCGGCCGGTGCGCTGCTGTGCGCGCGACCATCTTGGATTTCTGGGAGGGCATCAGGGGGGGCACTTTGGCGACACCGGGGGACCGGAGGGGACCGGGGAGGAGATTTATCATGTTTGTTCATGCCAGATGGGAGATAAATAATTTTTTACTGGCGCTGTCATTTACTGTAACGTGATCATCGGTGTACGGTGTATACCTGTGATCACGTGAGCGGGGACCGGAAAAACCGTCCTGAATCATGATCTCCAGGGTCTCAGCTAGCCCTGAAACCCCGGAGATTTTCTGACACTGGGGGGCGTTATTCACTTATTTCTGCCTGCTGTTTATAAACGGCAGATCAGAATAAGGCTACATTAACACGACCGATCCATTTTTGTGGTCTGCAAAAAACAGTCCATTTTTTTTCACGGGTGCATCTGTGTGGCATCCGTTTCCGTTCCGTAGATGGTCCGTATGTCATCTGTTTGTCATCCGTGTGCCTTCCGTTTTTTTTGTGTACTGCAAAAAAACTGAAGGAGGGAAAATACATAAATTTACCCAGGATCCATAGCTTCAACCTACATGAGGCGGTCACATGTTCACTCCAGTGCCATTTTCTACTGCTTTTCACAGCGTAGAGCGCTCTGGTGATTTTCTTGTGCTTGTACACTTCATATCAGTCTTTTCTGTCATTATAATGGCAGAAAGACACATAATGTCCCACTCTCCTGCATTTTGTAATTTTGCATCCTTTGGTGCCTTTCATGTGGCACTAAGGGGTGCTTAGCTTTGTATTTAGCCAAAAAAATGAAAAAAAAAATGACGTAGGGTTCCCCCTATTTTTGTAGCCAGCTAGGGTAAAGCAGACGGCTGCAGGCTGCAGCCTGCAGACCACAGCTGGCAACCTCACCTTGGCTGGTAATCCAAAACTGAGGGCACCCCACGCTGTTATAAATAATTAAAAAAAAAAAAACACATAGGGGTCCCCCCAAAATTGGATCACCAGCCAAGGTAAAGCAGACAGCTGGGGTCTGATATTCTCAGACTAGGGAGGTCCATGGTTATTGGACTCTCCCCAGCCTAAAAATAGCAGGCCGCAGCCGCTCCAGAAGTGGCGCATCCATTAGATGCGCCAATCCTGGTGCTTCGCCCCAGCTCATCCCGCGCCCTGGTGCGGTGGCAAACGGGGTAATATATGGGGTTAATACCAGATGTGTAATGTCACCTGGCATCAAGCCCTGGGGTTGGTGAGGTCAGGCGTCTATCAGATACCCGACATCACCAACCCAGTCAGTAATAAAAAAAAATAGACGCCAAACACATTTTTATTTGAAAAAACACTCCCCAATACATTCCCTCTTTAACCAATTTATTAGAAAGAAAAACAAATCCAGGTCTGGTGTAATCCAAGGGGTTGCCATGACGATCCACACTGTCCCAGTCAATGAAGAGCAGGATGTTCCCCATTGGCTGGGAGAGCAGTGCAGTGACCTGAGCTAACATCAATGGGTCAGCCCAGGTCACTGCAGGGGATGACAAGTGCTGCTGTCAGCGAGGTACATTACCTGCGCTGATCTCCTGCACTGCTGACAGCACCTGTCACTGAGTTCAATGACCGCCGCCTTCACAGCCAAGTATCGCGAGCGGCCCGTGACGTCACCGCTAGTTAGTCTCGAGTCGGAAGCGAGAGAAGGTGATGTGACAAGCGGCGGCCATGGAGGACAGTGACAGCGCTGAGGTCGGGACTTCATCACCGCAGGTAAGCCGAGCGGGACCATGTGTGCAGAGTGCCAGGTGGGCGGAGCCTAGCGGGGTAATGTGTGCAGAGTGCCAGGTGTGCAGAGTGCCAGGTGGGCAGAGCCTAGCGGGGTAATGTGTGCAGAGTGCCAGGTGTGCAGAGTGCCAGGTGGGTGGAGCCTAGCGGGGTAATGTGTGCAGAGTGCCAGGTGGGCAGAGCCTAGCGGGAC